>NC_134780.1:20058263-20068263 GCF_046742065.1 Oratosquilla oratoria | reverse complement strand
TAACCTAACTTTACCTAACTTAACCTAAACCAACCCAAACTTAATTATACTTAGGTCACATTGCCTTTCTTCCCTCTCAACTTCATGACTCATACCCATACTGTCTCGTCTCTCCTCCCTCCCCCCTCCTCCCTCCTCCCTCTTTCTTCCTCCGTCCTCCCTTTCCCAGCTCTCTTCCTCCTCATTTTTCCTCCCCCTCCTACCTCTCTTCCTCCTTACTTTCCCTCCCCCTCCCTCTTCCCTCCTCCCTCCTCTCTCCTCCCTCGACTCGCTCACGTCCTCTCCCGCATAGCCTTACTGTCTTACTACCTCCACCACACTCCCAAAATTTGTATCACTTTTACCCCTCCTCTCTCCTCCTCTCTTCTTCTCTCTTCTTCTCTCTCTCCTTTTCTCTGTTTCCCTCTCTCTTTCCCCTCCTTCCTTCTCCTTTCTCATTTTTCCTCTCCTTTTCTCTCCTTCCCTCTCTCCTTACCTTTATTTTCCTTCCCTCTTTCTTTCCAGCCTCCCTTCTTTTCCTTACATGGCTCCTCACCTCCCCCCTTCCCTCCTCCCTTCCCTCCATCCTTCCCTTCCTTCCCACATCCTTCTCCTTCCTTCCTTTCTCCATTTCCCCTTCCCTCCTCCCTTCCCTCCTCCCTTCCCCCTTCCTTCCTCCATCTCCCCTTACCACCTCCCTTCCCTTCTTTCCTTCCCTCCTCCCTTCCCTCCTTCCTTCCCTTCTTTCCTATCCTCCTCCCTTCCCTTCTTCCTTCCCTCCACCTTTACCTTTCCTTCCCTCATCCCTCTTCTCATTGTCTCTCACCTCCTCCACGTCCTCCTCCTCCTCGTCTTCACCCTCTTCGTCATCCTCCTCCTCCTCCTCCTCCTCCTCCTTCCCTTCCTCCTCCTCTTTCTCTTTATTTTCGTCCTCCTCCGCTTCATCTTCCTCCTCCTCCTTCTCTTTCTCTTCGTCCTCCTCTACTTTATCTTCCTCCTCTTCCTCCTGCTTCACCTCCTCGCCCTCCAACTCCTCTCCCAACAAACATTTTAGTGTGGCCTTGCAACCGCGGCCCCATGTCATTCTTGTCCTCCGCGTCCTTGCCCCCGTCTCCCCGGTCCCCCCCCTCCCCCTCCCCAACCTCCTTTCTCTTGCCTCCCCTTCCGTACAGCTGCCTCAGCCCTCTCTCTCTCTCACTCTCTCTCTCTCTCTCGCCCTCCTTCCTCCTTCTGCCTACCTCCTTTCCCTCTACACCTCCCCCTAAACGCCTTCTTTCCCTTCCTTCTTTCCTCATTGGTTTTTCTCCCTTATTTCCTTTTTCTTTCTATACTTTCTCTTCCCACTATGTGTATATATATATATATATATATATATATATATATATATATATATGTGTATGATATATATATATATATACACACACACGCACCTTTTTATTTTGTAAGTCGATCTGCCTGTCCTGCGTCTTTTTGCGCACCGATACAACCCCCTTACGATATTCCCTCCCTCCCTCCCTCCCTCCCTCCCTCCCTCCCTCCCCTCCTCTCCATCCTTCTCCATTTCCTGTCTTCCCTCTTTTCCTATTTCCCTTGTATCCATTTTACCTCCTTCCATCCTCCCCTCTCTTGTCCATTCCTCTTCTCCTCCCTTCCTTTTCTCCCCCACTCCCTCCCTCCCTCCCTCCTTCCCTCCCTCCCTCCCTCCCTCCCTCCTTCCCCCCTTCCTTCCTTCTGACCACCTGGCTCTCGTGCCTCTTTCGACCAAGGCCTCTTCGCCATCTGTACCCGGTGTCCTCTACCTCGTTCTTAGGCTCCTTGGCTCTCGTGGCCCTTCTTCTCTTCCTCCTCCTCCTCCTCCTCCTCCTCCTCCTCCGCATTTAGCTCTCGCATCCATCACGCTTCATCTCCTCCCACCTCCACTCCTCTTACTCCTCTTTCTTCTCCTCTTCCTCTTCTTACTAGTTCACTTTCTCCACTTCCTCGTCCTCTCTTTTCCTCCTTTTCCCCGTTCACTCTCCCCTCTTCCTCTTCCTTCTATTTTGCTCTTTCTTTTTCCTTTTCCAACTCCCCTCCTCTATTTCTCCTTCTCTTCCTCTTTCTCCTTGTTCTCCTACTCCTCCTCCTCTTCCTGCTCCTCCTCCCCGTCTTCATATTCTTCCTCGTTCTTCTCCTCCTCCTTCCCGTCCTTCTCCCCGTCTTCGTATTCTTCCTCTTTCTCCTCCACCTCCTTGTCCTCCCTGTCTTCATGCTCTTCCTCGTTCTCCTCTTCTTCCTCCTTCTCCTCCTCCTCCTCCTCCTCCTCCTCCTCCTCCTCCTCCTTCCTCCGTCTTCATATTCTTCCTCTTTCTCCTCCTCCTCCTTGTCCTCCCCGTCTTCATGTTCTTCCTCTTTCTCCTCCTTTTCCTCCTCCTCCTCCTCCTCCTCCCCATGTCTTCATATTCTTCCTCTTCCTCCTCATCGTCCTCCTTCTCCTTCTGTTCGATCTCTCGAACAGTCCTCGACGGCCCTTCAAAGGCCTACTACACTCCCGCCGCAGACCGTTTCAGCCACTCCGCCTTCCGCAGCGCCACCTCCCCTCCCCGCTACGGATGAAAGGCGCCGCCACCGCCGCTCGAGATTTGGTCTAGTCCTCCCCATTGCTCCTCTGGACCTTCCGGTTCCCCGATTCCCCGATGCCTTCTTCAGGAGAAGAGCGACCTCGTGTCTTCACTCCCGAAGGAGGGGTCAGTTGGTCTCGGTGCAGCGGCGCAGAAGGGAACATGTGTATGTGTGTGTGTGTGTGTGTGTGTGTGTGTGTGTGTGTGTGTGTGTGTGTGTGTGTGTGTGTGTGTGTGTGTGTGTGTGTGTGTGTGTGTGTGTGTGTGTGTGTGTGTGTGTGTGTGTGTGTGTGTGTTTACCTAGTTGTATTTTACGGGAAAGGGAGCTATGCTCCTGGTGTCCCGTTTGTGTGTGTATGTGTGTGTGTGTGTGTGTGTGTGTGTGTGTGTGTGTATGTGTGTGTGTCTGGACCTGTCTGTACGTAAATGTGTATGTATATTCATGTGTGTATGTATGTATATATGTATGCATATGTGTGTATATATTCGTATGTATGTACGTGTGTGTGTGTGTGTGTGTGTGTGTGTGTGCGTGCGTGCGTATACGTTCGTGTGCGCACTCGCATCACTTTGGCCCTCAGTCTAAATGGATAACTACTTTGTACATGATGCCCCGGGTATCCTCTCCTCTCCTCTCCTCTCCTTCCCTCTCCTCTCCTGTCCTTTCCTCTCCTATCTTCCACTCTACTCTTACCCTCCTCTCGTATCCTCATCTGTCCTCTCCGTTATTCTCTTCTCCCTTCTCTCTCGCTCTCTTCTGTCTTTTCCTTGCCTCTTCTCTCCATAACTCCCTTCCTCTCTTCCCCTCTTCCCCTCTCTTTTACCCCTTCGTTTTTCTTTATTCTTTTATCTTTTTTCTTCTCCTCTCACTTCTTCATTCCTCTCTTCTCCTCAACTCTCCTCTCACCGCTTCTCTCATCTCCTCTTATTTTTTCTTTTCTTTACTTGTCCTCAATTCTCCTCCCCTCTCCCTTTCTGTTCACTTCTCTTTTCTTCATTTTAGCTCTCCTATCTTCTCTACTTTCTTTTCCTCTCCTTTCTCATTCTATCTCGTGCAACATCTCTCCTGTCCTGTCTGGCCCTCAAATCAACTCCCATCTCCTCTGCTTTCTCAGATCCTCTCTCTTCTATTCTCTCTCGTTTCTTCCTTTCTTTCTCTCTTCCCTTTCCTCTTCTGTCTTCTCATATCTCACCTCCTTATTCATTTCTTTTTCTTTTCTGTCCTCAACACCCATCTACTTTCCCTTTCTCTCCTCTCCTCTCCTCTCCTCTCCTCTCCTCCCTTCAACCCTCTTAACTTCTCCTAATCTCTCTTCTCATCTCTTCTTTTTCCTCCCTTACCTCTCCTCTCCTACCCTGTCCTCTCTTCTTTCCACCTCACTCTCTTTTTTTTCTGATGCCATTTCCCTCTGATTTTGTCTTTCATCCTCTACTTTGCTTTCCTTCCTACCCTGTTACTTCGTCTCCTGTACGCCGTGCTTCACTCGATCTACACCACTGCATCTTCCCTTCCTCCTCCTCCTCCTTCTCCGCCTCCTCCTCCGCCTCCTCCTCCTCCTCCTCCTCCTTCTCCTCCTCCTCCTCCTCCTCCTCCTCCTCCTCCTCCTCCTCCTCCTCCTCCTCCTCCTCCTCCTCCTCCTCCTCCTCCTCCTCCTCCTCTTCTTCACTCCGCCACTCCTCTGCTCTCCCCGACTTGGGCCCATCTACCACCACAACCACCACACCCCGTGACCCCGTAGGCCGGCACTTCTGTGTCTATACTTATTCAAGGGAATGCCATGACAACACAACACTTGCCCCCTTAGGAGCAGGTCCTGGAGGTCCCTTCTCCTTTCTCTGCCCACCAGACCCCTCCTGAGTGCTGTGCCTCCATAGTCTCCTCTCTCTCTCTCTCTCTCTCTCTCTCTCTCTCTCTCTCTCTCTCTCTCTCTCTCTCTCTCTCTCTCTCTCTCTCTCTCTCTCTCTCTCTCTCTCTCTCTCTCTCTCTCTCTCTCTCTCTCTCTCTCTCTCTCTCTCTCTCTCTCTCTCTCTCTCTCTCTCTCTCTCTCTCTCTCTCTCTCTCTCTCTCTCTCTCTCTCTCTCTCTCTCTCTCCCTCCCTCCCTCTTTCTCTCTCTCTCTCTTACGGCCATTCTTTGATGTATTTTCTTTTCTCTTTTCGTTTTTTTCTTCTTCTTTTTTTCTGAGAGGGAGAGAGGGTTTGAGAAAGTTTCTTTGGCATGGTTGCATCCTTTGGGTGAATAAAATCGCTTGGCGTCGGCCAGGCCAAAGTTCTTGAAGAACGTCCCCCGTCCCTCTCAAGTGGCTCTACACTTTCTCTTCACTCCCTCTTCACTTCCTGGGCGGCCTTCACCTCCTTCGACGGGAGTTCTCTTCTCAGCGACTACTCACTCCCTCCCCTCTCTCTTTCGAGGTTGACCCTTTGAGCGAGTGGAGGGCCCTCCCGCGTGAGTGAAGGTCATCTGGCGTTAGCCAGAATAGAATTCTTGAGAGCAGTTGTGCTCCTCAACGGGTTAATCAAACTCGTCTTTATTCCTCTAAGGAGTGGAGGGTTCTCATGACTGAAGAAAATCGCCTGGATCCAATAAGAATGGAATTGTCAGGCGCCCATAATAATGGAAATTGGTGCCATCCAGTTCGGAAGGGGTGCCGCGGAAGGAAATAGGATAGAGTGACGAATATAACAGTTTGGCGGCAGCCAGACCGAAGGAGAAAGTGCCACCCAACACGGAAGGGGTTGGTGTTTGTGGTGTTGTGTACAAGTCCCCCACCGGGACTTAAGGCGTTTGTGGGGCAGAGCCGGTCTCCCAAGAGGACCAACGGGGTTAAACGTAACTTGAGGAAGACGTGAGAAAAGCACATCAAAGACGTAAGATGCGTCTGACGAAGGCACAGTGGGCCACCGCATCAAGGCGGCAGGTACTTCTTCTCGCACAGTCGATTCCAAAGTTCGTTTAACCCCGTGGGGGGGGGTGTCCTACAGGGATGAATAAAATCGCCTGGCGGCAGCAAGAATGAAAGGAAAAGGGCCGCTCGGCACGAAAGGTCTTGATGTTTTTCCCCTCCTTTGTCTTTTGACAGACACAGAAGCACAAACTAGGTCTTAATTTTGCTTGCCGTTTCTTTGCTTTGATATGAACACTCAGCCGCCTGTGCTTTACGAGTCAGGGCTCCGTGGTCATTAATTGAGAGTAATTATATTTTCATTATTTTCCTTGTTAACAAATAGAATGACATTTTCCGTATATTCAAATCCCATAAATACCTCTCGGATTTCCGGCTATCAGCCAAACGTGGTCGTTGTTAATGAAAATAACTTGAGATATTGTCAATAAATACCTTAAGTATTGTCAATAGATGTTCATTATGCTCACGACCCTACTAGCCTCTCAGTACACAAAGGTCTCGCAAAGTTGAGTAAAATTACGGTCTTGATCCTAATTGCATAGTCACGAAAAAAGCGGATTTTGTTGTTTTCCTCAAATGGCGTATCGGACACCGCAATCTGGTTACAGGTGCGGGTGTGCTCGTGTCTACCTGTGTACCTAACTGTATTTATTTAATTGTGTGTGTCTGCGTGTGTGTGTGTGTGTGGGGGGGGGCCTACGTGCATGGCGTCCGGTAGGTGCACCGCTAGCGTCTCCGTCACGATACCTGAGCGGCCCCAAGTGTCTTGCCCATCCCGCAGGATCAACGAAAGGGAAAAAGTTATTCATCCTCTACACGTGTCCGCCATACACCTAAGCTATCAGCTGCAGCATCCGAAAAGAAAGAAGTAATTTCTTCATGCAGTTGCCTTACCACTCGCCGTGATGACCTTGACTGTGACGGGTATAGAAGGTATTCGAGCTGGAATATTGCGAAATAATTTAGGTGACGCATTTTTTCTTCTTTTTGCCTGTGACAGGTGACTTTATGCGACAGAGGGGAGGGCAGGGGGAGGTGCTTCTTTAAATCGCCTGTCATTAGCCAGAGCAAAATCCATAAAGGACATCATTGTGTTAAAGAAGATGAGTAACTACATAAATAGTGCAGGTAGCACTTACTGATAACGTGTACAGTAGGAGTCTAAAGTTAAACGATTTCTTTGTGGTTTGCCTGAGGGCACTGCAGTGGATTGCAATGAATAGATGTCAGATAACCCACTTTTATGAGATCTGATTTTGATGGGAGGAAGAAAATTTTTGTAGGAAAATGGAAATTAAACAAATAAACAAATAAATAGATAAATGAAATAAATACCAATTGAAAACCTCCCGGTCCATAAGATTGGATGTATTATGATAAACAAAAGGAAAATAAGGAAAATAATTAGTTGATACGTATTACAGGAAATATCACAAATGTGTGGGAACAGTGACATGTACCTGGAAACAGTGGTTCTGCGAGACAGACGTCAAAGAGAGGGATCTCCCTGACGCCTCTCTTAAAAACTCGACAACACCCTCACGGTCTGAGGGGCTGGCATTCGGTCCATAAATCGAGCCTAAGTTAATTCTTTATTGAACTTGACTGCATTTCCTCCACCTTTTCAAATAAGGAAACTGACGGCAGATCCATTCCTGCTATTGTGACACAGAAACGATCCCACATGGATACAACACAGACATGAGTCCAACGTTTCTTTCCAGAGAGATCATGAATGGGAGGACCCAAGGACCAGTGTACGTAGGTTTGCGAGATTCCAGTCAGTATAACTCGAGGCAACATCTACTTATGTCTAAACGAACCTTCGATTTGCATTGCTCATATTTTCTTTGTATAACGTTGCTTTATAACAATCCAGTCCATACTAGTCCTATTTCCAACATATAAACAAAATAATGATTAAAACTCTCTGTAGCCAGACATTGACACCGCCATACTTGATCACAGTACACAAGCTAACTCCCCCTTCCGTAACAGCTGGTACATAACCGTCCAGCTGCCGCCAGGCTATTCCATTCATCTGTGGAGAAGGCAAGGAGCTGTGTCATCGCCCTGTCAGACGTGGCAGCTGCGTCAGCTGCTCTTTCTCACCGCCTTTGAAGCAGGAACAGGTGCCGCTGGGCGTCGCCCTGGAGCAGGAAGCTGCTCGCCTCTCTGTCCAGTAGCGGTTGTTGTGTATTCGTCAGAAAAAGTCTGACCCATTCATTACAAGAGCCCTACAGCCCGAGGTCTTCTTCTCAAATGAAAGGGTTATCACACTGAGCTATTTTCCCTCCAACCTTCGATTAATCGGTGGTATCGCCCACGTCCAGAACTTTTTCCGACATATTATCACCATGGCTATTTTGTTTTCACAACAAAAATACACAGAATGTCATTTGATGTGCTGGAGGAAAATCCCTTCCCCCCAGCATATCACCAGATTCCTTCTCGAAAGCTGCGGGCTGCAAATCTCCTCCAACAGTCGGAGGAAAAGTAGCCCAGTGTGATAACGCCTTGACTGGCGTTAGCCAGAACAAAATCTGTAAAGGTGTTTCTGAAAGGAATTTATCCTTGATTCTTCAAGCACGAGGTATTTTCCGATCTTAAATAAAAGCATTTGACGCCAGCCCTGCCCCCCCCCCAAATATAAAAATTATTGAGTTTCACGGGCTGAAGACATTAATCTCTTGGATTCGCTCAAATCCTCCGTTCACCTTCACTCCTCGACTGAAGTAAACCCTCTGGTTTTAACTCAAATAAGATTCCTCAAAGTGTTCACAACCGTCAATGGGATGGTCGAAATAAGTCTTTTAATCTCCTCTCCAGAGATGAACGAGATTAACCTCGGCACTGCGTCGAAGAGAAAGTTTTAAACTCTTTTAACAGGATATAGCCACTTGGCGTTAACTAGATTGAGATCGGGAAATGGTATTGCCGGGTTAAGAGGTTGAATGTAAATGTCCTTACGAATGTTGGAGATGATCATTCGTCTTCAAAACCCGTCAACATCCTCAGGTCTATCTGGGGTGATGGAGCTCTCTCTCGATCGAGCCCAAGATATGTATACATAGTCACACACACACACACACACACACACACACACACACACACACACACACACACACACACACACACACACACACACACACACACACACACACACGCGCGCACACACACACACACACACACACACACACACACACACACACACACACACACACACACACACACACACACACACACACACACACACACACACACACACACACACACACACACACACACACACACACACACACACACACACACACACACACACACACACACACACACAGCTTTCCACACAGAGTGGTGGATGTATGGAACAAATTGGACGAAACAATAGTGTGTACAAAAACCATACACGAATTTAAGACCAAACTAGACTCTGCGAGATACAGAGACGGAACACTACGAGCGTAGCTCCCCTTCTCGTAAGATACAACTAGGTAAATACAACTAGGTAAATAAATACACCCATACAAATATCTACACACACGCGCAAGCACGCTCTCTCTCTCTCTCTCTCTCTCTCTCTCTCTCTCTCTCTCTCTCTCTCTCTCTCTCTCTCTCTCTCTCTCTCTCTCTCTCTCTCTCTCTCATTCTTTCCATCTTATCAACTTCGACTATTCCTTCTTCCTTATCTCACATAAAGAGAGCTGATAACCGAGTTACCCTCTCTCTACCCCCGCTCCTCCTCCTCCTCCTCCTCCTCTTCCTCCTCCTCCTCCTCTGCCTCTTCCCTCTCTTCCTTTTCTTCTTCCTCCTGGTCGGTGACAAAAAAACAAAAACAAAATCACAGTCGCACAACACTGATACCAATTCAACACTCCCCGAGGAGTGTTGACGGTTGATGTGAGGCTCCGGATCTCTAGTTAGAGTCCATAATTATTATTATTATTATTATTATTATTATTATTTTTTTTTTACCGTCAAATCTATACGATTTCACTGTAAATGGTGTGGCATTCCACGGTCAGCCTTGCGACTTTCCACCATAGTATTTCGTTCTTGATTCATGTCATTCCACTGTCAAGTATGTGATAGTACTGCAGGTTGCATGACATGCTACTTAATCTTTCAGTATCGTCGCATTCCACATTCATCGCACTCTTCCACCATAGTACACAGCCAAAATCACAACATTCTTCCACTTGACTTCAGTTCATTCCACTCCACTTTGTCTCACTTCACCTCCGTCTCACTCCACGACACTCCATCTATGTCAAACACTCCACTCCTTCCCTCCATACGTCGCTCACACTCACCTTTCCAGCTCTGCCTCTCGCCATTACTCTATGCAGGGAACTGCCCTTTCCTCCACGCCACTGCACTCCACTCTTGGCTCTACTTACTCCACTCACTCCACTCTTCGCTGTACTCACTCCACTCACTCCAACCACTCAACTCATTCCGCCCATCCCATTTACTCCACCCATTCCACTCACTCCACTCTTCACTCCGTTTACTCCACTCT
>NC_134780.1:20045763-20048263 GCF_046742065.1 Oratosquilla oratoria | reverse complement strand
AGAGAGAGAGAGAGAGAGAGAGAGAGAGAGAGAGAGAGAGAGCAGAAAGCGGGAGAAGGAAACAAAAAGGAGAGAGAGAGAGAGAGAGAAAGAGAGAGAGAGAGAGAGAGAGAGAGAGAGAGAGAGAGAGGGAGAGAGAGAGAGAGAAAGGGAGAGAGAAAGATCAGAGAGAGAGAGAGAGAGAGAGAGAGAGAGAGAGAGAGAGAGAGAGAGAGAGAGAGAGAGAGAGAGAGAGAGAGAGAGAGAGAGAGAGAGAGAGAGAGAGAGAGAGAGAACAGAAAGCGGGAGAAGGAAACAAAAAGGAGGTGGAATTAAAGAAAATGGGGTGAAGTCAAAACAAAAAACAAAGAAGGTGGAGTTAAAAAAAACAACAACATGGAGCGGAGTCAGTAGATGATAACACGCGAAGACGAATATGGGGGGTGGGGGACAAGAGTTCGTGGAGGACTGAAGGTGTAAGCAAAGGACCTCGAGAAGGACGTCGTAGTAAAAGGAGTTGACGGAGGAGCACTTAGTATTTCGTCGGTCAATAACCAGCTCTGCTATCCATGGAAGAGAGAGTGTCCATGTGGTAACGAGGTACAGTAGAAATGGAGGATCGAAGTTGAAACTTAATAACATTCATTTCTTGATGGGAGATCGGTCTTAAAAAAAATGACTCTGTTCTGTGGGGGTGTAAATTAGAGGTCTTAAGTTATTGGCGGCATAAATCTTATGTATTCGGTACCCTCATAGGGGGAGGGAGGGGGGAGAGGAAGGGGGGGGAGGGAGGGGGAAGAGGAAGGGGGGGGGAGGGAGGGGGAAGAGGAAGGGGGGAGGGAGGGGGAAGAGGAAGGGTGCCTGGGGATGTTGTTATTATGTCACAGTCGAAGCGGAGGAAGAGTCTGCAGATCCGCCTTGCCAAAGGAGGTAATGGCCCTCCGGTTTGAGGACGGAGATGTCTAGTCAGCGAAAAAGAAAGGGCGAAAAGAAAAAGCTTCTTCATCCCCTCCCCCCCCTCCCCCACGCAAAATTCTGATTTTGCGAGAAAAAAAAATCGAAGAGATGAATAAGGGAAGATAGCTTGTAAAGAATAAAAGTAAAGAATTGCTTCTCAAAGAAACCTCAGAGTAACCCAGAGAGGATTTTTTTTTTCATATTAGGAAACAAGACAACTGGGTATCTCTCTCTCTCTCTCTCTCTCTCTCTCTCTCTCTCTCTCTCTCTCTCTCTCGCTCTCTTTCTCTCCGTCTCCCTCTCTCCCTCTTCCACGCTGGAGGTCTAAGATCATGCCCCCGCTAATGGCGTGCAATTCATCTACTGATAGTTGTAGCTGTTACTCCATCCCTTGAGCAAGGAGATGCGTGTGTGGTGTGTGCAAGGTCACAGCATGACTCATAGATTGGACAACACGAGCTCTGAGCTCTTACCCGAAAAGGTAATAGTTGTCGGTCACGAATCCAGCACGGGGTCCAAGGCAATGTTAAACACATACACACACACACGCACGCACGCATAAACACACACACACACACACACACACACACACACACACACACACACACACACACACACACACACACACACACACACACACACACACACACACACACACACGCACGCACGCACACACACACTCACACACACACACACACACACACACACACACACACACACACACACACACACACACACACACACACACACACACACACACACACACACACACACACACACACACACACACACACACACACACACACACACACACACAAACAAATTAACACAAGTGTTTTAGAATTTATTCAGCAAAGAATATTGAGAAAAAGACATTTTGTTTCGACAGCAGTGGACATGATGAAGGGTTTTGTGTTGTCGTCGGGTTGTAGATTAGCTTGTATCCGACCACAGATGGTCCTGATATTTGTTACTTCTTTACTCGAGACTGACAACACCTTTTCCACGAGTTGGTGCGTTGGAGATGTCAGTGTATCGTGCAAAGGAAGGGGGGCATTACTAAAAAAAAAAAGTAGAATATTCAAATTATTGAGTCTTTTTATATTCTTGCGTGATAAAAGGATTTAGGCGACCTTGTGGTTTTCACTATTGAAATACGTAGTATATTGCTGAGTTTTGTATCGAGTCTTCTGTACTAGGAAGTAAGTGCCGTAGACTAGATGCCGTGTCCGTCTCATGTATCTTTATTTCTGGATTATGATCCGACCTCCGAGGATGTTTGCAGCTTAAGAGCATTTTTTTTTTTTTTTTTTTTTCTGAAGAGGTCTGTCGTGACTCGGGGATCTTTCGATCGCGGTCCAGCAGACCGCTTTCGTGTATCGTGTGTGATGAGTCGCCGATATTGGGCGGTCAAGGCGCGATTAGAGGGAGGCCTCCGTCGAGGCCGCCAGGGCAGGCGGAGCGGAATAACTGAGGTCGAAAATGATATGTGCAGAACCGGCGGGAGGCGTTCCCGGGGGAAGGATGCGGCGACAAATGAGAAGGAGGAGGAGGAGGAGAAGGA
>NC_134780.1:20020763-20028263 GCF_046742065.1 Oratosquilla oratoria | reverse complement strand
AAAACACTCGCCAGAACCAAAAACATTACGAAAAGTTATGACGTTATGTCGAAAAAAAATCCAAACATCTTCCGCAGATGTTAAGTACCACGATATAGTCGTCTTGTGAAAGAAAATAATGCAAATTACCTGACTTGGTCTTTGGTACCCTAGAAAGCACTCGGTATAACAACAGGTAAATTCTAAATCACGGGGAAATTGGACACTTGTTTTTCGGTGCCAAGTCTGCCCCGGATAATGTCAACACGAAATCTCGAATGCTCTCTCTTTCTCTCTCTCTCTCTCTCTCTCTCTCTCTCTCTCTCTCTCTCTCTCTCTCTCTCTCTCTCTCTCTCTCTCTCTCTCTCTCTCTCTCTCTCTCTCTCTCTCTCTCTCTCTCTCTCTCTCTCTCTCTCTCTCTCTCTCTCTCTCTCTCTCTCTCTCTCTCTCTCTCTCTCTCTCTCTCTCTCTCTCTCTCTCTCTCTCTCTCTCTCTCTCTCTCTCTCTCCTCTCTCTCTCCTCTCTCTCCTCTCTCTCTCTCTCTCTCTCTCTCTCTCTCTCTCTCTCTCTCTCTCTCTCTCTCTCTCTCTCTCTCTCTCTCCCTCTCTCTCTCCCCCTCCCCCCTCCCCCCCTCTCTCTCTCTCTCCTCTCTCCCTCCCCCCTCTCTCTCTCTCTCTCTCTCTCTCCCTCCCCCCTCTCTCTCTCTCTCTTTCTCTCTATCTATCTATCTCTATCTCTCTCCCTCTATCTCTCTCTATCTCTCTCCCTCTCTCTCTCTCTCTCTCTCTCTCTCTCTCTCTCTCTCTCTCTCTCTCTCTCTCTCTCTCTCTCTCTCTCTCTCTCTCTCTCTCCCTCTCCCTCTCTCAATGGGAGAAATTATGAAGTATCATAAAGAAAAGATAGTAAAAGGAACAAGTGAAAGTACTCTGAAGCAGTGGATAAAAAAATAAAAAGCGAAGAGTACCCCGTTTTAATGAAGGTGGTACGCACTTGCCTCTGTACCAAGTAGTGCCCCTAGTTAACAGCTATTCAGTAGTCATTTAATCATATATAATGATGATGATGATGTAAAAGTCATTAATATAAAAAGATAACATGCTCAAGAAAGGTAAAGACAAAGTAGGATTTAGTAGAGAAATTTCATTTAGACAGTCTAGTTGATAGTTAATTTGAAGAGCTCAACAGGCATCTGTTAAGACAAGTGAGGAACCCACGTTCCATAATACTATTGAGAAATAAAAGGATAATATTGAAGAATCGCACAATGGGAGAGATTATTGAGTTAGTGTACTGTGTAACTAATAATGAATGACAGTTGAATTGATGAATATTGAAGAAGTTTTATTGATGTTGAAAATGTTGATCGTCCTCAAGGACGTTTTGTTGTAGTGACTGTTGGAACAGCGCCCAGCCACAATAGGGTTATCAAAGTGTAATGAACGCAAAATCATTCACGCCGCTCTTTCTGGATCTTTAACCACAAAGTCTTGGGACTAAATGACGTCATGTCGTCTCTGATTTTATTTTTCTTAAACGTAGAAAATTTAATGTCATTTGTCCAAACTTTTCTAGAGAACTTTACGTTGTTTTAATCGATGGTTTTGGGGACACTCTTGACATACTAATTACCCGTTTTAATGATTAAGGATTACGGATCCCCTGAACCTGTGAGGTGAGGCAATCCCGTCCAACGCTTTAGTAACGTCCAAGAAAACGGTCAATAGGTTATGGAATATATATATGACGACGTAATCTCCAGAACCGGTTGGCATGGGATCCTGTTCTGGGATGACTCAGTTACCCGGAATAAGGAAGCTGATGGTTCATTTATATTCGCTTTTTTTCACATATTTAGCGTTGCTCATCATTCGAGTCACTTTCTTTGCCATACATTTTGAAATTTGTCGGTCGGTTATGAAATTAAAGGAGTTATCACATTGGCCTAGATTTCCTCCCACATCCTACCCCCAACTTCCGATTTCAGGCAATACCACCGACACATCATAGCAGACACGTTTGTTCACGTTGATCTCCAGCAACAATGGCGGACCTCTTTAGGACGACGGGGTCCTAATTGAGGAGAACTGTCGCCACAGTACAGTTACATTTTCACAGGAATGAGCATAAAGAAAAATATATATATATAAAAAAAAAAAAAATGGGTTAATTGGTGTCGGCAGTGGTTAGCGAGGAGAAAACAGTTTGGGGTTGCCTGCAGACTTATGCAAGAGATTGCTCTATCGAGGGCTACTAGAGGTCAACTGACATTTTATGTTGTTCTGTTTTGAAATGTTGTTTTGTTTCTTTTTCCTTATTCGTAATCCTTATTCTGTCGCAAGTTGTGCAAGATATAAAATCACTATGGCAAACTATTCTGTTTTCTCAACAATTTACGTAGAATGTCATTTGACTTCGAATTTTCCTACTGCATGTCAGATTTCTTCCCGAAAACTGCGGGCTACATTTATGCTCCAATAGTCGGAGGAAAAAATGCTGGATGTAGGCGGTACAGCATTCACTCTGAGGTTGGAGAAAAAATAGCCCAGTGTGATAACCTCATATGTATGTATGTATGCATGTATGTTTGTATGTATGTATGCATGTATGTATGTATGTATGATGCATGTATGTTTGTATTTATATATGTATGTATGTATTTATGTATGTATGCATGTTTGTATGTATATGTGTATGTATGTATTTATGTATGTATGCATATGTGTATGCATTTATATGTGTATGTATGTATTTGTGTATGTATGTATGTATTTATGTACGTATGCATGTATATATGCATGTATGTATGTGTGTATGTATGTAAGATGTACCGTATGTATATATGTATGTATGTATATATATGTGTATGTATTTGTGTATGTATGTAAGATATACCGTATGTATATATGTATGTATGTATATGTGTATGTATTTGTGTATGTGTGTATGTATTTATATGTGTATGTATGTATTTGTGTATGTATGCATGTATGTATGTATGTATGTATTTATGAATGTATGCATGTTTGTATGTAAGATGTACCGTATTTATATATGTACGTATGTATGTGTGTGTGTGTGTGTGTGTGTAAATGTGTATGGGCCAATGGGCAACCGTGGCCCTACTGACCGCATTCCCTCCCCACGAACAGAACCGACGGGTCAGTAGGTGGCTGGGTGGCTGGGTGGCTGGGCGGTCCCGGGGGCTGGATGGGCGTGCGAGTGGGCAGGCCCGTCGGAAGATCGCAGACATGACATGGCGAGGGGAATAGGGGAGGGGAAGGGAAGGGAAGGACGGGGTGCTATGGTCGCACATCAGGTGTCCCTACGTAACTTTCGGATGTAAGGAGGGAGAGGAAGAGAAGGAAGAGGAGGTGGTAGAGGAGGAGGACCAGGATGATGATGATGATGATGATGATGATGATGATGATGATGATGATGATGATGATGATGATGATGATGATGATGATGATGATGATGATGATGATGATGATGATGATGATGATGATGATGATGATGATGATGATGATGATGATGATGATGATGATGATGATGATGACGACGACGACGACGACGACGACGACGACGACGACGACGACGACGACGACGACGAAGGGGAAGAGGAAGAGGAGGATATGAAGGTGGATGAGGATGAGGATTAGGAGGAAGAAGAGTGTGAGGAGGAGGACTGAAGGGAATAGGGGGAGGAGGAAAACTAAGTGAACAGTGAGATGATGGTAGTAGAGAAGAAATGCAAAGAGGACAACAAAATGTACGTGAAGCGCGAGAGGAGAAAGTATAAAAAAGAACAGAGAGAGCAGAAGGAAGTTTATAGGGAGTAGTACAGAAAGAAAAAGAAGTCTGAGGAGGGCGAGGAGGAAGACGAGAAGGAAGAAGAGGGTGACGAGTACGAGAAGTGGGAGGAGGAGGAGGGAGAGGAATGAGAGAACGGAAGCTACGAGTGAAAGTGACTAAGGGCCTAGTGTACAAAAACAAACGATGGGTAGAGCGATTAGAGGAAGGAAAAGGAAGAAAAAGAAAGTCGGACGAGGACAAATAAGAAATATTTCATATATACATACATACATATCTATCTATCTATATATATATATATATATATATATATATATATGTATATATATTATATCTATTTATCTATCTATATATATATATGTATATATATATATATATATATATATACATATATATGTATGTATGTATGTATAAATACGCGCACACACGAGGCGTGTTTTTTAAGTAAGTACCGTTTTGAAATAAAAATGAAACAAGTAGACTTTTCGTAACAATTTTATTTTTACATGAAAGCCTGTACTGTAATCTACTTTTCAACATAATTACGGAATCATCTGACTGTGTTTAAGTTTGTGATTATTTGAAATGCCTCCTCCTATTGAGAATCCCGCCGACTATGAAATACGCGCTGTGATTCGTTTTCTTACTGCTAAAGGCGTGAAACTGGCTGAAATTCATCGTCGGGTCAGTGAAGTGTATAGAGAAAACATTATGAGTGATGGAATGGTGCGGAAATGGGTGAGAGCTTTTAAAGATGGCTGTACAAATGTGCATGATGATGAACGAATAAATGAGTGAAGGTCTAAACATTGTTTTGACTGGGATAAAGCTGAGCCTATCTATAAGTCCAGATGTGAGTTCAGGAGAAAAATGGTAGAATCAGTTATAATTAAATACAGTCCAATATGAACATTTCAAAGGGGTAATGGTCCCCGGATATAATTTCAGGACTTTTCATCACCAGCCTATTAAAAAGACATTTGCCTCCTGACCTCACATACGGAGTGAACAAGGGTAGAGACCTCTCCCATTGTTCCCCTTTGTCATGTCAAAGGTGCTACTTAAGTAGCACTCACTATTCAATTCGTATCTACTGAAGAGGATTGCAGTTTGCAATCGAAATACATAGATTCCCCGTCTCCAATCTTTTATACTCCAACAGTGGTTTTCATGTGATTGAAAAATATGTGATTACATTTTTCACCTGTAATATATATATATGTATATATGTACGACTATATATATGTATATATGTATATATATATGTATATATATATATAAATATGTATATATACATTATGTATATATATATACACATACTCGTATATATATAATATATATATATATGTATAATATATATACATTATATATATATATACAGTATATATATATATATATATATATATATACGTATTTATATGTATATATATGTATATATATATATATATACATATATATATATATATATGTATAATATACATTATATATATATACATATATGTATATATGTATATATATAAATACATATATATATGTATATATATATATATAGATATGTACATATATATATATATACATTATATATATATGTATATATATATATACATATACATATATATATATGTATATATATATGTATATGTATAATATACATTATATATATACATATATATATATATATATATATATATATAGTATGTATATATATATATATTATATATATATGTATATATATATATATATATACATATATATATATATATGTATGTATATATACATTATATATATATATATATATGTATATATAAATATATATATATATATATATATATATATGTATATATATATAGGTAAGCAGGTATAGATATATGTATATATACAGAGATAGTGAGAGAGATAGAGAAAGAGTAGAAGGTTAAGAGTGCGGTGGAGGGAGGAAGGGAAGTGAAGGAACGAGAAGTGAGGAGTTATGAGAATTGAAGGAAAGGTGAAGGGGATGGCGAGTGGGAAGGAAAGGAAGAGAAGGGAAGGTAAGGGAAGGGAAGGGTCTAGAGGAGAGGAAGTCAGTCTGAGTGTTGAAAGAGGAGGAAGGGATGGAAAAGGTGAATTGGAGGAGGGGGGTGAGGGAGAGGGGGAGAGAGAGGCGGGGGAAGGGGGGTGAGAAGGGGGAGGCGACTGGGGATATGGCTTCCCCCGCGAGACGGGCCAAGCTGGCTGGCTGGCTGAGACAGACTGGATGACTGGGAGACAGACAGACCAGCAGACAGGCAGACGAGCTGGGTGGGCGGCCGGCTAGCCAGCTAGTCGGCTAAATAGGGAATGAGATGTTGCAACGCCGTCGAGGGACACAGATGACGATTTGTGATGTCATTTAGCGCCCGCTCAGCTCGATCGAACTGATTTAATTACCAGAGGCCTTTAAAGAACCACGTGGCCCCCCTCGCTACCACATACCCCCCCCCCCCCGGCCCCGACCCGCCGCCACGCTGACCTGCCTCTTTGCTTCGCTCCGCTCTGCTCTTCTCTGTTATTTTTTCACCTTCTTCCTTTTCCTCTTCCTTTTCTTCTGCTTCTTCCTCTTCGTCCTCTTGTTCCCCTTTTCCCTTCCATTCCCCTTTCCCTTCTCCCTTTTTCCTCTTCCTCTTTCTTTTCTCCTTCTTCCTCTTTTCCTTTCCCTTCTCCTTTCTTCCTCCTCTGCTCTGCTCTCTTTTCTCTTTCTTCCTAGTCCTCCTCTTACTTTTCATTTTCCTCTTCGTCTTCGTCTTCCTCTTCGTTTTCCTCTTCATGTTCCTCGTTCCTCCTCCTCCTCCTCTTTCGTTTCCTCTCATTTACTTCCTCCTCCCCTTTTCTTCATTAGTATTGTAAATTTGTTCCTCCCCACCTCCTCCTCTTCCTTTCTCTTTCATCTCTTCCGTCTTTTCTTTTTCTTCTTCCTCGTTCATATTTTTTCTTCTTCCTTTTCCTCCCTCTTTACTAACTCCCCCTCCACCACCACCCCCTCCACCACCTTCCCCTCCACCAACTCCACTCCACCACCTCCTCCTCAACCACCACCACCTCCTCCATCAACTCCCCTCCACCACCTCCTCAACCACCACCTCCTCCTCCTCCTCCTCCTCCTCCTCCAACTCCTTCTCTTACTTCACCTGCCCCTCCACTGCTTCCCCCTCCACCTCCTCCTCCCCTTCCATAACATCTCCCCCTCCACATCTTAACCCCCTCCATCATGTAACTCCTCTCCACTTCCACCCCTTCCACCTCATCCCCCTCCATCAACTCCTCTTCCACCACCGTACCCTCCGTTACTTCCTTCCCCACGTCCACCACCTCACACTCCACCACCTCCCCCTCTCGTCCCCTATCCGAAGGCGACTTGATAGCAGCAACAGCAGCAGCAGCAGCAGCTGTTGACTTTTCCTGTAATCTTGTCCGCTTAACCCTCGTCCATCGAATCCTTTTTCCTCAATATGACGTCTTTCTTCTTCTTCTTCTTCTTCTTCTTCTTCTTGTTTTCTATGACCATTTCTTTCACTGTGGACCTTCTGTATGTTATTTTCTATATACATACATCTACACACACTTTCACACACACACATACACGTACACACAATCACGCACACGCCAGCACACACATGCCAGGACGCACACACACACACACACACACACACACACACACACACACACACACACACACACACACACACACACACA
>NC_134780.1:20000763-20003263 GCF_046742065.1 Oratosquilla oratoria | reverse complement strand
ACACCGTAAGTCCGGAAGGCCCAGGAGACGCTCCTACTGACCGAGGCTTACGTAATGATCACTCGACGGAGGAAATGGGGGATGCCTTCTTGCTCGGCGTTGAAGTCCCCGCGCACCCGTGAACCAGGAAGAGCCAGTCGTGTCTCAGGAGCAGACCCCCGTGCGTCGCAGGGAACCCCAAGTGTACGAGACGGTGCCGCCGTATGACCCCACGTCACATAACTTGTTCATCTTGAAGAGAATAACCAAAGATGATAACATCATCTGTTATCTTTTGTTTAGCGTTTATGACATTAACTAACCTGGCTTCTGGTTGTATGTAGCTTAGAGCTAGTAGTTCGGTTTGTTAGATAACCTGGCTTATGGATTAATTTAAAGCCAGTGACTGGGTTAAGTGGAGATTAAGAGAATGTCAATTTTGGTTCTGTCTTAGAGTCCGACATTTATATGTGGATGAGAGAAGGCGCCTTCGGAGAAAGTGTGTACCAGGTCCAACGGTAGATCCACATCAAAGGCATAAAGTCTTACGTGTAGCTGTGAATGGGAAGAAATATGCGGTTTTTTTCCAACTCAGGTTTAACGAAACATGACTGTATTCACACACATGCACACAGAGACATACAGACACACACACAATGTTGGAAATTTAGAGAATAGGTGACGGGACACAACGAGCGTTGCTCCTTTCCTGTGTACTACAATTAGGTAAACACACACACACACACACACACACACACACACACACACACACACACACACACACACACACACACACACACACACACACACACACACACACACAATATATATATATATATATATATATATATATATATATATATATATATATATATATATGTATATATGTGTGTGTGTGTGTGTGTGTGTGTGTGTGTGTGTGTGTGTGTGTGTGTGTGTGAGTGTTTGTGGAACATGCCTTCAAATTCAAAGTTTGTATACAAAAGCTCTAGTCAAGATATCATTCTAACACCTTAAACATGTAAGACCAAAGGGATTGTGTGAGTACATGAAGAAAACCCATAGAATAACGAGAAAAAAGAACAATAATAATAAAAAGAAAACATGTAACCAATGAAAAGAAATTAAGAATAACGAAAACATATGCAACAAAATATTTAACACGGTAGAGTAGATTATGCAACAAAACAGACAATTAGTTACAAGCAGAAAGAGTTGAAACCAAATGTATGTCACTGGACTGAAATAGAAAAACGGATCATGAGGTTTTATACACAAAAGATGGAATGAAATAAGTAAAAAACAACTGAGCAAAGAAACAAATAAAAACAAAGAAACAAACAAGCAAAGGAACAAACAAATAAACAAACAAACAAACAAATTAAAGAACGGAAATGGAGTAAAGAAAATGGGAAAAAGCGATTAGAAGATCCTCGAAGTTGGTCTGGAGTGACAGAAACGAAGAGGGTTGCATCTCTCGGACATAAACGAGTGGAAGTGGCAACGGATGGTGAGACACAGCATCCTTGAGTGGTGGCCAGAGCGCCGGAATGGATATGTTTGGGGAGGGAGAGGGGGAGTTGTCAGTCGAGACTGGGCTGGGCGGAAAAAGTGTCACCCGAGACAGAGGGGGTTGTAGTTCACTGCAGTTGAGGCTTGGCTGGATCGAAGTGAATTGTGGACGCTTCGAATACTTTGCTGGAGTGTAATGGTAGGTTTGTGTGTGTGTGTGTGTGTGTGTGTGTGTGTGTGTGTGTGTGTGTGTGTGTGTGTGTGTGTGTGTGTGTGTGTGTGTGTGTGTGTGTGTGTGTGTGTGTGTGTGTGTGTGTGTATGTATGCATGTGTGTTTGAGTTTTTGTGTGCCTGTGCGTGTGTGTATATGTGTGTGGGAATGGGTGTGCGTCTGAAGGGCTCGTATGTTGTTCTGATAATAGAAGGATAGTGCGGCTCCCTGCGATTCTCTATAAGTGACTTTTCGTATTTCATTTGCACTTTACCTTTTTGTTCTCCCCCTCTTCCTCTCTTCCTTGCCCATCCATCACCTTTCCTCATCTCCAGTCTCCTCCGCTTCCTTTTCTTTTCGTATTCTCTTCCCTCACATCCAATCACAACTCGCCCTTTCCTATCTCTTCCTGTCTTATCCTGTCCACACTTCTCCTATCGTCTTCCCTCCACTTCCCCTTCACTCCCCTCTTCTTCTCTTCTGTCCTTTTTCTTCCCCTCCCATCCCACCCTATCCAATCCTATTCACTCCTTCCCTTCCCTTCCTTTCCCTTTCCCTCCCCCTCCCCTCTCCTCCTCCTCTCCTCCTCTCCTCTTACCATCCCGTTCCCTTCCAATCGCATGATATTTCTTCAACGCATCTGTTTACGTCTCTATCCACCACTGGCATCCCCCTCCTCCCTCCCTCCCTCCCTCCCTCCGTTCCTTCTGCCTTCAGTCAGGGACGAGCATTATTCCTTCCCTCCCCCTTGTTGACCTTTCCCACCCTCGGCTCTTGGCCAGTGGTGTTCTTTGACGC
>NC_134780.1:19993263-19998263 GCF_046742065.1 Oratosquilla oratoria | reverse complement strand
CTCTTTCCCTCATCAATCTTCGCACGAAAAAAAAATACAAGGAAATATTCTGTTCAGGTGTTTAGAGAAGAGAAGAATAAATGGGATTTTTTTTGTGTGTGTGATTCTCCACATGCAAGGAGTTGGAGGGGGTAGGAGTGAGGTCTGCTTCCTCACGGCATCAAAGAAAGGCCCACCCCTTTTTGGTGCTGGTCATGATTATGCAATACCATGCTTTTAATACCACGGCACTAATTAGCTTTCCTAGAACAAAGGACAAAGGTGGTGGTTTCGGACATGTTTGAGTACTTTTTTCCTTTAATTCATCCCCGTGATGGCGTCAGTCCGTCGCTTTCTGTCTGCCTCTGTCAGCCTCTTTCGTACCGGGGGGGAGGGGGCACCTTTGCCTTTGTTGTCAGGCTATTCTATTAATTTCCACCACAATTCACTCGGTATTTGCACTTGCAGGACTGAGATATCATACAAAATCTTCGGGTGATCAAGGAATTAGAAAACCTCGTCTTTGGTGTATTATTTCATCACGAAGTATTTTGTGTACATTTCCCCTTTCCCTCACTTCAGCCGTACTTTTATCTTAGGTCAAGGAATGACTATGGAACTTTTTTCTCATTCTGGAACTTTCGTTACTGTGCCACATAAAATAAAGGAAACTTGATGCACAGTATTTTCATCTCTCCATCAAAACCCTTTCAGCCCCTCCTCCTACAGTGTCTCCCCCCCCCCAGTTCCACTTCAGGGTCACTGATACCTAGTACCAGAAAATCATCATAAAGTTCACTTGACCTGACCTGACTTAGCCTAACCTACATTAACCAGAAGAGATTTATCTAACTCAGTTAGTGACGAGCCAATTTAAGAAAATTACGGAGAGTTCTTCAACAACAAAACGCATAACCCCGTTCTTTCCTGTCTGACGATTTTATTTAGACAGGAAAGGCTCTAAATTAGTGGCATTAAAGACTTCTCAGCCGACTGGAAATCCAGGGATCTCATATTCGATCCTTGTCCTCGGACAGTGTTTATTTACATTCCATCACAATTGGCTGTTCTGTAGCGTCTTCAGTATCTGTATTTTGTATCAACTCTACAAGGAGTGGAGGCTCCCAGACTTAACTAAATCATCTGGCGTTGGCCAGAATAAAGCTTCTCAACGGTGTGATGATTCAGACCATGCGAACATCAGCCCCTCATCACCTTATCCTATGCCATGATTTGGGCAGTCCCCCCCCCCCTTTCTTAGGGCGTCCGATGAAGCGCTATTAGTATTCAGGGCGCATTCTTCTGGAATTCCTCGATCCTCGGAGAACAAGGAACCTTGAAGGATAGCCGGGGATTTTCCTGACAGAGATACATTACACAGACGGTGACGAGGGCGGCGCGGGCCCTTCACCTGGTTGGCCCGTGGCCAGTATACTCGTACACGGCCCGCGGCGCTGATTACAGAGGCGAGGGTGGCTAGGCAGGGGGCGGGGCCATGGCGGTAGTGAGTGCAGTGGTGGTAGGAGTGGTGGTGGTAGATGTGAGGTAGCAAGAGTGGTGGTGGTGGGAGGGGAAGAGTTGGTAGGAATGGTGAGGCTAGTGGTGTATGATAGAGAGAGAGAGAGAGAGAGAGAAGAGAGAGGGAGAATAAGAATGTTAAGGTTAGCCTTAATCCAAGCTATACCCGAGTCCCACCACCCAGTCAGCTGAATAAAATCGTCTACTGTTGGCTGGGATATCAGATCTGAACAAAGAAACAGGTGGGGAGACAAAGTAGAGAAAAATATAGAGTGACGTGGTACATAGATGGAGTAAAAAGAACGAGAGGGGCCTGGTTTTCGTTACAGACGATGAACGCTTCTTCCTTACTCCTTTCTCCCTCATCCCTCTTCCTTCCTCTCCTTCCTCTCTCCCCTCTCTATTTCCCCTCCCCCTACAACACCTCTGGTGACGAGCAGGAATTATATTCTATCCACAATCATATCTAAACTAAACCACGCCTGCCACCCATACTTCGACCTTTGATTGGGCGAGTCGAACAACGTCTGGCTCTTGATTAGCCGAATCGGGTGGTGTGTAGCCAATACTGGGCCGCGATACGAATCGTCCAGTCACAGGTCGAGGCATAAGCGTGGCTCCACCCACCCAGCGCGGGCAACGCCCATCAAGTTGCTCGACCAATCAGAGTTCGGAGGAGGGTGGAACTTAGATTGAATATAAACTATGGGTAGAATATACGTGCCGTGGGAAAGACAGTTTATTGCATCACACACACACACACACACACACACACACACACACACACACACACACACACACACACACACACACACACACACACACACACACACACACACACACACACACACACACACACACACACACACACGCATAATTAGTGAAAACTATATAAAACCCAAAAGAATAGGATAGCTTAACACATGGCCTGTACACGTACTTGTAGTCATGTATTTTTATGATACATCTAAGCAACTGTAGTCATATATACTAAAACCCCACATAGACAAGGAGGAAGACAGAATTTCGATTATTTTTTCGGCTTGAGGAAGGAAAATTTTTGTCCAGGTGTAAGGAGCGTCTTTTGGTAGTTTGTTTGAAGTCTTGGATATTTGTCAACCGGGTTTTGTTTTATAGCATTTGTTTGATTTTTATTGTTTTATTACTTTTTATGTAATTTATTTTGTTTTGACTTATTTGTTTTGTTATTCTATTTTGTTTATGTAAACATGTTGTTTGTTATTTTATTTTATATTTATTTGTACTATTTTCATTATTATCATTATTACTATTATTACTATCATTATTCTTCGTATTATTATTATTATTATTATTATTATTATTATTATTATTATTATTATTATTATTATTATTATTATTATTATTATTATTATTATTATTATTATTACTATTATTATTATTATTATTATTATTATTTATCTATTTTTTGTTATCATTATTATTGTTATTTCTATTATTATCGTTATGACTTATCATTACTATTATATATGTATATATATATATATATATATATAATATATATATATATATATATATATATATATATATATTGATTGATTGAAGTTCACAGCAGCTTCTGCGTTCACGACTTTTTTGCTGAGAAGTTCTACATCTCTGATGATGGAACGGTGAGCAATGGGTAGCTCCCATAAAAGTTGTCCGAAAGACATAGAAAGTTCTTGTAGATGAAGAACACTTTATTAAAACAAGCTTTCGACCTACATAGGTCATCTTCAGGTTATGGTACAGGAAAAGAAGGGAACAGTATATATAGGGAACTAAAATATTTAGTTCCCTATATATACTGTTCCCTATATATACTGTTCCCTTCTTTGCCTGTACCATAACCTGAAGATGACCTATGTAGGTCGAAAGCTTGTTTTAATAAAGTGTTCTTCATCTACAAGAACTTTCTATGTCTTTCGGACAACTTTTATGGGAGCTACCCATTGCTCACCGTTCCATCATCAGAGATGTAGAACTTCTCAGCAAAAAAGTCGTGAACGCAGAAGCTGCTGTGAAATTCAATCAAAAATTGTCTACATGAGAACCTGCTACCGAAATACACCAATATATATATATATATATATATATATATATAATATATATATATATATATATATATATATATATATATATATATATATATACTGCCAACTGCATGAGAAAAGGCATGACTTCACCACGCCTAAGGGATCCGCGAGAGCCTGTTTCTCGCTGCGGCCCTACATGGCCTCCTAGTCTCGACGGGGAAACAAGGAAGTCCGAAAGGAATATGCCTGTATCGCGTCGTTCCTCAGCCTAGTTGACGTTTATCCGTAGTTCAACTCTTCAGTTCTTTTAAGCATCTGGCATGTTTAGCATTCGGATGGGCCGGCGGAGCCTGCGCCTCGTTGACCTTATAGAGTGGCTGGCGAATTCGCTGCCTCTCCGTGCTTTGGGTTCTAACGCGCGCGGCCGCTGGCTCTTAATAAGGCCCGGATGACCTGGGACGCTTTTTCTTGAGCGATGGTCCTCTCGTGGTGTGGCTTTCCCACGGAGGCACTCAGTGATGGAAGTATGTGATTATGTGTGTGTGTGTGTTTGTGTGTGTGTGTGTGTGTGTGTGTGTGTGTGTGTGTGTGTGTGTGTGTGTGTGTGTGTGTGTGTGTGTGTGTGTGTGTGTGTGTGTGTGTGTGTGTGTGTGTATGTGTGTGTATGTACGTCTGTGTACTTGCACGCGTAGCTAAAATGATAATTACATATCTGTTGATCCGTTGACAACGTGACTTTGGATTGATTTCTGTATCTCGTTAGCTACCTGTAAACTACACTTGATCAAATAAATTGTAATAAAGATAGAATAAAAAGAAAGTATACTATTGGACTCTAACACCATCGTGAGAACTGCAGTTCTATCAAATATAGATACGCGAATATGCAAATGCACGAATAGAGAAATAGATAGATACAAACAATAAAGACAAAACAATATGTGAATACATAACGAGATGAATAGATCAAATAGACAAATGATGAAATGAAATTAGTGTGTTTCCCATTTTTTACAAATCACTTGGAGAGAGTACAACGAAGATGAATGATAAACAGTCTGACGTCAGCCAAAGTGATGATGATGATGATGATGATGATGATAATGATATGGTGTAACGTCACAAACGCCTCTCTACCGGTAGGCTAGGACAGTGCTCATTTAGAGGACTTTGTAGCGTAGGCTTTAATAAACCATGCCCTTAATTCAACTTCGCCGTCGGCAGGGTTCGATCCGCCATCCCTTCGACCTTCCCTGCAAATAACGACGCCCTAACCAGCTCAACGAATAAGGTGGCTGGCTGCCCTAGAAAAAGCCTTTTGTATGTATATGTATGTATATATATTATATATATATATATATAATATGTATATATATATATATATAAATATATATATGTATGTATGTATACATATAGGTATATATGTATATATTTATACATACACGCACG
>NC_134780.1:19970763-19975763 GCF_046742065.1 Oratosquilla oratoria | reverse complement strand
CATACAAGAGCGCTCGTGCAACACGTTGTTAAAATTCTCTACGTCTAGAAGGTTTCCTTGTCTATTTCACCACAAAATTTAGCTATGGGCCAAGTGAAATCGTTAGAAAATAACCAGAAAAATATTTGTAAAGATATTTGTTTAGGCGAGGGTGACAAACTTTAGAGATTTTATTCTTGTTAACGTCAGGCGGTTCTGAGACCTTCGCTACAGAATGGGGGTGAGGGAGGGAATCTCAGCTGGTTTAGATCGCCTGTCGGCAACCAGAAAAAATATATAAGAGTTATTCCTGCTATCTATGGTTTAATCCTATTGCTACGAAGACGTCACCTTGACGCCAGGCTGGTAATTTTATTCAACTAAGGCGGGTGCCATAGTAGCGGAGGAGCTGCGAAATAAGCAAAGCCTTATATAGCTAAACTTAAGTAAACAGGCGCTTACAAAAGTAGACTATCACCACGTCTTTGGTTCTGCTGGCACGTATGACGTCACGCTCCCTGCATGTTATTACGTCATTCAGTCAGTTGTCAACAGCGTAGTCCTATGCATATATGGGGCCACATACGCATATATACGCTCGATTTCGCGTGTATGGTTGAATTTACAAAGAAACTGTGTGGTTACATGAGTTTGTTCATGTTTGTGTGTGTGTGTGTGTGTGTGTGTGTGTGTGTGTGTGTGTGTGTGTGTGTGTGTGTGTGTGTGTGTGCGTGCGTGTGCCTGTAAAACATTACTCCCGTACTTATGCATGAATCTCGTATAAACACATCTATACATTCACGGTCATCATCATCATCATTCCCTGACGTGTGCGTCCCATGTGGAGGTGGACCTCGAGAAGGAGACTCAAGCTGCACCTCGTCTTTTTGTGATTTATAGAGGAGGAGGCCCAGGGGTGGTAAGGCCAAGAGTCAAGGCACAGGACAAGGACGAACGACAGAGAGAGAGAGAGAGAGAGAGAGAGAGAGAGAGAGAGAGAGAGAGAGAGAGAGAGAGAGAGAGAGAGAGAGAGAGAGAGAGAGAGAGAGAGAGAGAGAGAGAGAGAGGAAGAGAGGTTGGAGGGAGGGGGGAAGTGGGGAGGGACAAGCAACAGCGGCAAGAGTCCAAACAAAAGAGAGAGAGAGAGAGAGAGAAAGAGAGAGAGAGAGAGAGAGAGAGAGAGAGAGAGAGAGAGAGAGAGAGAGAAAGAGAGGTGAGGAAGAAGGTAGGGAGGTTGGAGGGAGGGGGGAAGTGGGGAAGGACAAGCAACAGCGGCGAGAGACCGGGCAAGAGAGAGAGAGAGAGAGAGAGAGAGAGAGAGAGAGAGAGAGAGAGAGAGAGAGAGAGAGAGAGAGAGAGAGAGAGAGAGAGAGAGAGAGAGAATGAGAGAGAGAGAAGTGTGAATGAGGAAAATTATGAGCACGTGGGCAGTTAGTAGATGATGAAGAGAAGGGGATTGAAGCGAGGAGAGGCAGAGAGGGTTGACATGTTCGTGAAGAGGTGAGGGTGGCCAGGCTAACCAGCTGGAACCAAAAAGTGTAGGGTGGGCAACGAGGAGGAGCGAAGAAATAAAGGAAGAGGAGGAGAAAAGAGGAAGAAAAAAGAGGAATAAGAACGGGGAAGAAAAACAGGAGGAAAGAAAAATAGGAGGAAGAGAAAGGGAAATAGAAAAAGCAAGAAACAATAAGGAAGACGAAGAGGAATTGGAAGAAAAAAGTAAGAGGATGAATAAAAAGGAAAATAAAAGAGAAGAAGAACAAGATGAGGAAAAAAGATAAGAAAAGTTAGAAGATGAAGGCGAAGACGAGGATGAAGAAGATGAAAATGAAGAGAACGAAAACGAAGACGAAGAAGACCAACAGGAAGAAGACAAAAAAAGACAACGATGAAGAAGACAAAAATGAAGGAAAAGAAAACAAAGACAAAGTTGACGAAGACGAAAACAACCTAGAAGAAAACCAATAGAAAAAAGAGGACGAGGAAGACGAAGACGACGACAGACAAAAAGACGACGACGACGACGGTGAAGACGATGACGACAACGAAGAAGATAAAAAAAAAATACGAAAACGAAAATCCGTGGTGTTCAAAGAATGTGATGTTGGTAACAGGTGGATATGGATATGGATAAGAGGCGTGCGGTGGTCAGATTGGGTGGAGTGTGAGGCGCTGTTTACCAGTTCCTTTGGCGGAGGAAGAAGGGAGAGGAGGAGGAGGAGGAGGAGGGGTGAAGGAGGTACGGAGGAGGTAAAGATGGGGACGAATGACACGTGGATATATATTTAGATAGGAGGTGGACACGGAGGGGAGGAGGAGGAGGAGGCGCATCTGGATAGGCACTTTGATTGAAGGAGGATGAGGAAGGATATGGATAGGTATTTGAAATAATAAAGCATTAACGCAGACATAAGACCTTTTGGTTCATAATGACGTCGGATGCTGGGGAAAATGAATAAGATGGTTAAATCAATATGCTTGAAGTAGGTGATTAAGCGAGCAAGTGTTAATGGCACAGTTGGGTTAGACGAAAATCGGAAGACGGCGGAGTGAGGGTGTAAAGGTGCTCTAACGGAGCTTTGGATAGACACGGTGTGATGACCTCTGTCGTAGCTAGACGTATCCTGCCGTGAACTCCTCTTTATTTTGTTTTTTATTTTTGTTTTGTTTTTCACGTTTTATGATCCGCATGAAACTTATGCTCTTCCCTCTTCCTCTTCTCTAAGGCCCTGCCTTCCTTCTTCCGAGTGTTTTTCTTCTCCCTCTGGAGGGACCTGCTTTAGTCTGTCTGTGTCAACTGATGTCTAGCGTCCACTCTGAAACGTATATTGTGACGCGTACCTGACAATTTCATTCAGTTTTTATGGACCCCTAACCCTTCAAGGCTCGGAAGCTGTCTTAGTAACCCTTTACATCTCAGTGGCCATTTGGAAGGCTTTGTGCTGGCCGATGTCTGGCGATTTTATTCAGCTTATTAATTCTCTCTCTCTCTCTCTCTCTCTCTCTCTCTCTTCTTTCTTTCTCTTCCTCAAGTCTGTTTTGCCTCTTTCTCATCTTGTTCGCCTCACCTTTCTCATCCTTTCGCCTCCTCCAGTCACACACGAACGCCTCCTCCTTTGAGTGGCTGCGACCTTTACGCATTCCCCAGCCCCGCCCTGGGTCTTTTGCGTAAGTCCCCGCCCCCACCCATTCCCCTCTCCTCGTCCTCCCGTCCTCTTGTCCTCTTGTCCTCCTTCCACGTCCTCTGCCCACTGTCCCTAGTTCCCGTCTCCTGTCCTTCATAACCGCCCCTCTCCACTGTTTTCCGTTCTTCGATCATCTGTTCATTTCTCTGACCTCCACCCAACCCCCAATCCTCCACTGCCTGGACGCTGCCCCCCTCCCCCTGCCCAATTCCTCGCACATCAACGCAGTGAGGGTGCATGCGAACTAGAGAAGGTGGAGTGGATACTCGGGCGGGATAGTGTTAGAGGGCTGGAGATGGTATGTTCCAGTCGTAGGGGATGGTGAAGGAGGTGGAGGAAGAATGGTGCAAAAGGTCCGCCTCTTTCCTGGAAAACAGAGGATAGTCCAGGAGTAGCAAAAGACTCTCGTAATTAGTGGTGTGTATGACTAACTCTCTACCGGACTATTATCGAAGCTGATTCTTAGCGGGTCTTCTGTAGGGTCTCGAGGATTTCGAAGTGGCCGCGAGAATTTCCAAAAGTGACCACAAACCAAAGCCGAGATATTATGTCATATTCCCTTATTCAGTGTTAAAGTAATTTCCGGGAATTCAAGAAACAGTACTACATAAAACCAAGGATCCTAGATCCAGTAAGGTAAAGGGTATGACGTGGTAATTAAGCCCCTGGGAAGGAAAGGGGGCTCTCAGGGGCACGAATAGACTGACAGAGGACGTGACTATGTTGGCAGGGGTAGAGAGTGGCTGGAATGGTCAGAAGGTGGATTGACAGGGGATCTGGTCAAGGTCTGTGCGAGCCTGAAATTGGTGCATGGAGGGGAAGGAAGAGACAGAGAGAGAGAGAGAGAGAGAGAGAGAGAGAGAGAGAGAGAGAGAGAGAGAGAGAGAGAGAGAGAGAGAGAGAGAGAGAGGGAGGGTGGTCGGCGGCGCCAGGCCTGACATCTATTACCGCCCGTGGTGGAGCCTCCCCGGCTACACGGGCGACGCCCAAAGCCGCCCGCCAGCCAGCCAGCCAGCCAGCCAGCCAACCAGCCAGCCTGCAGGACCAGTCCCTCGTGCCTTGCCTCCGCCGCCGCCGCCGCCGCCGCCACCGCCCCACCGGCCGACTGGCCCTCGCCACGTCCCCCGCACGCCCGCACACCCCAAGAAGACCCCCAGGGGTGCCACTTGCCCTGTGGCCTGGACTGCGACGAGGGTGCCACCCGCGGTAGGAGCGGGACGTGAGAGCTGGCTGACACTGGGTGCACATCTGGCGCAGCGCGCCTTGGATCTTGTGCCGATCCGCGCTGCGCTCGTGCGCGCTCGCTCGCTCGCTCGCGGAGCTTTGCTTCGCAACGCAACTCGGCGGCGGCGGCGGCGGTGGCTGCCGCGTCGGGCGGGCCGGACAGCCGACCAGCCGGCCGCACAGCCCTCACTGCCCCGGGGCAGCCTGCAAGGCCATGCATACGTACCCAAATATGTACACAAATATAAACAACATACAAATGCGCGCGAGGTGCGCAAACACGCGTAAACAGATACAAATGTAAACAAATGCACGTGTAGACATTCACGCGCGTGCACACTTAAGCAAACACACTTACACGTTTCCAGACGTACAAACGCAAGCAAACAGGCACGTTCCCACCCACGCTTTTACGCACACACGCACGGAGGCACACACAGGCACACATGCACACACGGACGCACAGACGAACACATATGTACATATGTATGCATTCATATATACACACATCTGTATATACACATATGCATATATATATGCACACATGCACATATATAGGTACACATATACACACATATGTACTCTCATAGTCACATATATACACACATAAACACA
>NC_134780.1:19958263-19960763 GCF_046742065.1 Oratosquilla oratoria | reverse complement strand
AAAAAAAAAAAAAAAAAAAAAAAAAAAAAAAAAAAAAAAAAAAAAAAAAAAAAAAAAAAAATTATATATATATATATATATATATATATATATATATATATATATATATATATATATATATATATATCAAATCAGCCATCCTGAGTCCACTGCTGAACAAAGCTTTGCCTCCTTCATAGCATTCCATGATTCACACGACCGCGTCAACGTCTGCCACGTCACTCCCGCAAACTTCTCAATCTCATCTCTCCACCTTCTGTCTGGTCTCCCTCTTCCACGCTTCCCATCTCGCGGCGTCCACTCGGTAACACACTTGCGCCATCGCTCATCAGTCGTTCGCACTAACTTACCTGCCCAATTCCACTTCCTCTCTTTCATCGCCTCCACAATATCGTTCATTCTAGTCTGCTCTCTCACTCAACTTGCTCTCTTTCGGTCTCTCATCGTTATTCCCATCATTGATCTCTCAATTCTCCTCTGTGCAGTCCTTAGCTTTGTTTCCATCGTCTTCGTTAGTTTCCAAGTCTCACACCCGTAGATTATGGCTGGCAGAATATACTGATTGTAAACTTTACGTTTCAAACATAAAGGTAAAGAGCCTCTCAGGATTTTATTATATTTACCAAACACTTTCCAACCAATTGTAAAACGCCTTTTTATTTTATTATCATGATCTTTCGTCACTTTCACCATCTGGCCTAAATAATTATACTCGACTTCTTCAAGACTCTCACCATCGATTCTAATCTTTTTACTTTGAACTTTCGTGTTGAACATTTCTTTGGTTTTATTCTTATTCATTTTTAAACCTACTTTGAGACTTTCTTTGTTCAGATCACTCAGCATATCTTGCAAGTCCTCTGCTCTTTCTGAAATAAGAATAATATCATCTGCAAATCTTAGGTGGTTCAAATATTCGCTATTAATCTTTAAGCCTTTCTCTTCCAAATTCATCCCTCTGAAAATCTCTTCCAAATAAGCTGTAAATAATTAGGGTGAAATGGTATCGCCTTGCCGTACTCCTTTCTCGATCTTGATATTTTCTGTGTCTTTATGTAGTGGAATTATAGCGGTGCCTTTCGCATAAATCTTTTCTAAAACCCTTACGGTCTATTTGTTTGTACCCTGCTTGCGTAACGATTTTAGTATTGCTACTTGTTCTACCGAGTCAAAGGCTTTCTCGTAATCTACAAAAGCTAAACAGAGAGGTATATTGTATTCTTTCGTTTTCTCGATTAGTTGGTTCATCGCCTGCAAATGGTCCAGGGTCGAATATCCGTTCCTAAAGCCTGCCTGTTGTCTCGGTTGATTTCCATCTAAAGCTTGACTTAGTCTATTTGTAAGGATCTTGGAGAATACTTTATATACATTTGATAGCAAGCTAATTGGTCGATAGTTACTAAGGTCCTTCTGGTCTCCTTTTTATGAAGCAAAATCACTATAGCATTGCACCATGATTCAGGAACACTTTCCTGACGTAAGCACTGGGTGTACAACTGAGCCAACCTAATATGAACTTCTTTCCCTGCGTCTTTCAACAGATCTATCGATAAACCATCTTCCCCAGGTGTTTTTCCTAGTTTCATATTTTAGAGCAAATTCTACTTCTTCCTTTGTAATCTCTGGTACACTACTAACGTCCACAGATGAATTTACTTACTCAACTACGGTCTTCGACAAGTAAAGCTATTGGTAAAATTCTTCTACTCTTTTTACTATTCTGTCTCTACATTTAATGATTTCTCCATTTCAATCTTTCAAACATATAATTTGCTGTCTTCCTAAAGTATGTCTGCGCTCGGTTCCTTTAATACTTTTAACTTTCCGAATAGTTTCCTCTATTTCATCCATCATCATAGAAGGACTCGATTTCATCGTCTGAACTCTGTGATGTTGGTGCATAAACCTGAACTATTTTTAGAGTGTACCTTTTACATAACCTAATCACAATCCAAGCTACTCTATCTGATAAACTAATGAACTTGACTACGTTACCAGCAACCTCTAGGTTTATCAAGAATCCTACTCCACTAGATCTTTCTTTGTCCTTACATATATAGTAGAACAGGTGGTGACCATATTGTAATTGTATCAGCTTTTCTTCCAATCTTCGGATTTCGCTCAGTCCTACGATGTCCCACTTGATGTTGTCTAGTTTTTCCATGAAACTTTCCAGCCTGTGGTCTTCTGAGAGAGTTCTTACGTTGTAGGTATAGATCTTAATTTTCTTCATGTTGTTTAATGTCCAAGACTTGGATCTTCTTGGACAGTGCTTACTCACAGTCGGTGGCACACTGACCGTAAGCACACGAGGCAATGCGGTTGAACCTTTAGGAGACGATGATCCAACAGGAACGCCCAGTTTTGTTTTGGTTCCACTGTTCATGTTCATGTTTGCTATCAACGGGTTCGGGCAGTAATCTCGCCTCCGTGCCAACTGGTTTCTGGTGAGATATTTCTCTGGTGTCACCTTATTCATTATATTCGGTGAAGCCCTATA
>NC_134780.1:19948263-19953263 GCF_046742065.1 Oratosquilla oratoria | reverse complement strand
CTGCATCATTCAGAGCCCTAATTATTATTCGTAGCCATTTCTCGTCTGGGGGGGATTAGCCCAGACTTTCTGCCTAATAGGACAACTCCTCCTCTATCATAGGGTTCCTCCAGGTCCAGCAAATCTGCGCCCGCAGTCACACAGCTTTTACGACCTGATGATTTGCCCCAAAGCCCCGTCCTTCGGATTTCTTTTTGACTAAATCACCGCAGCAGTCGTACTTTAAAACAACACAGAGTGGTTTAATTAATTCCTCACATTGACGTTTTGTATCTAATTAGGACCAAAATATGTAGGGCTTATGTGATTACTGCGATGATTTACTGAAAAAAAAAAATCCAATAGTTGGCCGCGTTTTTTTCACATATATACAAAATCACATGAGTACACTCATGTTGGAGTTGGCCCATGGGTGAACAGAGAATTTTTTTTATGCTGAACAGAACCGTCTCTCGACAGTAAACCAACTAGTCTTTCCATAGTCTAAACAATATGACGTCATGAAGAGTAGTCGACCTCCCCAACTCCCTGTGACGTCATGTTATTGTGTAGCACTTTGCTCTGTCCTGCTGACACATTTCTGCTCCTGCTACACCTTAGTGATTTTATTCTAGCTACCGCCAGGTAATTTTATTCTACTTAAGGGAATTTTCTGAGTAAAATCCTGCATCGTTTGCCCAAGTGGCCCATGTCTACTCACCGCTTTCCTCTCGCTACCGAGGTGAGTTTCTTCAGTTGAATAAAATCACCTGGCGGTAGTTGAAGGGTATAGGTTCTTAACCGCAACGAAAAGGGTCACTATACCATATCATCTAGTAATAAACCCCACCCCATCGTTATATGTATTTTCTTCAACTGAACTCCATCATTTGTTCGTTTAACCTACACACCCCAAATTAACGTAAAGAACTCCTTGAACTACCCACACACAGTTTGCTAAATCCCCTCCCCACGTAGGGGATGCCACGGGGATTAATGGAATGGACTGGTGGCAGGAAGACCGAAATTAAAAGATATCACCCTGATACGGGAAGGTGTTGATCGAGACAGGGTACAATCTGCTACTAAGGGTTTACCTCGGAGATGAATGAAATAGCCAGGCGGCAGGCGGAAGAAGAGGGAAGGGACCACCCGGTATGAAAGGGGTTGAACATACCACGCCATTGGTTGATTTAACCCCCACACGCCCCAATTTGATGTAAGACAAAACGATAAAACTGCCCAACGCAGTCTGCGTAATCGAGGCTGAGTGCAAGATTTGCGCGCGAGGATTGCCGTGGTGAGGTATCTTAATCGTGCATGGCAGAAGAAGAAGAGGAACGGGGGAAGGGGAGGAGCGGGGAGGGGGGGAAGGGGGCGTTCCGCTAAACACACACACTGGTACACCATTCCCCACACAAACCAGCCGCGGCCATTTGCCACAGGGGGAGAATCTGGAGTCACCGACGTGGGAGCACAGTCTCTCGGTGAATGAAATCGCCTTCGCAAGATGAATCGCGTGCGGCCACATGACCTCTCTGAGTGGAACGGGGTTCTGTCAGGTGAATAAAATCGTCTGGCGACAGACAATAAAATACGCAGTCAGACTTTTTTCAAAGGGGCTAATCGAGTTCATCTTTAAATGATTCTTTGATGAGCAGAGGTTTTTATCAGCTGAAAGAAATCATCTGGCGGTAGCGGGTGATGACCCAACTTTAGGGATGGGACAGTGTGAAGAATGATAATAATGTGCTCTGTTGTATTTGCTGCATCCTCGTCCATATTTCCAAAACAATTATTCCAAAGCAGAGTTTCATTTTTGTAAATCTATCGGCGTTCTAGAAAATGTAGCAATGGTATGAGGTAGTTAAAAAAAAAAAAAAAAATCTCATGGAACTCGTGGAGTCATATCAGCGTCACCTTAACCTTAACCTTTTGTCTTCAAAGGGTCTCTGCTTCAGTGGAATAAAATCGCTTAGCGGCAGCTACACTTCATATTGAAGTCTAAGATGCAGTGAAAGGATTAATGACGTTAGAAGTGAGATGTTGTTATAAGTCGTGTTGTATGTACTTTCTCTTTTCAGGAAGAATGTTACAATGGTGCTGGTTGCCATCTGTTACCATAACAACTTCACGCCAATGTTGCTCGTTTTCATATGTCTGTTTTGTGCGTGTGTATGTGTGTGTGTGTGTGTATGTCTGTGTTTGCGTGCATATATGCGTGTGTTTGTGTGTATGTTTGTGTGTGTGTGTGTGTGTGTGTGTGTGTGTGTGTGTGTGCGTGTGTGTGTGTGTGTGTGATTCACCATGGTCTTGGACCACGTGTTGGATTCGTGATCGACAACTGTTTCTCTCCCGTAAAAGAGCTCAGAGCTCTATGACCAATCTATGAGTAATGTTGTGACCTTACAGGCACACACCCACCCAACTCTCCGCCCACGAGAGTTGGAGTAACGACTCGCAGCACAGCGATACTAAAAAAAATTCAGCGCTGGGCGGGACTCGAACCCAGATGAACCCAGACCGCCGTAGTGGTGTCCAGGAACTCTACTACCGCGCCATCGGGTGAGAGTGTGTGTGTGTGTGGGGGGGGGGGATGAAGTTTATTTTGACAAGAAAGTCCGCTTTATACTAATAACAATGATCTTGTCACTCACAATGCGTAATAGCATCGAGGCTCAGCCACCGTACACTCTTAGAGTGAACTCCACTGAACTCTACAACTTAAACTTTCTCTCACTTAAAGTACAGCATAGATTAATTTCTATTGTATAGGCTAACTTCATCAACACAATTTCAAACATCACATGATTTTATCATGGATAGGTTATAGTTGTACAGGTCACACGACAAAATATTCATCTTTGTAAGGCTAGCCATGTATCTGACACGCGTGCACAAGAAGAAAAAGAAAAATTCAACCAAAGATATGGTCTAGTGAGGAGGCCTTGAACATATCATAGGTACTCAATAGTCCACAAAATAACCAGTTATAATGACTGTAGTTCATTATTTGACTTGTTTTAACCTCTGTAGTTCATCAATGACCTATTAAACTGACAAGTTCCAGCAGCTGACCTGTACTGACTAGCCCACCAGCTTTAAACTTTGACTTACATAATCCCCTACATTTGTACATTACTAAACACAGACCTCATAACCTTCTACAGATATAATTTAAGTGCGTACGTGGCTTACTGCGCCTACAATGCACCAACATTTAAGTCATCTAAACACTCAGTTGGACTCGTAGTCTCGCATTAAACGCGCTTCACTCGACGTGGCGGATATCAGATCCACCACTCGAGTCATAATCACTAATCAGTTCTGACACTTACTGCGCAAACAGATTAGTTTACGTCTCGTTACTTCTGTTTCTGTGGCCATTGGGCTCACAAGCTGTGCTCTGTGATGGCCATCAAAGCGCATTAGTTTCGTTCAGATGACGAGTGATGATCCCCCTCGGTCCGACAGCGCGGGACCCAACCACACACCTTGTGGTACTCCGCACTTGGCCACAACCTTCGTGTGGCGCTCATATCGCCCCACTTCGAAACCAGTAGCAGTGCGGTAACATTTTCCTCATTATAATGGGTCACCCACCCCATTATTTTTAGTGTGTTTTGGTATGATAATTATTGTTTTTTTTTTTCTTTTTTCCTAAGGTGAGTGAAACCACATGCAACATGTAACCGCAAAAGAGGTCGACCCCACTCAGGAACGAGTTAATCAAGGTAGGTTTCACACCGTTGAGGGGAAAGTGGAACGTACTGACGTTTTGTCTTTATCAGAATCAAATAGTGTCGGTTAGAACAATTACATGTACCGGCGCTCACAAATGGGGTTAGAAGTTAACCGTGTAAACCATTTGTCATACTTTGGTTATTCATGGGGTATATGAAATGCGAAACAGTTCGAAGTTCAAGGAACCAGATGGATAAACACCCAGGCGATACGCTGTTGTGTTTGCCAGTACATGATCTGTTTTGTTTACCTATTTTCTTGTTTACTTGCTTAGTTATTCACTTCTTGCCTGTTCGTGTATTTGTTTGGTTTATATTTTTGTCACATCTTGTTTATTTTCTCTTTGTATTCGTTCTTGTTATGGACCGAGTTTTCTCCCGCTAGCATGCTTTTCCAGTGCAATTCATTATAATCCATTGTACGCTTCTCGAATTTAGTATATAATGCAGGGAAGCTCAACAATACAACCGGAATTGTTACACTGTAATAATTATAGTTCCTTCATATTTAACTTGGTTGATAATCTCCTAGCCAAATGTTACTGAACAAATAAAATTTATGGTAATTAAATTTGATTGAATTGAACTTTTTCATAAATTCTTAATCTCTTATTGTTTTTAATCTGCCTGTTTCATCACGACTGTTACTCCAACAGGTAACACGATTCTTTTTCATAAGTTTCTGCTAAGTTTAATTCAGCGGAATAAATACTCGATTCGGGTCACTCTTCGCGTCTCTATGGGAGAGGGGTTTGCCACGGGGATGAATAGAATCGCTTGGCGTCTGGTGTTTGCCGTAATAGAACAGGTAAGAGTAGATAATCACAACGAAGAGCTTCATTGTGATCGCCTCGAGTTTGTTAACGTCTTCCAAGATGAACAGTTTGGCGTAAGCCGGAAAGCGTCATGTCAGCAAATCGAGTTTGTCTTGATCCCTTCTCTGCGGTGACGTGTCCACTTGGGAGTAGAGGAGATCATGACGATGAGTTTAAGGTCATGGTGCCACGTGTTCATAGGTCACTGGGGGCTCGTATGTAATGTAGTTCGCTGGAAGATGCTCTTCAGTGTGTCACTTTGAACTGCACGACAGCATTCGATCATCTCCCCACGGCGACCGTGGCTCTTTACACCCGTCCCCCTCCCCCCCACCCCACCCCACCCTCGCTTCTTTACCTCTGTATCGAAGCCTGTTACCCATTTATCACACCCCAAGAAACAGAAAGTCCACCATAAAGGCGGAGGGCGATAAAAAGAGCGGGAATTCATCATTCGCACCAG
>NC_134780.1:19928263-19938263 GCF_046742065.1 Oratosquilla oratoria | reverse complement strand
GGGAATTGTATGGATGAGATCGTCAAGGTGTTGGATAGGCGAGTGTGTGAGGCCATTATCGAGAACGTGAGAATGTGGGCGAGAGCACTAGAAAGAGGGCGAGTGAGAGTGTGGTTCGTAGGGGGGTGATAGAGTGATGAGGGGGGGGGGCGAACGAGACTATAAGGCGTGTGTGGGGTGAGGGGGGTGAGAGTGTGAGGTACACATGGAGAGATGAGAATCGAGAAAGGGAGCAGGAGGGTGGGCGCGCTTGGCTAGCTGGTTTGGCGTGGGCGCCTGGGCGAGGTCGGGTGGCTGGAGGGCCGCGCCCGCTGCCCGCTGCCCGCCGCCGCCGCCACCGCCGCCGCCGCCCTGTTCAGATCAGCACGCGGCATCTTGGACACGCCTTGCGGCTGCCGCGCCGCGCCGCGCTGCTCCGGATCGTCGTCGTCGCTTCGCAAAGCTTCCCGAAGTCTCCGCAGATTCTTGGGAGAGGCAAGTTCCATACGCACCCCGGAGGTGGGCTTACGCCCCGTGAGGCGTCATCATCAAGGTGTAATTTGTGACCAACAGTGACGTCACTAATAACGCTAGGGCCTTTTCTGCGGTGTTCTTCCAGTCGACGTTGGGAATATGTCGGAGTTCTTTTGCCCGACGTCCGAAGCGACGGACGTACTTCGTTCGTCCGCCCTCGGGTGTACAGTGAGTCAACAGGCAGGAGTTGCTCAGGTTGCAAATTAGGGATAATGTTCCTCAACCCCATTAGTATGGTGTCACTCATCGGATGAATAAAATCGCCTGGCGGCATCCTGAGTAAAATCTACCATGGGCTTCGCCATGCCAAAGGAAACAGCGCTTAATTTTCATTCCTAGTCAAATCAATTAATTGAATTCAAATAAAAAACATAAAAGTGGGAGGAGGGGGAATTGTCTTATATGATTAAAACCGCCTGGCGACGACCACGGAATTTCCTTTAGTCGATGGTTGATATGGTTTAACAAAAAAAAAATCTGAAAAAATAAAAATCTACAAAAATGATGGATTCTATCTGCGCAGTGTTTGTTGATGTGTGACGTAAGCATAATACGTCACACGGTGCATAACGTCAGTATGATACGTCACATGTACGAAGCAAACATCATCAACCGATGATGTATAAGGTAAGCATGATACGTCAAACAACATAAGGCATAGATATGATAACGTCCCATGTTGATGAAGCATAATTCCCTTGATGTATAACGTGTGCATGATAAGTCACACGAGGCATGGTGTAAGCATAACAAGTCATACGTTGATGTACAACAGAAAGAGGAAATAGAAGAAAGGTTTCATCGCACGCACGCATAAATTTGGGAGACCATAGTCCTCACTCCTTGCCGTCTAGGCTAGATGAATGAAATAGCCTGGCGGCAACCACCCGTAACAAAGAGAAAAGTAACGCCTGCTAGCCTACGGGGAGAGTCAATGTCCTGAGAAGATCAGGGCCACCTAATTGGGCGTTATACGCCCTAGGGGAGCCGAATCCCCAAAGAAGGAGGACGAGGAGGAAGAGGAGGAGGAGGAGGAAGAGGAGGAGGAAGAGGAGGAGGAAGAGGAGAAGGAGGGGTGATGGAGGAAAGAGGAAGGGGGACCCCAAGGAAATGTCATGTCATCAGGAGGTATAGGGAGTGAAAGGAATCTGTGGGTACTGACCTAAGCACCGACCCCCTCACACACACAGACACACGCACACACGCACACAGCCGTCCCAAAATCCCTAATTGAGCTGGACCAGTAGGCGAGGTCGCCGTCGCCGTCGCCGTGGTCCGCGGTGGCGGCGGTGGTGTCTGGCTGGTGGCTGGCACGCGCCGAAAAGGGCATTGGTCAAAATATGCATGTGGTTTTACACGTACATGAACACATGTACGAACGTGCATGTATATATACGCGATCACATACACACACACACACAGACATGTAGAACCGTGCGCAACACAAACAAGGAAAGAGGTAAAGACAGGGGGGGATATAGAAAGAGAGGAAAAAATTGGAGAGATAGAAAGGTAGACAGACAGATAGATAGATAGATAGATAGATAGAGAGAGAGAGAGAGAGAGAGAGAGAGAGAGAGAGAGAGAGAGAGAGAGAGAGTACATTAATCCCCAGTGGCTCCTTTTGGTTGACTCGACGTGTGGGTGGATGGACACTGGTGAGGGCAGACAGCGGCGGCTGCGTCGACGCTCCCAGATGATGGCATGCCGACAACGGACAGCAGCCCCAGTGGTATGTCGATGGTATGTATGTGGTATGTGCATCGCAGATGGATGGCATGCGCGTGGTATGTGTGTGGTATGGTGTTAGGGATCCTCGGAGAGGAAGTTGTCAACATATAGTTAGTTCATTGGCGATAGCACAGAAGGTGATTGGAATAGTTTGGCGTCAGCCAGAACAAAAGCCCTCAAGAGGACTAAAGGCTGGGGGACACTGCACGATTTCATTCATTCGAACAAGTCCAGGACCCTAGTCCGAATCTGAGGTCTGGATCTGGATAAGATCGCCCCGGGATGTATTTATTAATTTGTGTAAGGTTTGTCTCATTGTGGAAAGAACTATTGGAGACGGGGTTAGGCCAAAGGTACCACGGAGATGAGTGAAATGGCCTGGCGGCAGTCGGAATATGAGGAAAAACGCTTCAAGATTCGTTCAAGTTGCAAAATTGAGGAGCTTACGTCAGGAGACGCTGAGCAGTGACCGGATACGTTACCTTTGCCCGATGTGCTTGGACAGCTAGAACGGTCGCCAGTAGTCGGTAGATACGAACCAGTGTCTGCATGTTGAAAGGAGAGATCGAAATCAGCGCGCCACAACGGTCATGGTCTTGATCAGAATCTAACCCCGTCCACTTCGGTGACGCCCCTTCTGGCTGCCGCCGGGCGATTTTATTCACGTTGGGGAGGCCATTCTCAGAACAGCAAAGGAATCTTGGACGTTGGGCCTGATCGGATGAAGATGACGGCTTCGGCGGCAGCTAAGCGCCTCTTGGCGTAAGCTGGACTGAGTTGAAATATGTTTTCGAGGAATTTGTGGTTATGTGTTTTGCATGTCAGCAGCGTGGATAGCGTGGCTGGGACGGAATTGAAGGCGTCGTAAAGGTAGGATGGGGGAGGGGTCACTGGTTTGTGTATACTGTATATGTGCAGGACAAAAATAGATGTGATTTTTTTCCACAAACGCGTACCAAATTTTTTCTCAGCTTGACGCATTTCTAAAGAATGTTTTGAATGTGTGTGCCAGGCGGGGGTTTTGGTGGCGGGTGAGTGGTTAGTTTGCTGTTTTTTCATGAAGCTTATTGTATGTGGGTGCGTGCGTGTGTGTGTGTTTATGTGAGTGTGAGTGTGTACTTGCGTGCATGTACACGATTACAATTGTGATTACGTACATCTATACTTGTCTTTACTCTTGTTGATACACAATTTTGTTTCAGTGCATACGAGTACATAAGAACATGTGTTTCTCATCTGTCTCCCTCTACATGAGTCAAACGTTCTCTGGAAGAGGAGTCCACTCCGACTGTCGATGGTGCGCCTGTGAACGTTTATTTATGGATAAGCAAATTTGTTTAGTAGGCTGTGCTTAGCACTCTGGGCTACAGCAGGGATCTACTTTGTCTCCCTTTATTCGTCCGATGCATTAAGAAACAAAACACAAGGCGGGGGAAACTTAAACCGGACTAGTTGTCGTCCGCGGCACAAAAATTTGATTTTGTTCGGAAAATTCCGTCTGCGATGACTTAATTACCATCAGGTTTGTGATCCGATTAAGATAAGAAAACATGCAGAGTTCCTCCAAGCAGAATAAGAGGATTAAACTAAACCCAGAACAAGATCCCTGAAGTGAGCATTATGTTTTAGACTTCAGACGGTTAACCAAAAGAATGCGCTGGAAGGATCCTGGTCTCGTATTCGCGTAGTTATGGGTTGGAATACCCCACTCCTCTCCAATTCCCAGCAATGACTGTTACCTTCTCCAGCAGTCCAAGCGCACAGGGTAAAGGTGACGGATTTGGTCGCAGCTGCTCAGCTCCTTTAGGCGTAGATTCCTCACTTGTAAGACTCAAGAGCGTAGAATAGGAATGGAGGAGTTCCTTCAAGGTAAAGAGAAGTGTCTGGGAGTAGCCAGAAGAAATGTCTAGATAAGACCCATTGACCTGGTAATTCCCTCTGTAGAGTCTGTTCCGTCTGTCGCCAGGTGATTTCATTCAGTTTAGGGGTGAAGACCTCATCTCCGCCGCGCCCCCTCACCCAGGACTTGGGGCCAAATATAACCGTCTGTCATCAACCGGAACGTAACCCGAAGAAGGCGTCAGCGATCGGGGGAGGTTTAAGTCTTGGACGGAACATGTAGCTTGTGTTACTGACTGGCCGCACGGCACGCAGATCTAGCTCATTCCCTCCTGTCATAACACACTGACGCGTGAATGCGCTGTCAGTCGGGCTCTACCAACTGAGCAATGGACAGACGGGCGAGGTACCTCTGCGATGTTTGTTGAGTATGGGCGGTGGCCGGTTAGAGGTAAGAGGGAGGGAGGGAGGGAGGGAGGGAGGGTGGGAGAGGGGGAGGAGGGATGTCAATGGCAAGTGGCACCCCCATCTTGTTCCTCCTGCTCCAGCCCCAGATCTTATTCCCCCCACCCTCCCCTCTTCCTCTCCGATCTGATGTTGTAGAGGTGGCCATTGGTTTTTTATTTCTCTTTTCGCTTCTTTATATTTTTCTTTACACTTTTGATTGACCTTCAACATACAGAGATATTGACCAAAACGATGTTAGAGTGAAAACACAACGATGTTTCGGGGGGATGCCCCCTCCCTCTTTTTTTTTTTCTTTTTTTTATTCTTTCTTTGATAGATCTGAAGAAAAATCTTTCGTAGGGAGACCAAATGTAGACCAGCTATATTGCGTAAGGAGCGTCCGGCGGAGCCCCTCGAACAGCGGACCGTTCGAACTGGGCACGAGGTCCGTTACAACCAGTCGGCCATTTTGTTCGTCAGTAGGAGACGGTACTAGAGGCGGCGCGTGACAAGACCCAGGTTCGAGGTGGAGGGTGAGGTTGGCCCTCGAGGGTTCACTCGCTCGAGGTCGAAGGGGACTCTGAATTTTTACTTCCGGTGACGCTCTTTACAAATTTTGTTCTGACTAACGACGAAAAGAGGCGGACTATGCACTAATGAGATTAACATTGTTTTGTTTCCTGGTAAATTCCTTGGCACGGCGAGGTTGATAAAGGTTAAAAGACGGTTTGCCGGGGCTTTGCGGCTTCTTCCTAAGAGTGAAGACGACGGAAACTTTTTCCTTTTTTCACGGGCTGGCCACTTCCTGGTCATTGCGGATGTCTAACTGTAAAGAGACGGCGGAGACTGCTCCTCAAGTAGGCGACCCACATCAGCCTGACCTGGGCTGCCCTGGGATACCACCAGGGTGGCATGGGGCGGCGGCGGCGGCGGCGGCGGCATGCAGCCAGGGCGTGCAGGAATGCGGTTGTGGCGCCGTGTCCAAGCTGGTTAGCTGGTTTGCTGGCTTACTAGCTGGCTACCTGGCTGGCTAGTTGGGTGTGGTTGTTTGCTGGTTAAAAGGAAGAGGCTTTTGAGCAGCTCAGCGCATATGATAGATGGGTCCTATTTCCCTTGGGTGTGTGTGTCTTGATTGCCGCTTAATAATGAGTTATTGTATTAAAAAAAGGGGGAGGAATTAATATATACGGATGCTTCGCTGCTCGCGCTTTGCATGGCGCGGGGTGGTGGGGGATGGGGGAGGCAGAAACGGACGGACGGACAGAGGGGCGGTAACAGGTAGGTGCCAACGGACGGACAGAGGAACGAGCAAATGGACGAAAGAACAGATGGATGGATAGATGGACGGACGAACGGACGGACGAATAAACGGACGGACGGACGAATAAACGGATGAACGGACGGACGGACGAACGGACAAATGGACGAACAGTCGACGGACAACGGACGACGAACGGACAGATGGGGGGACGGGCATGGGGGTAGGGGGGCGGATAAGCGGGCGGGCGGGCCCGACACAAATTTATGGACAGACCTTCCGTCACTTTGTCCCGCGGAGGGACGGGGACATGGTGGTGGTGGTGGCGGCGGCGGCGGTGGTGGTAGTAGTGGTGGTGACGCTAGTGGTGGCGGTGGCAATGGAGACGTTAGGGGGACGTTTGTGGGAAAGTACTTATGACTGGCTCTAGTTACAGAAGCCCTTCTTTAAAAACGAAAAAAACAAAAACAATAACGGTTTGGTAGTATCAGTTGTAGTGCTGATGATAGTGATGGTGGTAGTGGTACAGGTAGCCGTAATAACAACAACAAAAGTAGTAGGAACAGTTGAAGTAACATCAATAACAATATTTACTAGTATTAGTAACAACAGCAGTGGTATTTGCAGTACTATCCGGAGCAACAACAGCATTAGTAGTAGACAGTAGTACTAGTAGTAGTAGAAGTAGTAGTAGAATTAGTATTAGTAGTATGGGAACTAGATCCTGGAGTTGTGCCTGAGTGGACAAGACAGATTTCAGTTGACGAGAGCCGTCTGGGCATCTGGCTCTGCTAACCTAGTTAGCACGAGCGTTGTCGTATTAGTTTAGAGTTTAGTTATCAAAGGGAAGACAAGGAAAAATATTATAGTTGGCGACTACTGCTACTACTAAGACTTGGTTAATTTACGACTACGACTACCGCTCCGCCTTTCTTCTCTGGCCAATCACAGTCAATTTGACACGACGCGCATTGGGTGGAGGGAACCTGCGACGCTTGGAGGACGGCCGTGATTGGTCAGGGAAGAAAGGGGACGTGACTTGTTTCGCCTGGGACGGTAGCAGTGACTACAGTCGCTGCTGTTTGTATCTGCTACTGCTGCTGTTGATGCTGTCGCTGGTGGTGTATCTGCTTCCGTTACCAATGTATTCCTGACTGTTGCTGACGTATATCCTGCTGGCGATGATGACGATGATTATAATACCACAGCCAACGCCATCACCACCGCCACGTCATCATCATCACTCCCCACCACCACCCCCACTATAATTTCTATCACTACTACTACCACCATCAACAGCAGCATCACTACAACCACTTCCACCAACGCTACAACCACCACCACCACAACAACCACAACTACAGTCGTCATTACTACAACCACCACCGCCGCCGCCACCACATCCACCATCACCACCACCGCCGGCACCGCCACCACCACTAGTCACCATTACTACAATCGCCACCACTACAACCACCAACACTACAACCACCACCACCACCACCGCCGCCACCACCACTACTGCCCCTATTACTACTACCGCCGACATCACCGCGTCCACAACCAATACTACTACTATTGTCGTGGTTACTGTGCATGCTGCTACTGCCGATACTATTACTACTACTACTGCTACTACTGCTGCTGCTGAGAGAAGCACACTTGGGGACAAATGAACCCGACTCGGCAGGGCGGCCGGCGACATTTGGAAACTGTGACGTGTTCACATGTTTCTCTGTATTATCACCGCATCAGTCGGGGCACATGTTGATGTGTGAGAGCATAAACGTATTGCTGTGACAGGTAATTCTTAAGTCCGCAATAGTACATCGTCAGGGGGTAGTCTACGAACGCCTTATGAGGAGGGCCATAAGGGTAGATAATGTACGAATAGGTAGATGAGTAGATAGATAGGTTGGCTTGATTCTTGCTCTCGGTCCGTTCTTTTCGGTGTGATCCCCAGAGTGGGTAACCGCAAGATCACTTTCTTCAGATTAATGTATTCATCCGAGATGAGCTCCTGGCAATCCGGGCACATCGGGAGAAGGTGATGATGACTTTGGTTGCAGCTAAGTGCCTCCTGGCGTAAGATTCTCGTCTCACATATGTATGTGGTTGGTTGATTGCCTGTGTAACGTCACATTTTCTCGACAACTTTTCTGCTGAGTCTGATGCCAAGGTATTTTGAGTCCTTTTTGTTTCATTTACAGAATCCAATAAACAGTAGATATTTTGAAAAAAACAACAACGAAGTATATAAGAAAAAACAAATACACACAGAACTGGTCGATATTATGTTCTTCATTTTGGTATTTCCAGAGTGAGCTACCCTTACTGTTGTTTTATTCATTATTTATTTATTCATTTGTTTACCAATCTATTTGCATAATTTATTCATTGATTTATTTTTTTTAGCAATTTCTTCATTGACTTATATATTCATTCATCTACTTATCTATGTATTTCTTATTTATCTATATATTTTTCTATTAATCTTATTTGCAAGTGCAGGAAGTTTTAAAATTTCCTTCTTAAAAGAGTCGACACACCTATCTCTTTGCCTTTGTCTGTTTCTGCCTGCCTCTCTCTCTCTCTCTCTCTCTCTCTCTCTCTCTCTCTCTCTCTCTCTCTCTCTCTCTCTCTCTCTCTCTCTCTCTCTCTCTCTCTCTCTCTCTCTCTCTCTCTGTGCGTATGTGATTCACTATGGTCTTGGATCACGTGTTGGACTCGTGACCGAGAGCTATTTCCTTCCCGGAAGAGAGCTCAGAGCTCATGTATGACCGATCTATAAGTAATGCTGTGACATTACACGCACACACATACACACACACACACACACACACACACACACACACACACACACACACACACACACACACACACACACACACAAAACTCCCTGCCCACGAGAGTTGGAGTAACAACTCGCAGCACAGCGATAGTGAAATTATTTCAGCCCTGGGCGGGATTCAAACCCGGACCGCCTAGTGGCAAACGGGAACTAACCACTGCGCACTGTGTGTGTGTGTGTGTGTGTGTGTGTGTGTGTGTGTGTGTGTGTGTGTGTGTGTGTTGTATCTCTCTCTCTCTCCATGTTTTCTTTCTATTTCTTTCGAACACGCGACAAACGAACTGGCATGTTATTTCGACGTAGTCGCCAAGTTTACAATTTAGAGAAATCCAAAATGTACAAATTCTATCCACCTGAAAGGAAGCGGAGCTTCTGACATCACGTCGTCGTGTCCGGGTCCTTCGAAAACGACGTGACGTTATGTCGACTCCACACGATGTTCTCAACCAAAGTGGACCGACTTTGTACACTTCCATGATGTTCTTTCGAACTGCATTGAATCATTAGTGTTAGCAAAAATGTATGTCAGACACATTTCACCATTATTGACCAAGTCTTTGAAATTTGATAGTGAGGCAATCAGGCTCGATGTGCAAAGTGTACAATAGAATACCCGGTCCGTCTCAAATTCTTCCTCTTGATGCGTGTTAGCATATCGAATCAAATTGTGTATTACCTAATGATACAATGCCGTGCGTTAAACTCCCCCGTATCACCACTGTACACTAAACAAACCAACAACAGAAACCGACAAAAACCGGTACATAGACGATCGCGCCCATTACATACAACTCCGTATCGCCTTCTGACACGCACCAGGTGTAACGTTTGTATGTCGACACAGATACGGAACGACACGCGGGCCCGCAACAAGTGGGTACCCGCCTTCGAGGCTTCTCCAGATCGTTCTGGGCGTCCTCGCTGTGGACCTTCTTACTTTTCATAGGTTAGGTTTGGGTTAGATTTAGGTTAGGTTTAGGTCAGATTTTGGTTAGGGTTAGATTTAGATTTAAGTTAGGTTTTCTTAATCTAGTTTGATTCAATTTAGATTAGGTTGAGTTAGGTTGTGTTGTATTGCTTGACTGGTCAGGATTTTTGCGTTAACTACTTTGCTACGATGACTCACTTTAGCGATTTTGTTCTGACTAAAGAGTGCCAAGCTGTGCCCTCCAATTGTTTGGTCGAGATATCCTCTGCCCATCTGGTCCGGTAATCTTCATTTAAGCGAATGAAACCGCCTGTCAGTCGGTGGCTTGAATCAAATGTATGTAAAATTTGACCTCGCTGAAGAGGTAAACGAAGACGGCCTTCATCTCTTCGAGTAAGATTAAAAAAAAAAAAAAAATCAGTCATCCGAGGGA
>NC_134780.1:19920763-19925763 GCF_046742065.1 Oratosquilla oratoria | reverse complement strand
ATATATATATACATATATGTATATTTATGTATGTATACATAATGTACGTATATATACCACACGCACCCACACACACACACACACACACACACACACACACACACACACACACACACACACACACACACACACACACACACACACACACACACATATATATATAATATATATATATGTATATATATATGTATATATATATATGTATATATATACATACATATATATGTATATATAAGTATATGTGTATGTGTGTGCGCATGACAGGTAGCAGGCATTTAGGAAGACCGTAAGGATAATAGTAATAATAATAATAATAATAATAATAATAATAATAATAATAATAATAATAATAATAATAATAATAATAATAATAATAATAATAATAGTAATAATTGTGGATAGGAGGTAAAGGGAACACGGGCTGAAGGAAATACTTTTATTCCTGACTAGTTTCGCCTGAGGCGAAACTAGTCAGGAATAAAAGTATTTCCCTCAGCCCGTGTTCCCTTTACCTCCTATCCACATTCGTCACAATGTATACACAGATAATGATAATAATAATAATAGTAATACATACATACATACATATACCAAGGCTTTTTCCCCCTTCCAAGGGAGGTAGCCACAAAGGGAAAGGCATAAAAACACTCCCACCCATTTCATCCCTAAATACACTCCACACCCCTCCCACCCTTCCTCTCATCTGAGCACCATCTGGATGACGGGTCATCCCTGAACCCTGCCCACCGCCCTGGGTCAGAAGCAGTGTCGCAAGACACAGTACATCCACAGCAAGGCCGCTTCATTTAATCGGCGACCCCCCCTCTCCGTCCCCCTTTGCATATAAAGGGAGGACGGGGAGAAATCCCTTCGGGCTGCGTCAAAATTTACTCACACATACTACCCCACCCCCCCGCCCATTCCTCCTCATGCAGTCACAACATCATCCATATACAACCATTCTCCACTCACCTCTGTCTTCCGTCCTCTCCCTTCCTTCCTCAACAGACATTCCCCTCTTCCCCAAAGCCCCCTTCACCCCATCCATCCACCTCATCCTAGGACGTCCCCTCATGTTCACTCCCTCCACATCTGCCTTCCATACCTCTTTTACTAGTCTTTCTTCACTCATTCTTTCCATGTGTCCAAACCATCCTAATATTCTTTCATCAACCCTCTCTCCCAAATCCTTTTTCACCCCTGTTCTCCTCCTCACCTCCTCATTTCTCACTCTATCTAGCCTAGTAACCCCCACCATACTTCTCAGACACCTCATCTCAAACACATTCAAACTCCTTCTCTCTTCTTCTCTTATGTTCCACGTTTCTGCCCCATACAGTGCTGTTGGCACAATCACTCCTTCATACAGTCTCCTCTTCGCATCCATTCCTAAATGTCTATTTCTCATTACACTCTTTAAACCACCAAGGCATTTACTCGCTTCTCTCAATCTACATTCTACCTCCACCTTCACTCCACCTTTTCCTGCTACACTTGCACCCAAGTATCTAAAACTATCCACTTCCTCCAGTCGCTCTCCCTTAATGTTCACTTCCAGTCTACTGCCACTTTCACCCCTTGTACATCTCATCACCTTACTTTTACCCACATTTATCTTTAGCTTTCTTCTATCACATACTCTCCCAAACTCTGCCACCAGCTTCCTCAATCCCTCCTCTGACCCTGCCACAAGCGCAGTGTCGTCCGCAAACAACAGCTGGCTCACCTCCCACTTTTCTCCATTTTCTTTAACCATCTCCAATCCCTGACTCACTACCCTAGCATTCACCTCTCGCACCACCCCATCCATGTATAATAATAATAATAATAATAATAATAATAATAATAATAATAATAATAATAATAATAATAATAATAATAATAATAATAATAATAATAATAATAATAACAATGATAATAATAATAACAATGATAATGACAATAATAATAATAATAATAATAATAATAATAATAATAATAATAATAATAATAATAATAATAATAATAATAATAATAATAATAATAAATGGTGTATTGAGTTAACAGCGATACAGAGATGCATTGACAATATAAAATTGGTGTTATTTTAGAATAAGTATCATCTGAGTACATAATGTGCAGGGAGTCTACATGTGATGGTTTGTCCGCGCACGCGCGCGCGCGTGTGTGTGTGTGTATGTGTGTGTGTGTGTGTGTGTGTGTGTGTGTGTGTGTGTGTGTGTGTGTGTGTGTGTGTGTGTGTGTGTGTGTGTGTGTGTGTGTGTGTGTGTGTGTGTGTGTGTGTTGGTGTTGCAAGTGTGAGATCGCTCGCTCTTCCACGTGAGAGGTGGCAAATGTCCCGGAGATTGAAGAACACCTTGCAAGTATTTGATCTTCGTGTTCGTTATTCAGTCATGTGTTCGCGACCTTCGTTATAGTGATGTACTTTACATATTCTGTTCTGGTTGTCGCCAGACGATTTTTCATTCGGTTTAAGGAACACCCCCTTTCCATTCCCTCCTCCCTCTCCCACTCCCCAAACTCCCCACCCCACACTCCCCGCATTCTGCCTTTTCCTTTACTTCCCCTTCCAGTTTCTTCCCCTCTTCCGCTTCACTCCCTCTCCTTGCTCTCTTCCCCTTTGTCCTTCAAACTCCCGTCCCCCTCCTCCCTTCCTCTTCTTCCATTCCTTTTCCCTCCCTTTGTTCATCCTCTCATTCCCTTAACCCCTTCTCTTCTCCGTCCCTACCCTCCCATTTTCATCCTCCTACTTCCCCTACCCCTCCCCCTCCCTCCTCCCCTCCCTTCTTATTCCCCCACTCCCTCTCCTTCCCTCCCCTTGTTCTCCCACCCATTCCCTTACCCCCTCCTCCTCCCCCGCCTCCTCCCCCTCAGCGCCATCACTTCGGCACAAAAACAGACGGTTCATCAAAGAAAGATCTGAAAAATAGGCACGTTCTGAAAACGGATATTTTTAAGCGGAGGCTCGCATTCCCCCTTTCCCCATGGCCACGCCTCGGGATGGGGTGGGGGGGGGGATGAATTAGGCTGGCTACTGGGGGGGTTGGGGGGAGACTATCCTTTTCGCTGCATGTGGGGTGGTTCCTTCAGGTGATTTAAATCGTCTGGCGGCAGCTTGAATAGATTCAGTATTAGTCATCAAATTCAACGAATGGGTTTATTAAAGTTGAAAACGATTGACACTTGTTGCTGAAGAGGGTTTCCTTTAGCTAAATGAAATCGCATGGCGGCAGCTGGAAATATACACAGATTAATGAGAGCCTGACGACAGGGGAAAATAGTAGGCAAAGTGCCTCCCAGTGCGTTTTTTTTTTCTTTTTCTTTTTCTTCTTCTTTTCTGCGTAACGGCGTCCTTGTAGGCACAGTATAGGGCAGGCAGAGAAGCACGAATTAACTTTAAGAGACTTTTTTTTTTTTTCCCGTGGGGCCACCTAGGCAACGCCGTCGTACAAAATAAGACGTCGCGTACGTCCTTCTTCCACGGACTGGGGGGTCCGTGGAAGAAGGACGTACGCGGCGTCTTATTTTGTACGACGGCGTTGCCTAGGTGGCCCCACGGAAAAAAAAAAAAGTCTCTTAAAGTTACTTCATGCTTCTCTGCCTGCCCTATACTGTGCCGTGGCCTTTGTCGCTGTCGGGACGGAGGCCCATCCTAACTTCCTTCCTACCTTCAGGCATGGAGGATTATTTGCGAATCTCAGCGGGAAGCAGCCCCACCTTGAGCTGAATAAAGTCGTATGACGATAACCAGAACAAATTCTTTAAAGAGCGTCAAATTAGCGCAGGGGTCCGCTGGAGCTTCGGTACCCCTTCCCCCCCATTAACACAGGGTCTTGTTCCAAGCTGAATAGAATCACTTGGCGTCAGGCAGGACAAATATATAAAGTATCATCTCAGCAGAGCGGTCCAAATCGCCCGCTCGTGCCGAGTCACCTTGGGTCAACAACGGACATTAGAGATATGCATCAACCCAATATACGTATTTCGAGAATGGAAATGGAGGTGGGCAGTAGTAGGTTCCACATGGTGAAAAAAAACAGTCTCAGGTGACCATTTGGTACATGACGTAGCCAATAATCCCTTCGTTGCCATGGAGATAAATAGCGCCCAGAACAAAAGAAGAAGCTTCCTTTAAGAAAAAAAAAAAAAAAAAAATATATATATATATATATATATATATATATATATATGTGTGTGTGTGTGTGTGTGTGTGTGTGTGTGTGTGTGTGTGTGTGTGTGTGTGTGTGTGTGTGTGTGTGTGTACTCAAAAAATAGGTAAGTCAACCTAAATCCTTGATTAGCCAATCTAGATCCTAGATAAACTACCCTATATACCAGGTAAGTTATCCTACATAAGCCACCTTCGACCCTAGATAAGACACCCTAGATCCTAGATAAGTCACCCTTGTTCTTATATAAACTAGCTTAGATCAAAAACAAATTATCCTAAATAGGCCACTTTGGATCCTAGACAAGGCACCCGGGATCCTAGTTAGATTACCTTAGATCCCAGATAAGTTATCTTGGATCCTAGACAAGTCACCCGGGATCCAAGATAGACTATCCTATGTCCTAGATGAACCTCTCTTGGGCCTAGAGAGTGTTCAGAATGAACTTGTCCGATGTCTTATTCCAAGCCAAAGAGCTCCATATATGTGAGTTTCTGCGCGGCCCTCACTTGGCAGGGACGCTGGACTTCTGAAGTCGTAATTTTTGTCAACGACTCGAAGATAATTTGTAGTCATGACAGAAAGCAGCGAGCGGGAGGAGGAGGAAGGAGGAAGAGGATGAGGAAGGGGAGAAGGAGAGGCAAAAAAGAAAAAGAGGTGAAGGCGAGGGAGGAAAAACGAAAAGGAAAGAGAAAAGAACAAGAACAAGAAAAACGAAGTAAAAGGAGAAAGAAGAAGAGAAAAAAGAAAGAAGAAGAAAAGGCAGTAGCAGCTGGGGCGGGGCGCATCTGAAGTGAGGAAAGGGGGAAGGAGGGGAGGAGGAGGAGGAGG
>NC_134780.1:19913263-19918263 GCF_046742065.1 Oratosquilla oratoria | reverse complement strand
GATCGCCGCTCCGCCGATGATGATAAGGTCGGGGATCCTCAACTCTCTCTCACAGGTGAGAATAAAGTTTCCTTCGCCAAGTGGAAAAGAAAAGGAAAGAGGAGGAGGTGGGGGAGAAGGAAGAGAAGGGAAAACTGGAGGAGTGGGGAGGAGGAAGAGAAGGGGTAGGAGGAGGAGGAGGAAGAAGAAGAGGGGAAGGAAGAAGAAGGGGGAAGGTGAGAAGAAGAAGAGGAGGAAAGGAGGAGGGGAAGAAGGGAAGGAAGAGGAAGGGGACCAGGAGGAGGAGGAGGAGGAGGAGGAGGAGGAGGAGGAGGAGGAGGAGGAGGAGGTAAGGAGGGAAAGGAGGAGGAGAAAAAGAAAGAGGAGTAGTATGAGGAAGAAGAGAGGAAGGAAGAGGAAGAGGAGGGGTATGAGAAACATGAGAAGGAGGAGAAGGAAGAAGAAGGGAAGGAGGAGAGGGAGGAAGAGGAGAAGAAGGGGGAGGATGAGAAGTGGAGAAGAGGAGGAAAGGAGGAGGGGAAGAAGGGAAGGAAGAGGAAGGGGAGCAGGAGGAGGAGGAGGAGGAGGAGAAGAGACAAGCGGAAGAGGTAAGGAGGGAGAAAGGAGGAGGAGAAAAAGAAAGAGGAGTAGGAGGAGGAAGAAGAGAGGAAGAGGAGGGGTATGAGAAACATGAGAAGGAGGAGAAGGAAGAAGAAGGGAAGGAGGAAAGGGGGAAGAGGAGGAGAAGGAAGAAGGAGGAGGAGGAGCAGGAGGAGAAGGGGGAGGAAAAGGTGGAATGATAGGGGATTGAATAGGGCATTTTTCCCCACTCAGTCGTCTCCACCGATGGAATATATACGTCGGAGTGGTGGGGAATACCAATTTTGGTCGTAATGTATGCAATCCACATGTAAATAGGCAACTGATCTTATTGAAAAAAAAGTATATCGGATATCTATGTTAACAGATGTCCCAAAATGTTAACAGAATTATCTAGGATATTGAACTTCGGTGGCAATGAAACAACCTGAGAATATCTGAGGACAATTCGTCAACGTTTATTAGTTTCAAATTGTTTACAAACATTTCGCGGTATTGGGGACCATAACAACTTGACATACAAGCTGCCAGACGTCAGTAAACGTATCATGTTTGTGGAGTTCCCCCGAGCCGGGTAGGCTAAGGTATCATGTGATTCTGAATAGGTGAGCGTGCGTGCTACGGAAATTAATAAAATCGCCTGAAGGCGGCCAGAATATAATGGAAAAATATGCCTGGTGCGGAAGGGGTTATTGCGATATGAGAAGGAAGGAACCCAGACTGCATAAGGCGTGGGAAAAAATGAGGAGGAAATATTTTCAAATGGAGCAATAAACAAGGTTCCATTCAGGAAACGCATTAGCTAAACAAACAAGAAGGAAAAAAATGTGGTGGGTACTACACGGTAAATATATATTCACACACAGAAACATACAGTCGCGGACACGTACACATGCATATAAAAATACACAAAAAACACACACGTGCGTGCGCATGCACACACACATACACGCATATACATATCTACACGAAGTCTGCACAAATACATACTTAAATAGCTGGAGTCACAGGACTGATGGACGGTGGGAGTCGGGTGCGCCACGCCGCGTCGTGGGCGGGGAGTAGTGTTGCCGCCCGTACTACATATAATATCATCGCCATCATCACCACCACCACCACCACCACCACCACCACCACGACCACCACCATCATCATCATCATCATCATCATCATCATCATCATCATCATCATCATCATCATCATCATCATCATCATCATCATCATCATCATCATCATCATCATCATCATCATCATCATCATCATCATCATCATCATTATTATTACCATCGTCATCATCACCACCACCATCATCATTATCATGCAAGGCCTCGCACGTGATACGGTGACCGCAATCCAATATAAAGTGTCCAGACTGCTTCATTAGACGGGAAGGAAGGCTATATGGCTTCCTTGTCTCTGTGGCATTCGCGCTCGCACGCGCGCACACACACACACACACACACACACACACACACACACACACACACACACACACACACACACACACACACACACACACACACACACACACACACACACACACACACACACACACACACACACACACACACACACACACACACTCGGTGGTGCGGTTGGTAGAGTCCCCGACTGTCACTACGGCGGTCCGGGTTCGAATCCTGCCCAGGGCTGAAATAATTTCAGTATCGCTGCGCTTCGAATTGTTACTCCAACTCTCGTGGGCGGGGAGTTGGGTGTGTGTGCGTGTAAGGTCACAGCATTACCCATAGATCGGTCATACGAGCTCTGAGCTCTCTACCGGTGGGAAATAGCTGTTGATCACGAGTCCAGCACGTGATCCAAAGACCAAGGTGAATACACATGCACGCACACACAAAGGAACATACCAGGACACACATAGTTTCTGGTTTCGTCATATTCTAACCACCATCAGGCTATACTTTCCATTTTCTAGCCACCCTCTTAGTAGAGAAAGAGTAATGGCAACCCTGTTTTTTTGGGGTAATACATTCGGTCGCTCGCTGTCGGAGTAGTACAAGACGTCGAAGACGACAACAACGACGCCGACTGCCTACCGGCGAAGTTATTCCTCAGTGTAAGTGCATACGATTGTAGAGTAGTTGTGTATTTTTTATAATTGCGTGTGTGCATGTGTGTGTGCATGTGTGTGTGCATGTGTGTGTGTGTGTGTGTGTGTGTGTGTGTATGTGTGTGTGTGTGTGTTTGTGTGTACCCGATTTTATCTAATTGATTGTAAGTTTTGATGTATTTGTGTACAAGGATTTGTTGATAACTTGAGGTGCCTTCCAGTTTTGACCCTTGACCCCTTCTCTCTTCCACCCCTCCAGACAAAGAGATATTCCCTGTCGATTTTGTCCAAGCCATGTATTGTTCTGAACTCAACAATTATGTCACCTTTCTCCTTTCTTCAGATGAGGGAGAATCTAATTTTTCAAACTTTTTCGTAGTCTATTTGATACGCTGGGGGAGTATTTTGATTTCTTAACTTTGCACATATTTTATTATTATTATTATTATTATTATTATTATTATTATTATTATTATTATTATTATTATTATTATTATTATTATTATTATTATTATTATTATTATTATCAATAATAATAATAATATGATAGTAATAATAATAGTAACAATAATAATAATAATAATACTGTAATAATAATTATAATATTATATTAATAATAATAATAATAATAATAATAATAATAATAATAATAATAATAATAATAATAATAATAATAATAATAATAATAATAATAATAATAGTAATAATAATAATAATAATAATAATAATGATAATAGCAACTATTATTATTAGTGTTATTATTATTGTTATAATCATTATTATCATTATTATTATTATCATTATTATTATTATTATTATTATTATTATTATTATTATTATTATTATTATTATTATTATTATTATTATTATTATTATTATTATTATCATAATCATTGTTGTTGTTATTATTATTATTATTATTTTTTTTTTCTTTTTGGATGGAAACTATACTGCTACATATACCGATCTTGAGCTACTCAGGTTATGTTTATCTATTTATTCATTTTTTATTTTTTATTTCTTCGTTCATGTGCTTACATCTCACCAAAAGCATGTTGATGTGCTTATCGGGTGACAAATTATGTAACTAACGCTCCAAGGCTCTTTCCCTCTCTTTATGTTTGTTTCATTTCCCATTGAGTCTTTGTGACCTCATGGTACCTTAGCCCATTTACGACACTTTACACTTCTTGATATTGAAATGAATTGTTCACATTGGCTCGGATTGTAAATTCTGTCTAGATTTTTGTCTAACAGTGTGGAATCTTCTTCATCTTTGATTCTTTTTATGATCTTTGTGTCAGCTGCAGAAAGATTAGTGTAACTTGTTCTTCCCATCATGCCATTTAGAAAGACAAGAAAATATCACTGGCGCTAGTACTGACCCCTGTGGTACTCCCCTCGATTCTTTCGTTCAGGAAGTTTCTCATCCATCCCAGCATGCTTTCTTTAAGTCATCCAAAGTGCTCCAACTTCCATGATATTCGATTTTGAGGAACCCTCTTAAGGACTTTCTTTACATGGGTGCCCGGAGGGGAAGGGTGGGGCAAAGGGGTGGGGGAACAGTCCAGTGTGTTTGTTTGAAATTTTGGTGGTCGTCACGCATAATTTCGTAAGAAATTCAAATCATAGAATATCAGTGTATAATTGATGAAAGTAAATATGTAACTCCTTTAGGTAATGTAAATGTGTGCCTATGTGGCCAAACTGAAGTGTGTATCTTGATATAACCTTATGTATACCCTTGATATAACCCTGTAACCTTTGGTATAACCATATATGTATAATATTTTTAATTTTGTCCCGCACTTCTACAAAAATTCCTGCGGACGCTCCTGTTTCTTTTGATCTATGCACAAACTTTCCACTCGTCCATTTCTCTCTTGAAGCACATCTACCGTCCTTGATTAAAAGGTTAAACTTATTTGAGAGACATGATCTTCCATTTCTGAATACATATGGGTTGTATGCCAAGGTCTACGGCTGCTGTTGATATTTTGAGTCATGATTTATTCACACTGATTTAATATAATGCTGGTCAGTGACCTCTGTAAAATGGTAACACATTGGCTCTTTTCAAATCCTATGAATTGTGTGTGTGAGTGTGTGTGTGCGTTTGTACGTATGTGTGTGTATGTGTGTGTGTGCGCGTTTGTAAGTTTGTGTATGAATGTGTGTGTGTTTGTGCGTGTGTGTGTATGTGCGCGTGCGCATGTGTGTGTGTGTGTGTGTGTGTGTGTGTGTGTGTGTGTGTGTGTGTGTGTGTGTGTGTGTATTAACCTAGTTGTATTTTACGGGACGAAAGCTATGCTCGTAGTGACCCGTTTTCGTATCTCTCCGCATCCAGTTT
>NC_134780.1:19885763-19890763 GCF_046742065.1 Oratosquilla oratoria | reverse complement strand
TTGGCGCTAGAATGCAATAGATGGGTAAGTTCTGTGTCTCCATCTTTGGTCCGACAGGTAGGCCAGATAGTGGGGACCGTTGAGAGATTGGGCTAGGTCATGTAGCCCAATCAACAGCGAAATCGGCCACCCAAAACCACCTTGTCCTCAACCCTCTCCACCTATTTCCTTTATATATGCATATATGTATGTATGTGTGTGTATATGTATGTGTATATATATATATATATATATATATATATATATATATATATATGCTTATAAGGTTATTAGGAGGCATTTGGATAAAGAGCCAACACTCACAGCTCAAAAACTGAAGGAAAATAACGCTGAACTGCTGCAGGACGTCTCTGTAAGATGTATTTCTTATCATTTAGCCTTCGTCTCGAAATTTCTTGGTCCACTTTTGCACTTGTCGCATTCCAATTCCCATACGAGTGGCTATATCTTTACACTTACAACCCTCCTAATAGAAGGTTATAACAGCAACAATTGTCTCTCTTCCCAGCTCTTTACCACTTTCCATTACAGAGACGTCGAGACACAAAAACAAAGACTACCGCAAAAAATTCGACTAGTTCCACGTGAGAGATGTTTACAAACTGACACCACGTGGTCCCGGGAGCGACTAAACAGAGTTGCCAAGTGGTGCGTATTGTCTCGTCTAAATAACAGGATAGGCGCTACCCTTGCAAAACAGGGAAAAGTTTGATCGGAAATGGTTACTTCTCGTGTTTTGAGTTTAGCAAAAAGTTTGGTCGCCTGTAATCTTGCGCCCAACCTTTCCGCTACAACTGTGTATGTATATATATATATATATATATATATATATATATATATATATATACATATATATATATATGTGTGTGTGTGTGTGTGTATACATATACATATATATATACATATATATATATATATATATATATATAATACACGTGCACACACACAAACAAATGTTGTGCATGTATAACTTGTCACGGCATTACCTATAGATTGGTTAATATATGAGCTTTTAACTCTCATCCGGGAGGGTAGTAACTATCGATCATGATACCAACACGTGAACCAAAATAATGGTGAATCAAGTCAGCGGTTCCTCTGCCAGCTTGTCCGTCTCTCTGTCGCATGGATGACGTCTATCATTTGCTTGCTAACAAAAGTGGGTGTGACTGGGAGAGTGTGTGTGTTTGAATATGAGTACGTGTGTGTATGCGTTATACACACACTTATACTGGTTTTCACGTACACACACCCATCACACATCTTCATACTACACACACACACACACACACACACACACACACACACACACACACACACACACACACACACACACACACACACACACGTCACATCGATTTTGATGACATTGCCAACATACATTAGTGCCATATTCTTAAACATATTTATAAACTTTGGTGTTGCCTTCCCTCAAAACTTGAGGAATATTCCATTCGACATTAAGCCATCGCAAACGCTGGGGTGATCTCATAACAGTTTGAAAACGTATATGTTTCATTACGTTTCTGAATTATGAAATGTGGGTCATTGAAAATTTATGGTTCTGCTGAATCAATACTTAAGTTATACGAATGAATAGCTAGCTAGCTAAATAAATGACTAAAATGAAAATAAAAGAGAAATAAAATAAAATGTACAAAGTAAGATAAAGAAGAACAGTAGAATAGTAAGGTAAAAAACAAATTAATCAGACAGATGGATAATTACAGTAGATACACAAATAAACCAATAAATCAATCAATGAAAATAGGTGAATGGACATACAAATAGGTAAATGAAAATAGAATAGATAAATGTATAAATAGAATAAAAAATATGAACGAATGAATGGATCTTTGACTTTGGTTCAAACTTGGACTCGGCGTTGGGGAAGGTCCACTTTGGGATGTCGTCAGCGTTGTTGTGGGAACCAGGGAGAGGAGACAACAACTGCGTCGTGTCAACACCCCCGTCTGCCGCCGCGGGGGTGGGGAAGAGAGAGAGAGAGAGAGAAGGCGGAGGATGACCTCCTCTTTGGCAGAGGAAGAGGAGGAGAGGGACGCGGTGGCTAGTGAGGAACAGGATTCCCATGGAGGTAATGAGGAGTTACGAAAGGGGTTTCATCGAGGATGAGATGAGGAAGTGGAGGAGTTGGTTTCCCTTTGGAAAGAGAGGGAAGAGGCGGTAAAGGAGAGATTTACCTATGGGGACCAAGGTGGGAAGGTGAAAGAGGCGGGAGTAGTGAAAGTGATTGAGGAAGAGAGGGAAGAGGAAATAAAGGAGGAGGAGGAGGAAGAGAAGGAGGAGGAGGAGGAGGAGGAAGAGGTGGGAAAGAATAGGATGAGGACGAGGAGAAAGGGGAAGAGGTGGGGAAGAATAAGATGAGGACGAGGAGAAAGGGGAAGAGGTGGAGGGCGAAGAGAGAGGGGAAGAGAGTCTCCTACAGCTGAGGAAAGGTCAACGGCGACTGCCTCCTTCCTCTGCGCTGCAACTAATTGCTCCATTCTGCCTCGTCCGAAGGCTTTCGTCAACATCCCCTCCCCCTCGGCTCCCAACTTCAACTGCCAACCTCAATCCCCATCCTGAGCCCCAGCTTCAAACTCTAGCCTCAGACCCCCAAGCTTAAGTGCCCCCACCCTAGCTCCTAGCCTCAACTCCTCTCCCCACCCTAGCTCCTAGCCTCAACTCCTCTCCCCACCCTAGCTCTCAAGCCTCAGCCCCCCGCACCACCCAGCCCCCAGCCTAAGCCCCCTGCCTCCCATACCATCCTTCTTTATTCATTCTTCTCCTGCTTCTAATACTCCTTCTCCTCCTCCATCTTACTCTTTACCCCTTCCTCTCCTACTACTTCTACTCATAATCCTACTCCTCCTTCTGCTTCTACAACCACTCCTACTTTACTTCTGTACCCCCCTTTCTCATTTCTTCCTTCTAATTCTCGCCCTCGTCCTTCTCTTTCTGTAAAACTACTCAGACCCTTTAGCCCAGAGGAGGTCGACGACGATGACGGAGCGGCTCGCCGAAAAGAGAAGAACGCCTTAGGCCGGCCCAGCATTCATAGCCAGGGGAGAGGACATTTCTCAAGTCCGGAAGCTCTTCCCCATTCCCTATCCCCAACAGGAAGGAAAAAAATTAAATTCAATAAAGTATGGACATTGGAAGTTAGCATGGTTGTGAATAACATATTGGTTTTGTTTAGATAATTAATCGGAGTATATTCTCGGTTCCCAGATGCACCTGTACGAGACCGTTAAATTTCACTTTCCGTATATAAAAAAGTGGTAGCCGGAATAGGGTATGATGATAGTCTACTGCTTCAACGATGAGACCACGAACTCTGACAAGGAATCGTCCTTGAAAGACCAAACAGGACCAACAAACTCGATTTAGCGAAAGACAATCGGCGATGAGGAGGCGTCGTCAAGCAGTTCGAGGAAGTCTTTGCCCAAGTTCGGTGAATAGAGTTTGGTGGAACCATGTGATATCCAGAATCTACGCTGGCCTCAGTGGGTGGAATCCCTCACAAGAGGACCGGACGTGACTGTGGTGGGCTGGGCTGGGTTGGGCCGGGATTGTTTAGGCTAGAGGAGGGGGGTGGGTATTAGCTCATTTGGAACTTTCATTTTCATATATGGAGTTGGGTGTGATGGAATAGAAGGAGGATGAAGGAGCAAAGAGGTGGGCCTCAGAAAATTAGAAGAAAAAAGAGGAGGAGGGGGAGGAGGAGGAGGAGGAGGTAATGATGGTGATGGTGGTGGTGACATTGATGGGGATGGTGATGGCGAAGGACGAGGATAGAAGTGAGACTGAGAGAGTTTAGAATTGGGAAGAGTTACACAGAGAGAACAAATGTAACTATACACTGCTAACACATCCTTTCCGTGTGCGTGAGTGTGAGTATGTGTGTGTATGTGTATACGTGCGTGTGCGCGCACGTGTATGCATGTTTATGTGCGTGCACTAATGCATGTGCGCGCGTGCTTGAACTTATCTCTCTCCCTGTCCCTGCCTGCGCTCCCAACTCTTAAACCGGGGTTCTGGAGGTGTTGTGGTCCAAAGGGTTGGGTAATGTCACGAAGGTCGTCAGTTCGGACACATCCTCGTGCATGACCTTGTCTGGGAGTAACTGTTTCGTTCGTGCATGAATCCAGAATCCCTCCCCGCAGTTCCTGTCAGGCACTGAGGCATAGATCCTGCCGGGGAACGGATTGATGCAAGGCCTTGTGGTACCAGGATGATTGCCGTCTTACGGTAAGGGAGGGGGCTCTTCATAGTCGCTGGCGCCGAAGCATAAAAAAAGAGAGACATAGAATGAGGATAACAGAGAAATGTAAACTAAGGAAATACAAAAAAAAAAAAAAAAGAGCGCTTAACGATAAAAGACGCGAAGCACAAAGAGTGGATGATAGAGTTGTAAAGAGAGCCAAAGAAGAAGAAGAAGAAGAAGAAGAAGAAGAAGAAGAAGAAGAAGAAGAAGAAGAAGAAGAAGAAGAAGAAGAGCCTAGTGAGAGGAGCCAAGTCGGAGCACAAATAGAGGATAATGGAGAAATAAAGGGAATAAAAAAGAAGGAGTGTTTAATGAGAAGAGCCACGCGACCAAGTTGGTGGTTTGATGACGTGCAGACGCTGGTCCGCCGGCCGTCGTCGCCGCCTCCATCAGTCAAAACATTAACCACCTCAGCGGCAAGACACACGTTATAGATTTTGTTCTGTGTGATCCCAGGTGACTTTATTTAGGGGAGGAGACAGAGGAAAAGGAAGTGCGTCGCTATGGGGCTCATGGCTAGGATAGAGGTGCTGGTGAACTGTCGGCGACAATACTTTTACTTCTGGCTCGCGATAAATGGTCTTACTCCTGGGATGAAAGGTGCTACGCACCGGGAATGGACTGAGTGGCCAGTAGATACCCAGTCTGTTATGGCGCCTAGACGGTGCCACAAATAAGATAGCATGAGCATGAGGACAGGCAGGGTAAAAGGAAAAGTTCTACCAAACGGCAC
>NC_134780.1:19845763-19848263 GCF_046742065.1 Oratosquilla oratoria | reverse complement strand
GGTGATTAGGGAACCAGTGATGTAAGGTAGGATCCACTCAGATATGTGCAGGATAATACTCCAGACGTTGTACTATCTCCTCCACGGGCTCAAACAGAGCCCGTGGTAGTGACATTTTACTCAAAAAAAGTACTATCGGTAACTGGTGGCGACTGTAACCCACATTTTTTTCCTTTCCAGTCAGGTCAGGTCAGCGAAGGAACAGACATATGAACGAACAAGTTGAGGTGCAGCTAGAGTAGGGCTGGATGAACATATCTAGAGAACACTGTATCAATATATGTTTATGGGTTTATGTAAAGGAATTGGTACCGCTTTAGTATGTGGCCTACCTTTTGGATGTGGCATACGATTTTTTTTCTCTGGTATAGGATGTGGCCTACCTATTTAATGCACCGAGGAACGCACCGAGGTTAGGTTAGGTTAGGTTAGGTGAGTTAGGTTAGGTTAGGTTAGGTTAGGTGGGTTAGGTGAGTTAGGTTAGGTTAGGACTGGCCAAAGCGAGTGGAGGACGTTTCGGCCACGGGCGTTTCAGGGTAGGACGTTTCTGCCAGCAAGTGAAGATATCAAGAAAGTCTAACCTAACCTAACCGGTGCCGGTATAGTATGTGGGCCTCTTATTTTTATGCATTTTGCAGGATACCCCAGAATTTTTTGTATGACTTGTTGATAAATTGCTTTTTAATTATTAAATGAAAACATTTTTAAAGTATTGTTGTTTGTTTTAGATTTTTCCTGAGGTAGGACACATTGTAATAGGGTAGGCCACATACCAAACCAATTTCAAAAAGGTAGATCACATACTAAAGCGGCACCGAGAAATTAATACAGGTTAAACATCATTTTTTGTGTAATTCTGCGCGCATGCATTTGTGCATATGGATATGTGCCGGTATGTGTCTTCTTGTATGTGTATGTATGTACAATATGTGTATCTACCTGATTGTAGTATGCAGGATAGGAGCAACGCTTGTGAGGTCCCGTCTCCTATTCTCCAATTTATTTGTGTATGTATGTGTATGTGTATGTAAGTGTATGCATGTGTGTGCGTGTGTGTGTATATACGTGTATGTATGTGTGTGAATATGTGTGTGTGTATGTGAGTGTGTGTGTGTGTAAGTGTGAATATGTGTGTATGTGTGTGTGTGTGCGTGTGTATGTACGTGTGTATGAATATGTTTGCGCGTTTGTGTGTGTGTGTGTGTGTAAGTGTGAATATGTGTGTGTGCGTATATATATATATATATATATATATATATATATATATATATATATATATATATATATGTATATATGTATATATATATGTATGCGCGTGTGCGTGTTTTTTTTATGCGAGTATATGCATACCCTCTTGAGCCTTAGACATTAATGTGGGATGCTTTACTCTCTTCGTCCTTGTTGTAGGCAAGCGTATGCATGGACTCTCGATGTATTGTTTTTAGTTATTACAAATCATTCTAATAGGACTGACCGTGAAAAATGACGAAAATGAGAAGTCTTTGTCCTTGGAGATATCTTTGTAATGATGTTTCCTTACCGGGAAGGGAGAGAGAGAGAGAGAGAGAGAGAGAGAGAGAGAGAGAGAGAGAGAGAGAGAGAGAGAGAGAGAGAGAGAGAGAGAGAGAGAGAGAGAGAGAGAGAGAGAGAGAGAGAGAGAGAGAGAGAGAAGAGAGAAGAGAAAAGGGAGAAATATAACGCGATAGCAAGAAAAAGTGAGAGAGAGCTAAAGGGACTCTCTCTACTTCGTTCTCGGCTCCGCCAGGAAACGAAACGAAACCACGCCAGCAAGAAGACCAAGGACAGGACTGGACACCTGTTGGCGATCACAACGAACCCAGCAGCGGGGAGGGAAGGCCTTTGATGGCTGCGAGCCAAGAATGCCGGTATGGCAACCTGGGAACTTCCTTCTGTAGTAGTAACAGGAGTAGGCGTGGGAAGAGTAATATTAGCAATAAGAGTATGAGGACTATTTCTTATAGGAGAAAGAATAGTACGGGTAATAGTATTAACAAGATTAGCCATAGTAATGGCGACAGTATCAGTATTATCAGTAATAGAAACGGTAGTAGTAGAAATAGTAATACTCATAGTAGTAGTAGCAGTAGTAGTAGAAATAGTACTAGTAGTGTAGTTAGGAGTAATATTATTAATCTGTATTAGAACTGGGATAGGAGAGGAGGGAGGGGAAGGAGGGGGAGGGGGAGGGGGAGGATTCCCTAACAACCGAACAAAACAGCCTAGTAACAAGAAATAGGAAGAATATTCGTAAAAGAACATGGACTAAGTAGAAACAATATCACCTACCGTGTAGTAAAGCAATGTAATGCGAAGTGAGATGACACTTCAAAAATATGTGCTAGTTTCTCTCAGCTGATTAAATAGACTCTTACTTGATTTCCTGTTTATTTCTTTGTTCTTGTTTGTTTATTTTTTGTTTGCGTGTTCACTTGTCGTTCTGTCGAGAGGGTGAAAATGAGGAACGGGTTATTCAAGATGG
>NC_134780.1:19838263-19840763 GCF_046742065.1 Oratosquilla oratoria | reverse complement strand
ACACAGAAGTGGCACGAGGTCTTCATATGACACACACACACACGCACACACACACACACGCACACACACACACACGCACACACACACACACACACACACACACACACACACACACACACACACACACACACACACACACACACACACACACACTCACTCGCACACACACACACACACACACACACACACACACACACACACACACACACACACACACACACACACACACACACACACACACACACACTCACACGCTCGCACACACGCTGAGAGTCAGAGAGAGGATGAGTGAGTGAGGGAAGGGGAACGGAAGAAAAAGCAGTTACTATTAATATATTAGTATATCGTATGAGATCATGTAGCCATTCCCGCCCCACCTCTTTGTGTGGTGTTCATAGGTGCCTGCATGTGTTTGTTTGTTTGCCTGTTTTTCTTGTTTTGTTTGTTTAGTTGTGCGCGCGCGCGCGTGTGTGTGTGTGTGTGTTTGTGTGTGCGTGTGTGTGTGTGTACGTCTGTGAGTATTCGTATATGTGTGTTTATACACGTGCATTAAAACACATGTGTATGTGTGTGTGTGCGTCTGTGAGTATTCGTATATACCGTATGTGTTTATACACGTGCAGTAACACACACGTGTGTGTGTGTGTGTGTGTGTGTGTGTGTACTTCTGTGAGTATTCGTATATATGTGTTTATACACGTACAGTAACACACACACATGTGTGTGTGTGTGTGTGTGTGTGTGTGTGTGTATGTGTGTGTGTGGTGTGTTTGTGTGTGTGTATGTGTGTGTGTACTTCTGTGAGTATTCGTATATATGTATTTATACACGTGCAGTAACACACATACGTGTGTGTGTGTGTGTGTGTGTGTGTATGTGTTTGTGTGTGTATGTGTGCGTGCATGTGTGTGTGATACACCATGGTCTGTGATCACGTGTTAGACTCGTGATTAACAGCTATTTCCCTTCCGGAAGAGAGCTCAGAGCTCATATATGACCGATCTATGGGTAATGCTGTGACCTTACACGCTCACATACACCCAACTCCCAGCCCACGAGAGTAACAACTCGCAGCGCAGCGATACTGAAATTATTTCAGCCCTGGATGTGATTCGAACCCGAACTGCCGTAGTGGCAGGCGGGAACTCTAACCACTGCGCCACGAGGTGTATGTATGTGTGTGTGTGTGTGTGTGTGTGTGTGTGTGTGTGTGTATACACGTGACGTGACGGACATGTGTGTGTGTGTGTATGTATGTGTGAAAGCCTATTTCCTTACAAAGCGGAAAAGCTTTATACTCGGTGCACATTGCTCGGTCTTTGAAGCACAAATGGAGAGAGAGAGAGAGAGAGAGAGAGAGAGAGAGAGAGAGAGAGAGAGAGAGAGAGAGAGAGAGAGAGAGAGAGGGGGGGGGAGGCAGGCAGGCGCGGTGCATTGTATGCAAATCAAGGGCGGAATGTCATAACTATAATGCTCACGTCATAGGTGTATCTCCCGCGTCATAGTCATTCCCGCGTCACGCCTACGTCATAGGTATGGTTGCGTCATGGCACCTGGCGCGCCAGTCATTCCCACGTTATGATGACGTCACGGCTCCTTTTGAGTTATAGTCATTTACGCGTTACATTGCCTCAAAACACATTCTATTATTGACCCCCACTTTAGTAAAAAATAGATCAGTATAGTAGTAAATATATAGATTATTTTAAGTGAAATAATAGATATCAAGAAGGAGAATGTACATATCGATAAGTGAAATACACTCTGCACAATGCATGAGGTTGATATTTTTACTCGGTGAAAATATGTTTGTGTCAAGTAGGAGCTCCTCCTCGGCCTCTTCATCGGCGGGGTCCTCGACGTCGCCCTCGGGACGTCGCAGTTGTATCACATTTCGGCGAACCCAAAAAGGCACCGAGAGTTTAGGCTGCTCCAAACTGAATCGCATGGAACTTAACGGAACGAAATCCTTCTGAGGATTTTTTTTTTTTTTTTTTTCTTTTGCGATCTCATTTTTTTTCTTATGTTCAGTAAAATCTATCGTCATCATCTAGAGCCAGTTGCTCAAAAGGAATGACATTATTTTCAGTGCTGACCCAATAATACAGCCGGCGGGGGAATTTCTTGGCGTCAGCTGAAGGGAAACCTTTAAGGTGCCTCTTCGAAGGCTCGGCCGGCGTCGTCTCGGACTATTTTCAAGAGCAAAAATCAGCGCCAGGAGGCGATTTTATAGCTGTGGAAGGTGGGGGTGGGAGGGAGAGGAGTGACCACGGGATCGAGGGTGGAGGGTGGTGTGAATACCGTCCCAAAGCCGATTAGAATTGTCTGGTATTAGCGCTGTTACCATCACTCAAAACATGTAAGTAAGGAAGGAATAACACCCTCCTCAACCTTACCCTTTCAATTCTGTAGTCTTTCTTTCAGGTGAATATAATCGTCTGGCGGCAGACATTAATTAGACTAGAGGGGTCAGGTACTTAAAGAATCAATTAAATCATTT
>NC_134780.1:19830763-19835763 GCF_046742065.1 Oratosquilla oratoria | reverse complement strand
AACTATGTGAGGTTTGTAATATTTTATAAACTCATTGTTCCATTATTATTCATCCCATCGCTGTGGAGTGTGTTCCTTCATTTGAATAAAACTTAATGGCGACAGCTAGAAAGAATACGATTGATTATTTGGTTTAATGTCGCGAACTCCCTTGTTAGGAGGCTAGGACGGTATCCCTTACAGAGGACTTCGTAGTGTGGAATTTCATGAACCATGCCCCTGGTCGAACTCACTGGCGGCATGGTATGGTTCGAAATGCCGACACCTCGACCTCCGCCTCAAGTAGCGACGCTCTAACCCACTTCGGCACGCTGACGTTCTCGATAGATTTTCTTCTGGCGAAGGCGAAATTCTCTACCGAAGAAACTAGGACCTGGGAAACTCCTCTGACCTGAGGTCACCTTCGGTGGATTTCGTTCTGGCTGTCGCCTGACTGTTTGATTCCGCTGAAGGTATGGCCCTGAGTTGAGGGCGATTAAACGATCAGAAATTTAATATTTATTATCCGGGACAACGTCAATACCAGATGACTTTTTTTCTGTTAACGTCGTCATCGCCTGATCGAAATACTTTGCGAGGTGATCACGACTCAGTCGATACATTATGGCACTGTTGCTTTAATCATCGTTTTTGAAAGTGAGTGGATGTTGCGGTGTTGGGTGTGAAGGCCTTTGACAGTTGAATCGAACCGCGTGACACTAAACAGGATGAGAGATGCTCGATGGGGTAGATACGAACGTACTGCACGTACTACGTCCAGGATTCTATGGCAACGTACATTTTTAGATTTCATTCCAGCAAATAACTCTCGATTTTTATTTATTTATTTATTTATTCCCACGGGGCGGAGTGGGAGGGGAGAGGTAAGCCAAAAATGGCGTCTTGGTTCACCTAGTCACACTCAAGACTCAAGGTTCCAACTTAGTTGAATAGAATTCTTTGTTACCGAAAGAAGATAAAGCACAATATAAAGGTCAACAGTAAAGGATATGATGATCCTTTGAAATCGTCATGAAGAGCACAAGCAATAGACAGCACCGTAGAACAATAACAAGAGACAGTAACGAAGAACGATAGCAGTAATACCCAAGCCACCGTGTCTGAGGACCGTACTGATAAGAGGGTGCCTGCCCAACATAAACAAACCACGAAATATGTGTGGCAGCCCGCAGATACTTGAGCACCCCACAGAGTTGCATCCTATGTAACCGCGCTCCTTTCTGAGTGGTTAAAGAACTTTGTACACACACACACATACACACGCACACACACACATACACACACACACACACACACACACACACACACACACACACACACACACACACACACACACACACACACACACACACACACATATATATATATATATATATATATATATATATATATATATATATTTCTTTTCATGTATGTATATATATATTAATATATATATATATACATACATATATGTGTGTGTGTGTGTGTGTGTGTGTGTGTATAGTATGTATGTATATATATATGTATATATATATACATATATATATATACATGTATATATATACTGTATATATGTATATATACTGTATATATGTATATATATACTGTATATATGTATATATATACATATATATACATATGTATATATGTATATACTGTATATACATGTATGTATTCATATATACGCAGTATATGTATAGCATATCCTTTATATTGTTGTCGAATTATCATCATGTACACGTACATTTCCAAGTTAATGTTAAGTTTTAGTTATAACTGTCCCTTAGAACGGTCACAGGCCCCAAAGACCCGGCACTTCCTATTAATACGGACACCACCCGGTCGACAGAACATGTCCTGTCCACCTCGGCGCTCATAAGAGTATAGACAAGAGTACCGAGTCTCTTTTCTGAGTGATTTATGACCCGGTTCGGTGGCCCGCCGACGGATAACTCGGGCCCGCGGGTCTACCGCGAGAAAGAACCGCGGCTACAGCAGAAAGATCCCCCCTTAACAACCATTTTCGTAACCGTAATTTCACGAGTGGAATAGGTACAAGGGCCTGTGCTAACACAGAGGCTGCAAAACTAGTGTGCTGGTGTATATAGATAATGTATGTGAATATATGTATATATATATATATATATATATATATATATATATATGTATATATGTGTGTGTGTATATGTATATATATGTATATATATATATATATGTATATATATATAAACACACTAATTGATCAGGATCTGTCCATTTTGCAAATACTGTAGATATGTATGTGCGAGTCAGCAAATTAGCATAATCAGGGGATTCTAAACGTGTAGAAAATGCGTTGTAGATTCCTGCACACACACACACACACACACACACACACACACACACACACACACACACACACACACACACACACACACACACACACACACACACACACACATATATATATATATATATATATATATATATTATATATATATATGTATATTATATATATATATATGTATATGTGTATATATATATAAGTATATATATATGTATATATATATATATATATACATATATATATGTATTATACATATATACATATATATATATACATATATATAAATACATATATATATATACATATATATATAAATACATATATATATACTTATATAAAGATATATGTACATATATATATATATATATATATATATATATATATATATATATATACATACATACTATGAGTACGTGGAACCTTGTTTGGCTAACGTTGCTGAGCCTCATGGCATGATTCGTTAATAATTAGGATTAGCCTTTGAGAGCCCTTCACCTTCTCCCTGATTAGTGCCCTAATCAGTCCGGACCGGCGCCGGGAAAGCCGGCGGGGGAGACGGGACAGAGTAAAGAATGGGAATTGGGGGGTCGTGGGAGGTAATACAGGGTTGGGGAGGAAGGACTCGGGAGGGAGGGGGGAGGGAAGAGGGGGGAGGAAGAGGAAGGAAGGACGGGAGAAAGGAAGGGAGGAAGGAAAGAAATCCCAAGGCCGAATGAGGGATGGCTTGATGATGAAAGGAAGGATGATTAAGTGAAAAATGATAAAAAGGAAAGAAGCAAGGAAGGAAGAAGGAGTGGAAAAAGAAAGATGAAGAAAGGAAAGCAAAGAAGGAAGAGCGATGGAAGTAAAGCCAGAGAAGGAGTGATGGAAACAAAGAAGAAACAAAGGAAGGTGGTGGCACCTATAAAAGAAGAAAAAAACCATCATGAATAGATAAGACAGATTAAGCAAATAAATAAAATAAATAAATGAATAAATAAATGAATGAATAAATAGATATTATAGAATAAAATAAGAATGAAATAAGAATAACAATGATTATACAGACACATAAATAGATAATGTCAAAGAAGAAGAGAGTAAAGAAGCCGAAGCCGAAGAGAGGTGCCACCAGGAAGGAGGCGAGCTCAGGTCATGAACTCTCACGTGGGAAGTCGAGGACATCGGGGATCGGGGTGGGGGTGGGGTGGGTGGAGAGGCTCTTCTGGAAGCGGCGGCGGAAGAGGAAAGGACGAAAACATGATGGCGGGGAAGAGAGAGAGAGAGAGAGAGAGAGAGGTGAGAGAGGAGGGAGAACGTGAGGGGGGTGACGTACAGTAATCAAGGAAGTTGATTAGATTTGTGTAATTTCTTTTTTATGTAAATACATAGACATGCATACGTGTGCATGTGTCTATATGTGTATGTCTGTTCGTGTATTTTGTGTGTTTGTGTATGTCTATATGTATATATTTGTGTGGGTATTTTTGGCTGTTTGCGTGTGTATATTTTGTGTGCGTGTTTTTGTATGTGTGTGTATGTGTATTTATGTTTGTGTATGTGCACGTGTGTGTTTGTTTGTGAGTATGTGATTGTGTGTGTGTCTACATTTGTGTGATTCACCGAGGTCTTGGATCACGTGTTGGACTCGTCATCGGCAGTTATTAACCTCCTGAATGAGAGCTCAGAGCTCGTATGACCGATCTATGGGTAATACTGTGACCTTACACGCACGCACACACCCAACTCCCCGCCCACGAGAGTTGGAGTAACAACCCGCAGTGCAGCGATACTGAAATTATTTCAGCCCTGAATGGGATTCGAATCCGGACCGCCATAGAGGCAGGCGAGAACTCTAATCACTGCGCCACGAGGTTGTGTGTGTGTGTGTGTGTGTGTGTGTGTGTGTGTGTGTGTGTGTGTGTGTGTGTGTGTGTGTGTGTGTGTGTGTGTGTGTGTGTGTGTGTGTGTGTGTGTGTGCATGTGTGTGTGTGTGTGTGTACAGTATGTGTATGTGTGTGTGTGTGTGTGTGTGTGTGTGTGTGTGTGTGTGTGTGTGTGTGTGTGTGTGTGTGTGTGTGTGTGTGTGTGTGTGTGTGAGTATGTTTATGTGTGTAAAATTGTGCGTATGTGGTGTGATAGTGTGTGCGTGAGTGTCTATTTATTATCTATAGATAGATCCACAAAATTACAACTGATTTGAAAGAAGTGTCTGTTTTACTCTTGGGTAAAAAGAGGGGAGGGAGGAGAACGAGAAGAGGGAAGAGTAGGAGGAGGAAGAGGAGGCTGGGTGGAGAGATCGAAGGAAGACGGGGGAAGAAGGTGAAAGGGAGTAAGTGGGTGGGTTGGGGGGGGGCGAATGACGGGATGGGGGGAAACAAAACCTGGGTGTCAAATGAGGAGGTTGGTGGGGGACGGGGGGAGCTGGTGTCGAAGAGAGGCGAGAGAAAAAGAAAAAGAGAGGAGAGTGAAGAGAGAGTGGAGGGGAGGGAGGAAGGGAAAGGGAGGTGAAAGGAAAGGGAGGAAATGGGAAGGGAGAGGAAGAGGGAAGGAAAAGGGAAGGGAAGTGGATACGGTTTGGGTGTTTCCGAAAAGTAAGGGCGACCTGAAAGTGTGAGACAGCATCCAGGGTAAAGGATGCATTTTCAGCCTCACCAAATGCGTCTTATGGTAAAATTTCCGAATAAGGAAAAGATGTATAGAAAAAAGGAAA
>NC_134780.1:19815763-19820763 GCF_046742065.1 Oratosquilla oratoria | reverse complement strand
GGAACAGATGTAAATAAAAGGGCGTTACCGAGCTGAAGGGGTTTACTGGTGGCGTACAGCAGTTGTAACTATTTTGTGATATATATACGGTTCCACAAGTCTCGCTATACAACTTCCACCTTATGTAGACGCCGTGATTAACTAGTGGTCCCTATTCTCTCTCCTTCTTCCCCTCTTCTTCTTCCTTTTCCTCCTTTTCATCGTCCTCCTCTTCCCCCTCTCCCGTTTCCTCCTCTTCCTCTTCTTCCACCTCTTCCTGAAATGTGATCTGTCTGCCATGTGTACCCTAATACCTTGTGAGATAATGAGCCTCCGTCACGAGGTACGTATCAACTGTCCCCGATGGCAGCGGTGCTCTCCCTCCCTTCCATCCCATCCCAACATCCAAGGAACAAGAGGTCCTCCCGTAGGGATTCCAGCTGTCACACCTTCGTTTCTCTATAACCATCTGAACCAGTTGGAGGCCACAGTTGGCCTCACGACTGGATCTAGCATGTAGCCGGATGGTTTCGTTCGAGTTAACACAGACTCTTTGACTTCTACCTGACTGGAAGCTCGAGTGCGAATGGCAAAGGTGACGACCTCGTATAGAGTGCGTCCCTCTTCAGAAGGGTTTACTCTATCGGGTAGTTTATGTGTCGGGAGGAAAGGGTTTCATCTGCTCGCCACTGAAAAGGCGCGCTGGTAAGTGGAGTAGCCCAGTGCCACGCGAATCCTTTCTACTATCAGGAAACATAATGTTTACCAACTTGGTTGGGTATAGTTATGAAAGTTGCCGGTGGCGCTGGGGAAGGGTTTAAAAGTACGGGGTTTAATCGAGATTGGCACCGTAAGGAGTGTCACGAAGGTGAACAAGAATGGCAAAGGGAGCAGAAAAAAATAAATGGCTCTCAATAAAATGATGGTCAGTTTAGGCACTCTGTGCCAGACGAGCAAAGACGCCAGCGACTCAAAAATACGTTTTCGTTGAGCGCCTCATTTAGCCGGACTTTGGATAGAGATGATTTTAAACATGGAATTGACGTCTTCGCATGTCTGGCATGGAGCGGCTCGATTGCAGTAAGGTTGATCTCCGTCTCTATTTAAGGGTTCCACGGGGAATGAATGAGATAGGTTGACGGCAGACAAAAAAAAAAAAAAAAAAAAAAGCAAGAATGTCACCTGGCACGGGCAGGGTTGAATGACATCAGATTGGCAACAGGTCAGGGCGGACGCTTGGTTTCCTCTGAAGGACAGAAACTTCAATTTTTTTTATTTTTTTTATCTATGGACAAATTAAGAATGCTTGTGGGGACTGTGTGACGTGTTTTTTAGTTATTTAATAATTTTTCTGATTTTCGCGACTTTAATCACTTATTCTAGTTGTCAAAAAATATTTATTTATTGATTCTTTTTTTTTTCATCGGAGAATCAAAATATTATACTCGTAGTCTGTTCACGTTAATTTGGGGGATAAGATTGATCATAAAACATAAAGTTCCTTAGATATCAAAATAAGAAATTTTAGTGGAATGCAAGGAGAAAGAATACAAGAAAAAAGGTACGGAATGAAATAATAATAAATCAACAAGATTGAAGATATCCAAATCAACCACTGTGGCAACATTAGTGAGGAAAATCCCGGCAAGTTCAAATGAACGAGTTACGAACACAAACGTTGATCAGAGTCACTTTTCACGGAAATGATTTGTACAGATAGTGTGAGAGATTGTTTTGACATAAAAAAAGAGGTGCAGAAAAATGTAAAATCACTCACAACAAGAAAATCATCATCATCATCATCATCATCATCATCATCATCATCATCATCATCATCATCATCATCATCATCATCATCATCATCATCATCATCATCATCATCATCATCATCATCATCATCATCATCATCATCATCATCATCATCACCATCATCATCATCATCATCATCATCATCATCATCAATAAGTTATCATTATAATGTCGTCAAGAGGCTCCTTGCTCAAGGCCAAGTGAAGGATACTTTACGCAAGGACTTCGGTTTTGGCCGTTGAGGAGCTATTGCTCAAGAATTGCTCAAGAAGGGAAGGTGGTGTCTTCCCGAATCTCTGCCCCATGAACAGGATTCGAACCCCACCCACTTGAACTCCCTCGTCGCTCCTTTAGAATGTGTAAAAATAATATAATAATGATAATAATAGAAATAAATAAATGAATAGAAAACAATAATAAAAGATAAAAATGAAATCGGTGACAACGAAGAACTTCGTTAGGTTAAAGAAAACGTGGTGAGGGGAACGGACAAGAATCCCGCAGAGTTGTCACCTCTCACTCATGTAATCGGAGCTGTACAGCAGAACGGACCAACTGAAGGGCTGATCCGTACAACCCAGAAACCAGCTGTCAACCTTAGCTGCACTAGGCTGCAACTGGGCTGAATCTGATACAACGAGACGCGGGGCAGCGGCCGACAAGGCTCTCTGTGTCTCTCTCCTCTTTCCTCTTTCTCCCCTTTCTCCTCCTCGTTCCTCTTCTCTCTCTCTCTCTCTCCTCTCTCTCCTGTCTCATCTCTCTCTACTACACACTCACACACACACACACACACACACACACACACACACACACACACACACACACACACACACACACACACACACACACACGTATATATATATATATATATATATATATATATATATATATATATGTATATATATAGAATTATGAAGGGAATGGAAATCTTAGATAAGAATGATTTATTGAAATGGGACAATGGAAAAAAAAAAAAAAAGAGAGACCACGGAAAGAAATTCAAAAGATATAATTACAGAAGAGATATGAGAAAAATAGCTTCCCAGACAGAGTGATAGATACTTGGAACAAATTAGACAAAAAACAGTGTGTGCAAACATTATTCAAGATTTTAAGAAAAAACTTGACGCTGAAAGATACAAAGACGGGTAACCAGGAGCATAGCTCCCTTCCCGTATAATACAACTAGGTAACTACATACCTTTGTTCAAGGTGGGCAGTAACGGCTTGTAATATTGTAATGATTTCATTGCCTTCAACTGTCCTCGATCTCAGATCTGTAACCTAACAGTCCGCGACGCTAACCACTACGGGTAAGGTTGAGTAACGATGACGTCAGAGTGCCACTAGGTGCCAGTCATTGGAAAGAGACTGGCTCCCTCGGGAGAATTGAATTGTTTGCTGCAAAGCATGTTGAGAGCCGGTGGGGCTGTGGCGGGCACGTGATTTTTTGTTCACCGGAGAGAATGACAGACAAACCAAGATTTCGAAATTGAGAACAATCCGCATACCGGAAGCATCATTCTGGCGTATTGTGTGAGAAACATTTCTATTGCGAATATTGGAAATTGATTAAATTCGAAGATCAACAACAATTGATCCTTTTTATGGATTTTGTTCTAGGTCAATGACAAACGGCTATGCTAAACTAGAGGGAGTTGACTAGAATGAAATCTAGGATGCTAAGAAGGTCTTCTAGACAGATCATGATAGGCCTAACTGTTCTTAGGAGGTGCCGAGACCTCTTGAGCGGGTTTGGCCACATTCCAGTGCGACAAGATGTCCAGGAACACAAGAAGAACACCCAGAAGTTATCATCCGAGTCTATTCACTTAATCACAAACTAAGTAATTGTTTTGGTCACAAGATATAGTTTTTTTGATGAATTGTAGAACGAAGAGAAGGATTGGAGATCATAACATGTAAAATAAAATTTTGATAAGAATAAAAAAAAAAAGATAAAAATGAAGTCTCTGTCGGGTTGAAATAAGCAGGAATTTGAAAGTGACCAAACATTAGAAATTAATTATAAATCAGAGTTGAGAGCTACGGATTCGGCAACTCTGAGGAAAATCTCTGCCAAATCCAAGCCAACACTCCAGCTTGGGAAAACTTTTGGAAAATTCGAAACACACAAAAAGACTAGAAATTGTATAATAAAATAGTTTTGGAGAAGAAAAACTATGTCAAGTTAAGTCACGCGAGCAGGAACCTGCGCGCGCACACACACGCACACACACACACACACACACACACACACACACACACACACACACACACACACACACACACACACACACACACACACACACACACACACACACACACACACACACACACACACACACACACACACACACACACACACACACACACACACACACACACACACACACACACACACACACACACACACACACACATACACACACGCACACACGCACACAAACACACCAGGAAGTGCTCCGCTGCGTCGTGTATCAAAGTGAGAACCTTTCGCCAGGGCAAGCAGAAGCCACCCGTCGTTGTTGGATTCCAGCGCCTGATCGAGACCAACCCACTAATTTACACAGCCCTACTTATTTCCCAGAGACGGTGGAGATAGATCGGGAGTCTACCTGGGAGGGAGAATAATGGACACATTAGTGCGCTGTCAGGGTGTCTGCTCCCGATGGTTGATTTCCATAACAAAATCATTAAAGTGGCACCCGAGAGTGGTGGGGATTAAGGGAAAGGAGGAGGAGGAAGAGGAGGAGGAGGAAGGGGAGGAGGAGAAGAAGGAGGAAGAGGAGGAGGAGAAAGAGGAGGAGGAGGAGGAGTTAGAAGTGGATGAGGAAGAGGAGGAGGGAGACGAGGAGGAATAGGAGAAAGGTGAAAAGAAGGAGGAAGAGGAGGAGGTGGGGGAAAAGCAGGAAGAGGAGGAGTAGGAGGTGGAGGAAGAACAGGAGGTAGATGAGGAGGAAGAGGAACAGGAAGTAGAGGAGGAGGAGGAGATCAGAGATGTAGATGAAGTAGCGTTATGGAGATAGAGCGTCGCGTCCTCAGTCAGATGTTTATCCCCTTGAATGCAGTGACGTCACTTATGCTGAATGTAACTGCCTGACGTTGTCCAGAGCGAGGTCTGAAAGTGCTTGAGAAAGTCGGAACATAACGCTGACGACTGACTGTGGCCCTCTCCTGGCTGGGAGTGCTAGCTAGTGAGGGATGATGAT
>NC_134780.1:19803263-19805763 GCF_046742065.1 Oratosquilla oratoria | reverse complement strand
TGTATATACATATATATATATTATATATATTGTGTGTGTGTGTGTGCATACATATATATATATATATTATGTATATATATATATGTATATATATATATATACATATATATATATGTATGTATATAATATATATATATATATGAGTGGTAGGGTGGTGAGTTTAAACGCCAAGAATCCGTTGAAGTTTTATTTCTGACGTTTCGTCCAACTAGGACTTCTTCAGAGTGTACACAAATAGAACAATGACAACTTATATACCCGCACAGCTCACCCCGTTCCCCCTCGGTCAATGCTGCTGCCATCTCTCTTTCGTCTTGCCTCATGGATGATTAGTCCGCTTGCTATCCTCGCCAGCTTGACGAAACCGTCCCGATGGTTGCTGCATGGGAGTGAGGTAATGTATGCTGCCTCAATTGTCCTCCTTTCCTTTCTATCGAGTCCAGTATGGAGCACCTCTGTTTTTTCCCAATCCGGCAAGTGGCCAAATTTGTCGATGTGTACCACTAAAGAGTTAGACGTCCGGTGGGCTTTGATGTCATTTTTGTGCTCAGTTGTCCGCTTGTGAATTCCTCTGCTAGTTTCGCCATAGTAACTAGCGGGGCAGGTTTTACAAGGAATTCTATAAATTAAACTGTTGTCTTCGTTTTCTATTTTGTTTCTAATTTTATTTCTCACAACGTCGCCAATTTTTACCCCCGTGCTGAATGCCAGTTTCAGGCCTGCCTTGGTGAGACTTTGTTCCATGACGTTTGAGCACTTGGAGTTGGGAACGGACAGATACCCACGGTTCTCATCATTAGCCTCTTTTCCTTTGACACCCCTATTTCTTATTTGTAACGCCTTTTCCTTATTTCTATATAAAAAGCCTGCTGGGTAATATAATTTTTTGAAAATATTAAAAATGCAATTAATTTCCTCCTGGAGAAATTCCTCACTACATATCCTAAATGCTCTCAGGAAAAAGCCTATAACGATTCCACTTTTTCAAGCACCCGGACCTGGCTTCGCCAGGTGTGCTTGGCCTACGGCGTAGCTCGCTTCGCTCTCGAGGGAGTCTTCAAAATCTCCTAAAGAAGCCTTCAGTCTCCAAAAGAAGTCGTCAACGTCTCCCGACGTTGTCGTCAAATTCTCTCGCTCTTTCTCTCTCTCTCTCTCTCTCTCTCTCTCTCTCTCTCTCTCTCTCTCTCTCTCTCTCTCTCTCTCTCTTTCTCTCTCTCTCTCTCTTCTCTTTTTCGTTAGGTCAATCATAAAGGCAATAAAATTTCGGAAGGTGGTGATAAAAACGCCAGGAAATTTTCAAAACTGATAAACTTTATTTTTTTATGTATATAGATTCTCTTGGCAATTTGGTAATATTTCGTAAAGATTCTCTTGTTAACATTTGGTAAAGATTCTCTTGGCAATATTTCGTAAATATTTTCTCATTAATATTTCGTAAACATTCTTTTGTCAGAATTCCGTGATTCCGTTTTATGTATATAGATTCTCTTGGCAATATTTCGTAAAGATTCTCTTAGCGTTATTTCGTAAAGATTCTCTTGGTAATATTTCGTAAAGATTCTCTGAGTCTGAGTCAGATGTGTCCCCGGGAGTTAGGAGTTAGTATTTCCGGTGATGACTCATTTCCGGAGTAGGAGGTTGGAAGGTTTTAGAGAGAAATATTTTTTTTATGTATATATATATATATATATATATATATATATATGTGTGTGTGTGTATATATATGTACATGTGCATGTATATGTGCATGTGGAATAGAATAGATTAATTTTTAAACGGAGGCAATAATACTTTCAAGAAAATACAAAAAATATAATCAGGATAATTAGGTATCCCTACTTTAGGGGGAAATATGGCACCGGAGGGCAAAACTTTTCCGAGGATTTGAATGAGCCCGCTTTTAGTTTCGAGTTTCGAGTTCGTTTTGAGTTGACGGAATATTAAAGAACAATCCTGGTGCGGTGACTGGTCGCCGTCCTGACTGCGGCTCAGGAATTACCGAAATGACCGGGATGAGCTGAGATGAGCGAGATTGGGACACCCAGGGTTGAGGGAGGTCGAGGAGAAGGAGGAGGAAGAGGAGGAAGAGGAGGAGGAGGAGGAGGTAGAGGAGGAGATGGAGGAGGTGAGAAGGGGAAGATTAGGGTTGAGGAAGATGGAGAGGAAAAGGAGGTGGAGGAGTAAGAGGAAGAAGAAATGAGAATGAGGAGGTGAAGGAGGCGGAAATGCAGGTCGAGGAGGAGGGAGAGGAGGAGATGGAGGAGGAGAAATAGAAAGAGGAAGAGGAGGAAAGACGTGCAGAAAGGAGGAAAACTATCAGTGAAGGTAAAGTCCACTTTGTTGCCATGATATGTACAAATACAAAGAGAAGTCCCTCTTTGTGTTAGTTTTTATAACAGTGTATAATGATGTTATCAATGTGAATGATATTTATAGTCATTATGAATAATAATGATTATAATAATAGTAATAACAACAATGGTAGTACTAATGCTACTAC
>NC_134780.1:19793263-19798263 GCF_046742065.1 Oratosquilla oratoria | reverse complement strand
GTGAGCAAGGAGAGGAGTGAGGACTTTTTCTCCTCCTCCCCCTCTTCCTCCTCCTCCACCTCCTCCTCCTCCTCCTCCTCCTCCTTCTCCTCCTCCTTCTCTTCCTCCTCCTCTTCCTCCTCCTCCTCCTCCTTGCCTTTCTCTTTCTCCTTCTCTTCCCCTTCATTCTCCTCTTCCTCCTCTTCATCCCTTTCCTCCTATTTCTCTTCGTTCCTTTCTTCCTAGTTCTCTTAGTCTTCCTCCTCCCCCTACTCCTTCTCCTTCTCCTTCTTTTCTTTCTCCTCTTCCTCCTCTTCCTCCTCCTGCTCTTCCTATTCTCTTTACCCTTCACCTCCTCCTCCTCCCTTCACCCACCTAGTTTGGTGTATTGACTGCGTAAGTTTTATTTGGTCAACATTGCAGAAAGTTTAGTAGTGTTCGTATAGACGGACCAGGGTCGCCTGGCACTCTCTTATGATTAGATAACAATATCTAAAGAAAATACTGATAGTTTTTAAATTCTACTGCCCCCTGCGTCCTGCAACTCTGAATATCTCCTCTTTTGCCATATCCATGACTTCTCCTCTTCGGTGCGATTTTGTCTCCAAGGGCAGAAACGCCGATTATTACCCGTAAAATGATAATATTCCCGCGCCTTTTCCTCTCCCTTTCCCTCCTCTCCCTTCCCTTTCCTTTCCTTCCCTTCCCTTCCACCCCTCTCCCCACCCTTTCCCTTCTTTTTCCTTTCCATCTCTTCCCTTCTCCTCCCTTCCCTTCCATTCCCTTCTTCTCCCCTCCCCTCCATTTCCCTCCTTTTTCCTTTCCTTCCCTTCCCTTTCCTTCCCTTCCCTCCTCTTCCCTTGCTTTTACTTTCCTTTCCTTCCCTTCCATTACTTTCCCATGCCTCCTCTTCCCTTCCTTCCTCTTCCCTTCCATATCCCTCCCTTCCTTTCCTTTCCCTTTCCTTCCTGTCCCTTCCTCTCTTCATCCCTTTTCCTTTGCCTTCTCTTTCCCTTCCCTTCCCCTTCTCTTTCTTTCCTTTCTCTTCTCTTCCCCTTTTCCTTTCCCTTATCTCTTCTCATAAGGATGCTTATGAGGGAGAGACAAAAAACAGTAACACTTCTCTCAACTCAACTCCATTTAAGTCTGTGGGCACCTTTATATATTTTGTAATGGGTGTCGACATCACCCTAAGCTGAATGAAATCGCCTGGCGTCGGGCAGCACGAAACCAGTAAAGCACTCTACGGCATCTCGGAGAGTGTGGAGGTCGCTCGGTCTGTCAGAGGTCGCTGACCTTCTGGTCCGTAAGACCTCAACCGACTAAAGTTATTTGGTGTTGGCCAGGACAAAGCCTATCGAGTCCGACACGGGCTCATGAAACAAGTAGAGAGAAAGAGAGAGAGAGAGAGAGAGAGAGAGAGAGAGAGAGAGAGAGAGAGAGAGAGAGAGAGAGAGAGAGAGAGAGAGAGGATCAATTCCGGAGTAGGAGGAGTAGGAGTAGGAGTAGGAGGAGGAAGAGGAGGAGGAGGAGGAGGAGAAAGGTAGAGGAGATGGAGGCGGAGAAGGATGTAGATAAAATATAGAAGAGGGGAGAAGAAGAGAACGGATAAGTAAGAAGAAGAGGAGGAAGAAAATTAATGTTGGAATAAGGATAAAGAAGAAGAAGAATAAGGCACAGGGAGAGGAGCGGGAAAGTTAGCGATGTGGAGAAAGGATAGAGAATGAGGAGGTTGGGGGGGGAGGAGGAGGAGGAGAAGGAGGAGGAGGAGGTAGTGGTGGAAAGTTCCTACGAAGAAATCTGGTCAATGAATGGCATCGCCCTTGTGAGTCAGTTGAGCTTTTGAGTGGATCCGACTGTGAGCTTCATCAGTGACGTCATCTGAGCTGTATAAAGCCTCCTGGATTCGTACAAATGACGTCGCAGGGGCCCGTGGCCAAGGAGGCTAGCGAGATTAGCTTTAACTTACCGTATGACAGAGGAAACCTTTAAGTAGGTTAAATTGGTTTGGCTTTAGAAAGAAGGAAGTTCTTAAGCTGCCCTTTGGAATGTCATTCCATGGTTAAGCGAGATCATCTGGACATCTACGTTATCGTACCGAAAGATTGCTGGGGTTTAGCTAAATGGTTTAAGAATACGGTGAAGAAGTCTTTAGCCTCTGACCTCGAACGGTCATGACCAGCCGAAAGGGGTTAAACCCACCTCGGTTAACCACCTCACCGCTGAAGTTTACGACATTAGTCTTTAGCAGAGCTGCCGCCGGGTGATTTAATTAATTTGTGGGGAAACCCATTACCCTCCCCCCTCCCCTCACCTCCCCCTTCCCAGCGAAAGGATTGGTGGAGGAGAGGGAGGCTGTGAAAGTACGCGGCCGAGGCGGTGTTGGAGAAGGGTGACGGCAAGAGAGGAGTGGTGGTGAAAGTGCAGTGATGGTGGACGGCGGCCTGGGGGAGGAGGGAGGTTGAGGGGAGAGGGAGGGGGGAGAGAAAGTGAGCAGCTGTAGGTGTTTGGGATGCTGCTGATGAAGATAATAATTGTGGTGATGATTATGATGATGATGATAATGAACCGTCTGTCGTTGCAGAGGAAGAGCAAGAGCGGAGAATAAGAAAAGTAGAATGAGAAAGAAGAGAAAGAAGAGGAGGAGGAAAGTTGGCTAGGTCCTAGAGTTACAAGAGGGGAGGACGAGGGTGAAGAGGAGGAAAAAGAGGACAGAGACAAGGTGGAGGAGGAGGAGGAGGAACAGAGAATCGTGGAGATAAGTGGAGAGGTGAATTTAGAGATTAGTTGAAGGAGATTGGGAGGGAGATCAGGGAGGTACGCAGGGAGTGGGCATTTCAGTTGATTAGGGAAGAAGGTGGCTCGGTTGAGGTGTGATTAGTGAAATAAATGGAAAGAAGGGAAGGAAGACAAAGAGGAGAAGGAGGGGGTGGAGGAAGGGAAGAGAAGAAGGAGGAAGAGCAGGAAAGGCAGGGAACGAGTTGTGAGAGGAAGAAGAGAAACTGGAATGGAGGAAGAGGAGATGGAGATGGAGGAAGGGCAGCAGAGGATTTGCAGGAAGAGAAAGAAAGAGGAGAATGAGGAGAAAAGGAGTATTAGGAGAGAGGGAGTAGTAAAGGAAAGGGTTCCTGGAAGTGGAGGGAGTGGTAGGATCGAGGGAGGGGTAGTGGAGGAGATATAAATAGTGGTGCAAAATAGGACGACCTGGGTTTCAGGCGGGTTAAGCGGAGAGACTTGATTGGGCGGACCCCGCTGTGGGGGGGGGGGATGGGAGGAGGGCCACGGCATACGAGTAGTGAGGTAGGGGGGGGGGCTCTCCGAGGTGGAAGAAAGGTTGGGGGGAGGGGGGCAGTGTTCCGCATCTCGCATGGACCAACTGGTCGAATGACATTTGGAGAGTTGTACATTTTCTTTAAGCCGGTGGATGAGAATATTGCCATTACGTTTCCCGTGTGCCGTACATTGTGACTGTATCGAACGGAGCTAAGAGAACTGGAGACTCCCCCCCCCTCCCCATCCTCACTTGGTTCGGCTAACGCCCTTATATGGGGGAGTAAAGGCTTTGTATGGGTATATGAATGTTTTAGTAAGGTGAAGTGAAAGGGCAGTGGAATCAGGATAAAGAAGAAGAATAAAGCACGAGGAGAGGAACGGGGAAGTTAGAGTAGGAAAAGTGTGAAAGGAAGAATAAGAATTTGAGGAGGAAAGGGAAGAAGATAAAGGTGAGTGAGAAGAGATAAGGAAGAGGAAAGGAAGAAGAGAAGGAAGTGGGAAGGCTAAAAAGGGGAAGAGGAGGAGGAGGAGAAGGAACAGATGTAAATAGAAAAGAAAAGAAAGAACAGAAATGAGGAAAGAGAAGGAAAATGACCATATATTGATAAAAAGGAAGAGAAGGAGGAAGAGGACCAGAACTGGATGAAAAAGAATAAGAGAAGAAGGCAGGGAAGGAAGAGGAGGAGGAAGAGGAGGAGGAGGAGGAGGAGGTAAAGGTGGAAGAGGAGAAGGCAAGATTAAGCAGAAGCAGGGGCAGAAAAAAAGGAGGAAAAGATGAATGAAAGAGAAGGCGAGGAAGACAAGGGACAATGAGAGGAAGAAAACGGACAGGGAGGAGGAAAAGGACAAAGAAGGAGTTTCCTTTTTTGGCGCTGCCAGACGAACTGACCTCTCTCCATGACCTAGCCTCGAAGTGGAACCGCGGCCCAGGCCTAAGGACACCTGTCTTGAGGAAGAACCACTGCGCCATGTGGTTCCTCCTCTTCCTCTTTTCCTCCTCCTTCTTTCCTTGTCCTCCTCCTTCTCCTATTCCTCCTTTTACTCCTCCTACTCCTTCTACCTCTACTCCTCCTACCCCTTCTCCTCCTCCTCTTTTCCTTTTCTTCTCCTCTTCTTTTTCCTCTTCTCTTTCTCCTCCTTCTCAGCTTTAACATCTTTTTCCTCAGCCTCTCCCCCTCTTCCCTCTTTCTCCCTTTTCTCCTCCTCCTCCTCCTCCTCCTCCTTCTTCTCCTTTTCCTCGTCTCTTTTCCTTGTCTAATTCTCCTTCTATCCTCCCGCAAATGGGAAACGGTTTGTCGTGGTGGGTGGAGATTGTGTCCCTATGATCTGTGGAACGAGGCTAGAGGGGTTTTCGGCCCCTGCTCTGCCCCTACACTTGGGGGGAGAGGACTACCCATGATAGCAAGGTTGCCAATGAGGCATCAGACAAAAGATTCCCAGAGCTAGGGTGCCCGTAAGAGCCAACGGAACCGCCCACCCGAAGGACCCCCTTATGAGGTCGTCCTATGCTGTATGGTTGGATTTTGGGCTGGCATGATTTGTGGGGAGAGGTCTTTGCTCTTTCGCGGACAAACTCTCGAATCAAGAGGAGTCGCTTTTTAAAACGAGTGTCCCCCCCATGGGGACGAGGTACTCCGTCCTCAGCAGACAGCGGTCATTCCCTTCGTAATCCCAGTAGGCGGTTGCCCTTGGCCCCTGGACCAATTAAACTTATCACACTATACGAATACAGACCGAAAGCCCGGTCC
>NC_134780.1:19768263-19778263 GCF_046742065.1 Oratosquilla oratoria | reverse complement strand
TGAGCCACTGCCTCGCCTTGCCTTGCCTTGCTATGCACTGCTTCTATTTCCCTCTAGCAGTAGGAATATCGTGGGTCTCACACACACACACACACACACACACACACACACACACACACACACACACACACACACACACACACACACACACACACACACACACACACACACACACACATACATATATATATATATATATACATATATATATATATATATATATATATATATGTGTGTGTGTGTGTATGTATTATGTGTGTGTGCATAGAGAGAGAAAAGACAGGGAAACGAAGAAGGAATGAGTAATCGACTTTCTAACTTGTTACATATACAATAATTCTCGATTGGGAAACTGCCTCCTCCTTTTCCTTTTACTCCTCTCCCTCCTCTTCCTCCACCTCCTCCTCCACCACGGACTTTCCATCCGTCAATAACAACTTTACATTTTCGCTTGATCACCATTGCGGGAGCTTTAAACACGCTACCATAACCAAACGGACAATAGGACTTCCTGGTCTATTTTTAAAGCCGCTTTTCTATCAAGGAGCACCGAGTAGCTGCTGCCACCACTGCTGCTGCTGCTGCTGCTGCTGTCGCCCGGCTACGGCAGCCCGACATGTGCAGCAGTAGCCAGCAGGCGAACCGTAGTTTGACGGCACGGCACCACGCCGAGCCAAGCCGAGCCGAGTCGAGCCAAGTCGATCCAAACCAGGCCAAGCCAAGCCAAGCCAGCCGAGCCAATCCAGGCAGAGGCAAGCGAGGACGAGATAGAACAATTCCAAACCAGGCTGAGCCTTGACATTCCGAATCAAGCTAGGCCGAAGCAAGACAGGCTGAATCAAGCCAGACCAAGCCAAGTCAAATCGAGTCAAGCCAGGTTGAGCCAAACCAAGCCGAGCCAAGTGAGACCGAGCCGAGCCAGTCCAAGCTGAGCCAAGCCAAGACAAACCAAACAAAGTCATGCTAGGCTAGTCCAAACCAAGCCAACCCAGACTAGGCTAAACCAGGCAAAGCCAAGCCAGGTCAAGCCGACCCAAGCCAGGTCAAGCCGACCCAAGCCAGACCAAGCCTGGCTGAGGCGATCCGAATAAAGCTAAACAAACTAGGTCAAGCTAAGCCAAATTTGGTTGAGCCAACCCAGGCCAGACCAGGTCAGGCCGAACCAGGGCAAGCCAGACCATATCAGACCAAACCAGTCTAGTTCAAGCCAAGCCAACCAAATCCAACACAACCCAAGTCAGGCCAAGCCTAGCCAAGCCAAGCCAAGCCAGAGCGGTAAACGTTAGTGAGCGAACGAGTGGACTGATTCCCTCAAGTCACACTCACGCTGACGTCCAGGAACGTCTTCCTCGGAGTTGCTGGGGCAGCCAGCCAGCCAGCCAGCCTGCTTGAGTGCCTGAGTGCCTGAGTGCTCGACATCCTGGGCGCCAAACGCCAGGTGGCGACGACGACGACGACGACGACGACGACGACGACGACGAGAAGAACACGGCGCGGGTAGAGCACAGCCAAATGGGGGTGTTTTGTCGGTACACGTGGGGGTGAATGGGGATAGTTTAGCACATCACAGAAGCAAACACAAACACACACACACACTGCACCACCTACCTGGTTCGGCGAAACTAATAATTTCGGACGTCTTGGCGTAATAATCGTCCTCGACGAGCTCGTCCTCGGAGCCGAACGCGTCACTGGGCACTTGTTCGAGGAGCTTACGGTCCTCCTCGGATCGGTACAGAGTCTGGAGAAGGAGTTCCCGCGGAATATTGGACGTAATATTAGGTTTGGCCCTCAAGCCCAGTTTGCTAAGAATCTGTTGTTTGATTCCTTCGATTCTTAAGTTATCGAGCGCTATCTGCTCGTGCTCATTGGTGGGGTGCAAACAGTTGGGGCAATGTTGATGCTTCTGGCCCTCGAACTGGGGGGGCGACTGCTGGGGCGGCGGCGGCAGTGCCTGCACTGGCAGCGGCACTGCTGTCAGAAAGAGGAGGAGAGGGAGGGCGCCGGCGGCGGCGGCCCCAGCCGCGGCCCCCAGCCACAGCCGGGTGGCTCTCTTAGTCATGTGTGGGGGGCGACGTGTCGTCCATGGCACGAAATACGTGCGATCCGACCAGGCGCTACGGCCTCACTGAGCCAGCGAGCGAGCAGCCACAGCAGCCAGACACTTGCCAGACGCTCGTCCCGACCCACCACCACACCACCACACACCACCACAGCGCCACCGCCGCCGCCGCCGCCGTCGACGTCGCCGTCGCCGTCGCCGTCGCCACCGTCGTCGCCACCACCTCCTCCTCGTACTGCTCCTTCACCTCCTCCTCCTCCTCCTCCTCCTCCTTCGCCTTCGCCGTCTCATCCGTTCCACCTCCTGCTCCTGCTTCTTTTGCTCCTCCACTCCTCCTCCTCCTCCTCCTCCTCCTCCTCCTCCTCCTCCTCCTCCTCCTTCTCTTCCTCCTCTTCCTCCTCCTGCTCCTGCTTCTCCGCCGCCGCCGCCGGCTGCCCTCGCCACCGCTGCTCTCTGCCAACCCGCCAGCGAGTCGACCAGGCGGGTCCTAATGGAAGGGCCGTCGAGGCTCTGCAGACGAAGGGGCAGACGAAGGCAACGGCGACGAAGACGGCGACGGCCGTGAAGATGACGACGACGACGACGACGACGACGACACCGGTGGAGGCGGAGGCGGCGGCGAGCCAGCAGGGCAAGGGCAACGAGTCCTCGACTCTTGACGGACTCGCAAATACGCCCGCTCTGCCTGACTGCCTGATTGACTGTCACCTGCCTGCCTGCCTGCCTGTCTACCTGCCTGACAGCATAGACATTTTTCAGACTGCCTCTATGCATGGCAGACATGTGATTCTTTGTAGCACTTTTTTATCTTTTATTTTGTGTATACTTATCTATTTATCCATGTATATATCTATTTATTTACTCACTTGTCTATTTATTTCTATTTATTTATCTATTTACTCATCTATCTATTTACTTATTAATTTTTGCATGGCCATTACTTCGTCTCTCCTGCTTGCCTGCCTGCCTGATTCTCTACCTGCCTGACTGCCTACCCATCCGTTCCTCCTGATTTATAGTCCACCCCAGTGTTCCTCTTCTCCCCTTCCCCCAATTATTTCCATTCCCCTTCCTCTACTCTCGCGCCCCCCATCCCCCCACCCTACCCCTGACCACTCCACCCGTCCTATTTCCCGCTTGTCTAATAAACCTTGAGCCTATCCCACTATCCCTCATACACTCTACTTATCCAACCGCCTGCCTGCCTGCCTGCCTGCCTGCCTGCCTGCCTGCCTCGCCACTGCCATCCGGTTCCGTCGTCGTCGTCGTCGTCGTCGTCGTCGGCCTAGCACTTATCTACCTGCCTCTCTCACCCTCCACACCTTTCATCCCGCCCGCCCGCGACCGACTCCGCGCTCGCGCTTACTCCCACTCCTTCTCATCTGCCTGCCTGCCTGCCTGTCCGCCTCCCTATCTGTTTGCATATATGCCTGGCTGGCTGTTTACATGTCCACCTGACGTACCTGCCTGCCTGCCTGCCTGCCTGCCTACCCATCTGTTTGCGTATATGCCTGGCTGGCTGTTTACATATCCACCTGACATACCTACCTGTCTGCCTGCCTGCCTGCCTGCCTGCCTGCCTACCTGCGTGCCTGCTTACCTGCCTACCTGGCTATCCAACAGATTACCAGCCAGCCTACTTTCCTACCTACCTACCTCATTACCTACCTGCCTACTTACCCACTCTACTTAGTGAACATATTATACCTACCTAACTATCTGCATACATACATACTGTCCATACGAACCTACCAAACTAGCTACCTACTTACAGACCTATCAACCTACTTGTCTGCCTACTTACATACCTATCTGCATGCCTCCTAGACTACCTGCGTAACTAACGTACTTCCCTACCTACCTTCTGAACTACCTACCTACATAAATACATACATATATACATACATCCATGCATACATACATATATACATGCATACATATATACATACATGCATACATTCACACATGCATACATATATACATACATATACATACATATATGAATATATACATACATACATACATACATATACACATACATGCATACATTCATACATACATGCATACATACATACATATATAAATGCATACATACATACATATATACATACATATATGAATACATACTGTACATATATACATACATACATATATACATACATACATACATATACATACATATTTACATACATGCATACACATATAAATACATACATATATACATACATTCATACAAACATGCATACATACATACATACATACATACATACATGCATACATACATACATACATACATACATACATACATACATACATACATACATATAGCGCATACATATATACATACATGCATACATTCATACATGCATACATACATACATACATATACATACATGCATACATACATACATGAATACATACATATATACATACATATATATATATATATATATATATATATATATATATATACGTGCATACACACATACATAAATACATACATATATACATACATGCATGCATTCATACATACATGCATACATACATACATACATACATACATACATGCATGCATTCATACATACATGCATACATACATACATACATACATACATGCATACATACATACATGCATACATACAGTACATACATGCATATATACATACATGCATGCATTCATACATACATGCATACATACATACATACATACATGCATACATACATACATGCATACATACATACAGTACATACATGCATATATACATACATACATGCATATCATATATACATGCATACACACACATACATACATGCATACATACATACATACATACATACATACATGCAATCATACAAACATACATACATACATACATACATACATACATACATACATACATACATACATACATACATGCATACATACATGCAATCATACATATATACATACATACATACATATATGCAATCATACATTCATACATACATATATACATAAATACGTACATTCATATATACTTACCTAACTACCAACCCACCTTCCCACCTATCTACCTGTCTTCCTGTGTTCCTGTCTACCTACCTGCCGACCTTCTTATTGCCCCATATCCTCACTTTTCCATTCCTTGCTTTTGTTCCCTCCTTCCATCCTTTCTCCATCCCCTTCCCCCTCCTCCTCTCCTCACTTTCTCCTCCTCTCCTCCCTTTCTCCTCCTCTCCTCCCAGTTCTCTTTCTTAGCCTATCCTCACACCCCTCCTCTCCTCCTCCCTTGATACGTCCTCTTTTCACCCTTTCCTCCTTCACACCTCCTCCCCTCTTTCCCTTCCTCCATTTCCTCTTTTCCTCCTCCCCTCCCACGCTCTTTCCACTCTTCAATCCTCACCTCCACACCCTTCTCACGTCCTCCTCCTCCTCAACCTCCTCCTCCTCCTTTACTCCCTCCTCCTTTCCTTCCCACTCTTCTCTTTTTTCCTCTTTCTTCTTCCCTCCTCCCATTCTTTAAAATCTACCACACCCTCCTCCCATCCTTCCCCACTTCTCGCTCCTCCCATTCCTCCCCCTCTTTCCATTCCTCCACTTCTTCCTACTCCTTTCCTCCTCCTCCCTATCTTCCCACTCCTGTCCTCCTCTTTCTCCTCCTCCTCCTCCTCTTCTTCCTCTACCATCCCTCCCTTCTCCTCCTCCCCTCCTCCCACTTCTCCCCTCCTCATCCGCTCCTCCTCCCATCTTCTTCCCCTCCTCTCCTCGTCCTCCCCCACCTCCCCTGCTGAACCCCTCCCTCTCCTCTCGTCCTCCTCCTTCCCTCCTCGTCTTCCCCTACTCGACGCTTCTTCACCTTCTCCCCCGTCCCTCTCATCTCGTCCTCCTCCCCCCGTCCTGGACCTCTCCTCCTCTCCCCCCTTTCAAACTCCCTCTCTCCTCCCTTCCCCTCCTTCCCTGCATCTTCCTCTTCCATCCTCCCACTTATACTTCCCTCCTCCAACTTCTCCCCTCCTCCTCCCCTCCTCCCATTTCTCCCCGCCTCCTCCCCTTCACCCCTCGTCCCCCTCCACCTCCTTTACTCGACCCTTCTTCTCTTTCTCCCCCTCCCTCTCCTCTCCTCTTCTTCTCCCTCTCCCTCTTCCCCTCCTCCTAACCACCATACATATAACACCCACAAACACCCACCCACCACACCCACCCACCCACCCACACCCACCCACACACACACACACACACACACACACACACACACACACACACACACACACACACACACACACACACACACACACACACACACACACACACGCACACACACACACGCATATATTTATATATATATATATATATATATATTTATATGTATACAGAATTATATGTATATATATCTATATATACATATGCATATATACATATATATATATATATATAATATATATATATATATATATATATATCTTTTTTCAACCACATTAATTTTTTACTTTTAATTCCATGTCATCACGAACGAGACTGACAATGCGCTCGTCGGAGACATGTACGGAAACTGATACGAAGCGAAGCCAAGGGCTCGAACCTTAGCTACAGACGTATCAAAGTAACAGTGACTAACCAGTGCGCCATACATATATATGTATCAATATACAAATGTATGTTATGCGCACACACAAACTCCGTCACTTGTCATGTGATAGCTGAGTTCGAGTCCTCGGCAGTACCACATTTCAATTTCTGGTTGTGGCCTCCATTGGGTCTCCCGATGTTGATGGCTTAGAATTAAAGTGCATTGTGGTTCATAAAATGTATCTCTAGTCACTGGGACCCATTCAGTGTTGTACATACATATATATATATACATATATATATATATATACATACATATATATATATATATATACATACATATATATATACATATATATATGTATATATATACATATATATATATATATATATATATATATATATCAGGTAATGTATATGTCGTAGCACATGAGTAAAAGAAAACATAAACCTACATTCATGAGAGGGTTTAACTTTTATATATATACTGTATACGTATGTATGTATATACATATATATACAGTATATATATATCAGTGGCGACTCCGGCCGTCAGGCTACTCGGGCTTAGCCCGAGTATTAGATTTTCTAAAATGAACATGTAATTACAGCCAGTTAGCTCGGGCTCCATTTATTTCGCCTGGCCACAGTTCATATATTTTCGTTCAGCGTCTGGGATTCGTCTACTCTAGGTGGGCTGTGTCAGAATATAAATATTGCTCCTATATAACGCGCCTGACTCGTCACCCAATGATAGTCGAGCTGCTTCTCGGCTCGGCCAATCAGAGCTTTTCCGGATCCTGCCTCCGCCGCTCGGGCTCAAAGCTTACAGCCTTGTTGTTATCTATAATTGTGAGAATTTAAAAGTAATTCAAATTCAATGTTTCCTTGAAACAATAGATTTCTACAGAGCTTAGGATTTAAATTCCAATGTATGAAAGATCTCAATTCTACAATATTCTTAAAGGAACTAAAAACTGTCCAGTAACTCGGGCTAATACAAATTAGCTTGGTAAGCTGGGTAAAAGACTAACTGGCATCTCTTGAGTTGATGATGCGCTCGGGCTCAGAGCTTACCGGCCCAAGTTGTTATCTATAATTGTAAGAATTAAAAGTAATTCAAATTCAATGTTTCCTTGAAACAATAGATTTCTACAGAGCTTAGGATTTAAATTCTAATGTAAGAAAGATTTAAATTATACAATATTCTTAAAGGAACGGAAAACTGTCCAGTAACTCGGGCTAATACGTATTAGCTTGGTAGAGGCAAAAGTCTACGGTGTGCATTACGTCTCTTACCTTCATTTATGCATGTGTCTTAGGCGAAATCTGTGATGAGCCCGAGTGAGGTTGATGACCTGGAGTCGCCTCTGATATATATATATATATATATATATATATATATATATATATATATATATATATATATATACAATATATATCAGGTAACGTATATGTCGTAGCACATTAGTAAAAGAAAACTTAAGCCTACTCTCGGAGAGTGGGTTTAACTTTTATATATATACTGTATATGTATGTATATATATATATATATATATATGTATATATATATATATAAATATATGTCTCTACATGTATGAATATACATACACATATGTATGTACACGTATATATATATATATATATACTGTATGTATATATATATATATATATATATATATATATATATATATATAAATATATATACTGTCAATAATATGACCTTGGCGTATTAAAAAGAGAGATTGATTTATCTACGGCCAAGGTCGTAACAGACGTACTACTTAAAAATAATTAGGATTTTTGCCAGGTCCGGTGTAGTACGGTGACAGAAAAATTAAAATGAAACATTTATACACTTTATTAAAAAAAATTAACAATAAACTATAAGTTAACAATTTTGCCAATTTAAACAACGGAAACGGAATTATGAAAGATGAAAATATGCAAATCAATGGTACAGTAAACAAAATAATTACAAAGCGGATTAAAAGACTCCGTGCATTTACTTATTGCTAAAACAACTCCTAAGTTTAAGCTAAAAGTCTGGTCACCACGCGTAGCACTGTAGTACAACAAAAAGGTTAACTAGAGCAACACTTAAAACAAAGGGGTTTACCTTAAACTTACGGAAGGCGGCAGCTTCCTCTCCGGGGAAGGAAGATAGAAAAAAGCCTCGAGAAACGGGTTGACCCTCTCTATATAGGCTCGCCAATTGACCTGATGGTCACTGGAGCCAGAGGCCGAAAGGTCAATAAGAAGTGTTTTCCTATCCTACTTCAACTGGTAGCTAACAAGCCTAACCCAGTTACAAAACTTAAAATTACACACACAAGAAATGCACGTAACAAAAATAAAAACCTTAATACTAATCACAACATAGTAGAAAGGGTTACAAGAAAGAAAAACTACAAAGGTGGGAACTCGACATTGCGCGAAGCACACATGTCCGGCCGACAATTGATAACTGTTACCATACGAACATCATGTAATTAAAATTTCAAATACATCCGTACGACGCAGCGTACGTCTTAACAAATGGTAACTGAGACTCTAAAAGGACCAGTTGCAAGAAATTTGGTTACGTTATAAATTAAACATTGTAAACAACAAAGAAAGAAATATAACCACAAAGTAATAAAATAATACAACTTGGCAAGATGTGCCGAGATGCCCAACGTTCCCGGGTCATGACCTGAGCAAGGGTCATCACAAAAGACCGCCGCTGTTTAGACCATTGTTAATGAACTGAGTGTGTCAACTTGGACGCAGCTAGGCGATAGAAAAGGGGGGAGGGTGAAAAGTATGTGACGGGCCGAACTTACAGCCACCGCACAAAGAAAGGAAAGGAAACACGTGAATATTCGAGATACGTGACAATACACAGTATATATATATATATATATATATATATATATATATATATATATATATGTATGTATATATACATGTATATATATATACATATATATATATATATATATATATATATATATTTATATATATATATGTGTGTGTGTGTGTGTGTGTATTTACATGTAAGTATATATATATATATATATATATATATATATATATATATATATATACATACACACACACACACACACATATATATATATATATATATATATATATATATATATATACATAGATACACACACACACACACATATATATATATGTATATATATATGTATATATGTATGTATATGTATATATATATACATATATATATATATGTGTGTGCGTGTGTGTGTGTGTGTGTGTGTGTGTATGTATGTATGTATGTATATATATATGTATATATATATATATATATATATATTCACCGAATATAATGAATAAGGTGACACCAGAGAAATATCTCACCAGAAACCAGTTGGCAAGAG
>NC_134780.1:19748263-19760763 GCF_046742065.1 Oratosquilla oratoria | reverse complement strand
GCAAAACCTCCCACAGTGCCTTCCTGTCTGCCCTGTCATAAGCCTTTTCCAGATCCATAAAAGCCCCAAAAAACATCCTTACCTTTTCCTATAGCTTTCTCACATATCTGTCTTACCACAAAAACCAAATCTACGCAACCTCTACCTGTCCTAAATCCACACTGTTCTTCACCAATTACTCCCTCTGTTCCTCTCCTAATCCTCTCAGTCAAGACCCTCCCATAAGCCTTCCCAACTACACTTAACAAGCTAATCCCTCTGAAACTAGTACACTCACACTTGTCTCCTTTCCCCTTGTAGAGTGGAACTATACAGGCACTCCTCCAGTCCTCCGGCACTCTACCCTCTCTCTAACAAACATCAAATAACCTCACCAACCAGTCCACCATCACTGTACCTCCTTTTTTAGACATTCTGCATGGCATCCATCCAGACCAGGTGCCTTACCTGCTCTCATCATCTTAACAACTGTCTTCACTTCATCCTTCCTTATTTCTCCTCCATTTTCCTCACTCATCACGATCATTTTCTTAGCACTTCCCACTGCAACTATCTTTCCCTCCCTATCCTCCTTCACATTTAGCAACTCCCTATACAATGGTGAAAATTGAAAGGCAAGTTGAAAGTGAAAAACGTACGAAACGAAAGTGGTGGAAGATCTCTCAGCGTTATTCCCATCATCGATCTCTCCATTCTCCTCTGTGCAGTCCTTAGTTTTGTTTTTGTTTCCATCGCCTTCGTCAGTTTCCAAGTCTCACACCCGTAGATTATTGCTGGCAGAATGCATTGATTGTAAACTTTATGTTTCAAACATAAAGGTAGAGAGCCTCTCAGAATTTTATTATACTTTCCAAACACTTTCCAGCCAATTATAATACGTCTTTTTATTTCATTATCATGATCTTTTGTCACTTTCATCGCCTGGCCTAAATGATTATACTCTTCAACTTCTTCAAGACTCTCATTATCGAATATAATCTCTTTACTTTGAACTTTCGTGTTGAACATTACTTTGGTTTTACTCTTAGTCATTTTCAAACCTATTTTGAGACTTTCCTTGTTCAGATCACTCAGCATATCTTGCAAGTCTTCTGCTCTTTGTGAAACAAGAATATTGTCATCCGCAAATCTTAAGTGGTTCAAATATTCGCTATTAATCTTCAAACCTTTCTCTTCCCAACTCAACTTTCTGAAAATATCTTCCAAGCAAGCTGTAAATAATTTCGGTGAAATGGCATCGCCTTGCCGTACTCCTTTCTCGATTTTTGTCTTTTCTGTATCTTTATGCAGTCGAATAATAGCGGTACCTTTCGTATAAATCTTTTCTTACGATCTGTTCGTTTGTACCCTGATTGCGTAGCGAGTTTAGTATTGCTATTTGTTCTACCAAGTCAAAGACCTTCTCTTAATCTACAAAAGCTAAACACAGTGGTATATTGTATTCTGTCGTTTTTTTATTATTATTTTTTTTTTTATTAATTGGTTAATCGCCTGCAAGTGGTCTAGAGTCGAGTATCCGCTCCTAAAGTCTGCTTGTTCTCTCAGTTGGTTTCCATCTAAAACTTGACTTAGTCTATTTGTAAGGATCTTGCAGAATGCTTTATATACATTTGATAGTAAGTAAATCGGTCGATAGTTATTAAGGTCCTTCTGGTCTCCTTTTTTTATGAAGCAAAATCACTATAGCATTGCACCACGCATCAGGAACGCTTTCCTGACGTAAGCACTTGGTGTACAACTGAGCTAACTTAATATGAACTTTTTTCCCAGCGTCTTTCAACAGATCTATCGATATATCTTCCCCAGGTGCTTTTCGTCGTTTCATATTTTTAGAGCAAATTCTACTTCTTCCATTGTAATCTCTGGTACACTACTAACGTCTACGTATGAATTTACTGACTCAACTACGGTTTTCGATGAGTAAAGCTCTTGGTAAAATTCTTCTGCTCTTTTTACCATTCTGTCTCTGTAGTTAAAGATTTCTCAATTTCTATCTTTCAAACATATCATTTGCTGTCTTCCTAAAGTATGTCTGCGCTCAGTCCCTTTAATACTTTTACCTTTCCGAATAATTTCCTCTATTTTATCCATGTTTTTTTATTTTCTCTGATCTTTGCCTTTTGTTGATAACCTTGTTTACTTCTACTCTTTCTATTTCATCTCTCCTGCTTTTAATCTGCCTTGTCCTTCTTTTATTTATGTCATTTGTAGCTTTGGAATATTTTTTTTCTCTAATACTTTTTATACTTCCTACTTTCTCTGTCGATTCCCTAACGATATTCACTAAATTAAAATTCATATGTTCGACGGTGTTCTCGTTAGTTCTTAGAGCTTCGAATCTATTTTTAATTCCTAACTGAAATTCCTTCTTATTATCCTTAACCTCTACAAGGCTTATTTTTTTTTTTTTTTAACTAGTTTGTTTCTCTCGGCTCTGAAATTGAATTTAGCTGTGCAACCTACCATTGTATCGTCACTACCTATGTTGACTTTATTCATGACCGTAACACTCTTGTTCTCATCTCCTAATATGAAGTCTACTTTGTTCTTTGTTGTCCATTTGGACTTCTCCAGGCCCATTTATGACCTACACGTTTTTGGAAGTAAGTGTTCATTATCCTCATGTTGTAGTTCTCTGCAAAATTGACTAACATTTTGCCTCTGTCATTTCTTTCACCTACTCCAAAATTCCCAATGCACGACTCATCACCCATTTTTTTTCCAACTTTAGCATTGAAGTCGCCTGTTATCAACGTGTACTTACTTTTTTCTTGATCCATTACCTGACTTAAATCATCATAAAAGGATTCAATTTCATTGTCTGAACTCTGAAGTTGTTGCATAAACCTGAACTATTTTTAGAGTGTACCCTTTACAAAGCCTAATCACAATCCAAGCTACCCTGTCTGATAAACTACTGAACTTAACAACGTTACGAGCAACTCGGTTGATCAATAATCCTACTCCACTAGATCTTTCTTTGTCCTTACCTCTATAGTAGAACAGGTGGTGACTATCTTGTAATTGTATTAGCTTTTCTTCTGCTCTTCGGACTTCGCTCAGTCCTACGACATCCCACTTAATGTTGTCTAATTCTTCCATTAAACTCTCCAGCCTGTGGTCCTCTGAGAGAGTTCTTACGTTGTAAGCATAGATCTTAATTTTCTCCATACTGTGAACGTCCAAGGCTTGGATCTGCTTGGAGATTGCTTACTCACATTCAGTGACACACTGCCTGTAAGCACATGAGGCAATGCGGTTGGACCTTTAGGAGACGGTGATCCAACAGGAACGCCCTGTTTTATTTTGTTTTTACTGTTCATGGTTGCTATGAAGGTCTTTTAGCAGTAATCTCACCTCCCTGCCAACTAGTTCCTGGTGAGATATTTCTCTGGTGTCACCTTACTCATTATATTCGGTGAAGCCCTATATATCTATAGGGTGCCCAATGGTCCACGCCGTCATTATGATGGTACCCCATATATCTGTGGGGAATTTCCCTGTTCGCCATCAGGGACGTGCCAATTAGCAGTGGGTCTTGCGACTGTGTGTGTTTGAGCTGCTCTTTGTCTGATCTTTCTTACAAAAACTGTTCGATATGTGTGGCCCTGCAGAGATTTCCTCTATATCGACATAGCTTTTGTAATCATCAAGATTCCCAAGCCTATCCACCACGTCAAAGTGTCAACTCTCGGATAGAATTTTTCATACGCCAAATACACCCAAATTATCAACTCTGCTTCAACACACACACACACACACACACACACACACACACACACACACACACACACACACACACACACACACACACACACACACACACACACACACACACACACACACACACACACACACACACACACATGAAAATGAGATATGAAGACGGGACACACACGAGCATAGCTCCCCTTCCCGTAAAATACAACTAGGTAAACACACACACACACACACACACACACACACACACACACACACACACACACACACACACACACACACACACACACACACACACACACACACATATATATATATATATATATATATATATATATGTGTGTGTGTGTGTGTGTGTGTGTGTGTGTGTGTGTGTGTGTGCGTGTGTGTGTGTCTATATGTATATATGTCTTTATATATGTATATATGTATATATATATATATATATATATATATATATATATATATATATATATATATATATATATATATATATATATATACCGTCAAACCTCGCTTAACAAGCACCTCACATAACGACTATTCGTATAATGAGGAAAATAAAGATAATTACTCGCTTAACGAGCGACGTTTTGTTATTTGTTTGCCCGACGCGAAGCCACGAGTCAGTAGGATCTTATTGTGACTTGTGGCTAGCTCGTTCCCGTCTTCATCTCGGCCACTGTTGCCACTGCTTGAAAATTTCTACTAGATCTTGGAGTTTTTACTTCGACCTTGGAGTCTTGATTTTATAACTTAAAATCCAGTAATTTTTCTAGTTTTCAAGTAACTCAGCTGACGAGTGCATGAGAAATATCCATTATTACACCCGCAGCAAATTCAATTATAAAACCATGATTACACCATGTAAAAAAATTAAATCTGTTCCAGGCTTGTAATCAGTGTTTTGTGTTACTTAGGTCTCGAAGAGATAACAAAAATTGCTGTTAAAAAGTTGTAAGTTTGGGTTTGTAAAATTTCTAGGCTAACCACTAGAATTCAACCTAATAATTTTTCAGAACTGCAGTAAAAGCAATTTATATTATATTTTCGAGTACAGTTGCTGCAATTTGGTGCTTTTTTAAAAAATTGATGACTACAGCCTCAACCAGAGAAGGTTTGAGCCATCAAGGTTTTTGGGCCAAAGATGTCGGAGGATGTGAAGTCATTTGTAAAGAATTGCAAAATTTACATTACATGCAAGTCCTCATATGATCTTCCAGCTCCACTCAGACAGTTTCCTGACATGAAAAGCTAGTTCGAGTGGGTGCACGTTGATCTCATAGGTCCATTAACCACCACCTTAGACAGTGCGATGTACATACTTACAGTAGTCGATGTGCTGACCAGTTTCTTGGTCGCTGTGCCCATAAATTCCAAAGAAGCGCGGACGGTACCTCGGGCTTTCATCACCCATGGCGCCCCTAAGCAAGTGATCTTAGATGGGGGAGGGGAGTTCATAAAATGTTCAAGGCAGTGTTGGAAATGGCGAACATTAAACACCACAATATAACCCCGTATCACCCATCGAGCAACGGAATAGTTGAGAGGGTAAATGGGATCATCATAAAATCTGACGGTCCCTTATCCAGGACAGTCAGACACGTTGGGATCAAACGCTCCCTCTGACGGTATTAGCCTACAGCTCGGCTTACCACAGAGTCCTGCGAGATTACTCGCATTTACTTCTTTTTCACCATGTCCCTGGTCTCCCTATTACTGAGTTCACAAAGCCAAGCGCCCCTTGGTACAACACTGACAACATGGAAGCTGAAACAATGGCCCTGCGAACAAATGATTCGAGCGCTGTCAAAAGTTCCTCAGAGCGGCGACGGTAGACAAACACACAAGGAGACCAAGAGCGAGAATAAAGCAGATTGCCCTAGATGACAGAGTATTCGTCACCTCCAGACCCAGGCAAGAGGTGGCGAAAAAAATCCAGCCTTTGTACCAGGGTCTTTATAAGGTGATTAAAAGAGTTAGTGACGTCGTCTACCGCATTAAGCATCTCCGCTCAGCCCGAGAGTTCCCTGCCCATACAGACAGGATCCAAAAAGAGGGAAACCTCTCAGTGTATGAAAATAAGAACGTAAGAAGGGCGTTCCCCACACACAAGGAGGACTCCTCAGACATACTAGATAGTGATCCATAAGATTACTTACCTCATGGGTAGCGATTATAGGTATGAATAACATTAATCATAAGTCAAGCAACCTCTCAGTGTGCGAAACTACGAACGAAGGAGAACGTTCCCCACACATGAGAAAGAACCATTAAACCTACTAGATGTGTAGCGAAAAAAAAAAAACTACCTCAAAGGTAGCGAGTTAAAACAACCTCTCAGTGTGTCAAAATATGAACGCAAGAAGGGTGTCCCCGACATGTGAGAAGGAATCAAAGCCTACCGTCACTGGTAGAGATTTTCAGACCTACCATCACTGGTAGCCTTTTTTTTTTTTTTTTTTTTTTTACATGCCTAATCCTTTTGCTCCCCTATGCACAAGGATTCTGCCGCTGTTAATTTTTACATATTTTTGCGAGGAACGACCCACCAGCGAGAAAGACTGTGCCAAACTGAGAACTGAATTACCGGCGCGGAGCACCGCGGCAAGTAGAAGAGAGAGAACGGGTGTCTTAGTTACAATTCAATGTTATACATGAAATTATCATTAGTATTCACATCCAAGGAACGGGTTATGTTGAAGGTCCTTTTCCAACTGTCACAACCAGAGTTTCTGCCGTGTTTTTTTTTTTTTTTTTTTTTTTTATAAGACCACCTCAACAACATGGAACAACGGGTTGAGGGCGTGCAGTTGGTTCCCTATATCCCAAGAGAGGAAGGTGGAGATGAGCACCAGCTGAGTGTCAGCCAAACCCCTCTCCAACATATATGACATTTGATATTTGTGTCCCTGTCCAGGTGAAGGGTTTCTTCATTAGTGTGATTGTTGTCATAAGAGGACTGCTCATTGAAGTTGTCAGCTTTCGACACGTACGCACCGATTTTTTCCTCTCGCCATTTCTTTTCATTTCTGTAGGAACTCTTGACTACTTGTTAGCGGGGGGAGGGGTTGTGGTGAGTTTAGCCCCTACTCCCCACGTGTATTCACATGAGCTTTGTTTCCTCTGACCCACATGGGCGTTCGCGGGCTTTTTGCAGGCCAAGCGATGCCAGCCTTGTGGTTGGTATTGTCGCGCGCTTGGAGCCGGGCGGCGATGCCAAGAGCCGGGTTGGTCCCGCCCCAACGCCACCCGGGCTGGGTCACGTGATTATGGCCCTGGGAGATGATTGGCTAGGCGCCCAAGCGTTTAGCCAGGTTGAGCAGCAAGCAGGGCCGCGTGGGTTGGAGGGGCCAGGTCAGTCAGGCCATGACCGACAGAGCTGGCAGTTGTACACCACGAGTGTGCGCATCCACCCACAGGTAATTTCCATATCCCCCATTGCTCCCTATTAGCAAGTAGTAATTCTAGTCTCCGTGACAATAATATTTTCAATAAAGAGACAACAAATCACATCAGTGTTTTGTGTTACGCCTCACCCTCGTACCACGGCTTACCATATGTATATATGTGTGTGTATAATATTTATATACATAGATATGAGTCTCACCATGGGTCAGCGGTAGCATGCGGGTATGGCTGCCGCCGATGAAAGTCCAACGTGTGAGTTCCATTCCTGGTCATAATGGCGTAGACTAGAGGTTGACAAGGCTGTCCACTCACGAGTAGAGAATTGGATTCCAACTTCCAAAACCAAAGTTCTTTCGTAAGGCACCGTCCTCTTTGTCCTCACATAAGGCTGAACTATAGCACATGCAAGTACAGACATATATATAGATATGCGTATGTGTGTGTAATACACACGCACATATATGTAATATATATATATATATATATATATATATATATATATATATATATATGTCAACCTGTCAGAATGTCTCAACAATATATATATATATATATATATATGTATATATACACATCAACCTGTCAGAATGTCTCAACAATATATATATATATATATATATATATATATATATATATATACTGTATATATATATATATATATATATATATATATATATATATATATATATATATATATATATGTATATACATCAAGGACTACTATTACACAGGACGTGCACACCCAGATTCCTGGCTCCACTAGCGGAGGCCATTGCTTTCTTTGTAACCTAACATTTTATATTGGACAAATATATCAAAACTAGAAACCTAACATTGTATGTAGGACAAATATATCAACTACTGACTTATTCAATGCAGTATAAGTTAATATAAACTTTTATAATGAAATAAGAAACTATTTCTAAGGTACTGTTATGCTTTGAAATGCCAATTTTAGCCAGACTTAACATATATTATTGTATGAGGTTAGTGGACAGCAGGGTTGGCGATTTTTTTTCTTCTTTTTAATGGATAAATAAGTAGTTTTTTTTTTATTCAAATCAGATTTATTTGATTCAAATCAATTTTTTTTATATATATTTTAGATATTGTGGGATTGCTATCTGATATGCGATCTGATTGCTAAAGGACATTTTTAGCATATCAGTATAAGGAGCAGTGTTATATAGACTTGCCACAAGTATATAAGGAACGGTATAAGCCTACATGTAGTATATATCACTGTACAGCCCACAACAAGTTTCAATAAGATTCTTGTTGAAACTTGTTCTGGGTAAGCAGTTTCTCACTGAGTCAGTTGCTGCTTTGGAATCAACCAGGAAGGATGTCTTCTGGACCTGGCAGAGTCGTTCCTTCAGGCAGAAAAAATGATCCTGTCTGGAATTATTTTGAAAATTACCAACAACTTCTGCCAAAGGGTACCGAGCTAAATGCAAATACTGCAGCCAGGAACTACAGGGCATTATGTCAAGATTAAAATCTCACAGAGATAAATGCCAAAGTCAGCCACAGCATACAGAAGAAGAATTTGATTACCCAGGTAAATAATTTCTCTCTTTTCATACGCAACTATATAAATTTGGTGAACAATGGAGAGCATGTGGAATAAAAATGTGAAGGCCTAAAGAGATGATACTTCAACTTCATTACTTCTAAACTTGGATAATGACTATATCACTATAATATACTGTATCCAGTCAACTTTGGGGCCTAGATGATTGTTATTCATTTCATTCAACATTGTGCAATATATTTCATAGGTTCCATTGGAGTTCAGCCCACATGGGATTCAACCCAAAGGAATTTAGCCTAACCTAACCCAACTAACCCATTATTTTTAGTGAATTTGAAAGTGGACTGAATCCTGTGTGAGCTGAATTCCAAGCCCACCTATTTCATATGCTGTTAATTACAGCAGGGGTTGCGGAGTCGGATGGTATAAGGTCCGACTCCGACTCCAACTCCTAGAATTCCTAGGATGCCGACTCCGACTCCGATTCCGACTCCTTTGATTACTCCGACTCCGACTCCCGACTCCGACTCCCGATTCCGACTCCGACTCCGACTCCTTAACTCCTTGACCCCTATGTGGAAATCTATTCTGCAGATCCGTATACCAGCCTCCCACACCTATTTAGCAAGCATTTTATAAATATTTTTAATGTATATTATTTTTTACGTGAAACATTCACTTGCATGATAAATATACTCAAATATACACTCACCCAGCTATATATATATATATGCAGACAAGCACGTATATTCGTATAAACACATATATATATATATATATATTAAATATATAACGTATTATCTATGCTCATGATCATCTACCAGCTTATGAGCACTTTCAAATCTGTCATGGCAGAGTTGCCACTTCAAACAATATATTTTCTTTTTCCTTTGTGCGCCTCCCCTCCCCCCCCAAAAAAAAATCAGCTGTTATTTCATTTGTCCATTCTCATAAACCTTCTATCACAATATTAGGAAAAAATGTAACAAATCATGATGAGGAAAGGTTAATGGAGGATGCCCTACCTAGTACTTACTGCAGAATTAATTTCACCATGTTATCATAAAAACCAGGAATTAGTTCAGGAAAGAGAGAGACAGCCTTCCCCTGTGCACATTGTTCATAGCTGCTGTTGTTCCTCCCTTTTCAGTCATCACTAAATGCTGTGACATATGTTCTAATGTCATTCCTATCTGGCCTCTGAGACTGGTCAAAGTTTATCTCAGGGCATTATCCCAGCATGACATAGCTCCTACAAAACAGTAAACCACACAAAAACACTTCCATTGACTTTTACATACATGAAGACGTACGTGCATAATGCATACGTAGTGGATATTTACTATTGTCCACACTGTCATGTACGTGTGTACATGATGGAGTTCTAGATGTTAACATTATTTGAATTAATAAGACTGTCAACAAAGGTAAAGTAGCTAGTTTAAATTATCTAAAGATAAAAATCATCTCTGTCACTTGACAGTTGACAAATCATTCAGGAATTTGAATTAATAATTATATTTATTGAATATTTATTAAAAATAGAAATACATCCCACTGGCTATAACTCCCATAGTATAGAATGAATGTAACATTAATACAAACTACATTCTGGAAACTTCTATAAATGGTATATATCCTGTAACTAGCTATAAAACTATTCTATACTGGATGGTTATCAAATTTTCTCAACACAAAACATGTCAAAATTTTTAGATTTTTTTAACTTGGAATAATGAGACCTACTGCTTTCTATTTGCACAATAACAACAAATTATTTCACAGTGCACATCTATAGACAGTATATTACAGCTATTGGATTTAAGGAGTCGGAGTCGCATAAAGAATTCCGACTCCGACTCCGACTCCTAGTACTCTTAGAAATTCGACTCCGACTCCGATTCCGACTCCCAGCTAAAACCTCCGACTCTCTCCGACTCCGACTCCGACTCCGACTCCGACTCCGCAACCCTAAAAAAATAACTACTGTACTCAAAAGTAGCCTAAATCACACTGTATTAATTCATTTATTTATTCATTTATAAATTATGCAACATGCTAAAATTTTCTGTTTCCATTTCAGGATCTGTATAAACAGCTTCAATCCCTTCATCATCGGCTCCACTTGAATTATCTACAAACCTGACTCCACCATTAAAGAGATCACTATCAGACTCCTCCACAGGCGCCACTTCTGCTAAATAATTTTCATCTAAAAGAAAGTCATATACATCTCTGGACAGATTTATCATAAAAACTTCAGCCTCTCAAAAGGAAAATCTCGACAAAGAAGTTGCAAGAATGTTGTATGCTACAAATTCACCATTTCGTCTTGTTCAGCATCCTCAGTTTCTCAAGATGGTTCAAGCCTGAGGCCAGGTTACATTCTTCCATCCAGAAAAGATTTTGCTGATAAGTACTTGGATCTCGTGTATGAAAAGGAATCTAAAAAATATGCAGATGACCTGAATAATTAAACTGAATTTCTTTCAATTGATGGGTGGTCTAACACCCATAATGAGCCCATAATATGTGTCACTCAATAATATCCACTGGTCAGATTTATTTAGTTGACACAATAGACACATCAGGGAAACCTCACACTGCTGAATATCTTCTACAGCTTGTACAAAATTCGATCAAGAAGGCTGAACAAGATTTTGGTTGTCACATTGGAAGTGTTGTGACAGACAATGCAGCAAATGTCACCAAGATGAGAAAACTCTTGGAGGAATCGAGTGAACCTGAGCATGCCGTCCTCACATACGGATGTGCAGCACACCTACTAAATCTACTGGCTCATGACCTTGAGATTGATAATGTAAAACAACATGTGGTCCATGTAGTTAAATATTTTAGAAATAATCATTATGCTGCTTCAAGGTATCGGCAGGAAGGTGGTCAGTGTCTAGTCATGCCCCAGGACACAAGGTGGAACACAATGTCAGACTGTATCAAGGCCTATATAAATAACTGGCCAATTCTAATGAAGATCTGTGAAGTCAACAGGGAAGCTATTGATACTAAAGTAAGAAACAAAGTATCAAATTTAGGCCTAAAACGTTCGGCTGAGGAATTACTGGATCGATTGCAGCTAATAGCAAAAGCTGTAGATGAGGTACAGAGTGACAAGTGCACTATTGCTCAAGCGGTAGATGTTTGGAAGAAATTACTTGGCCATATCACAAACAATAAAACAAGCTGAAAAACTGGTGAAAAAAAGGTATGAACAGTTTATCACCAAAGCTCACATACTTGCCAACATGCTTCATCCAGCACTTCAAGGAAAAATGCTCAGTGCAGAAGAGGTGAATATTACTATGGAGTATGCCAATGAGAAATATACAACACTTGCTCCTGTCATTATGAAGTTTCAGGCAAAATCACCTCTTTTCCAGGCGTTCAAGTTTACTGAATCAGTAAGAAGCTGCTTACCCAGAACAAGTTTCAACAAGAATCTTGTTGAAACTTGTTGTGGGCTGTACAGAGATATATACTACATGTAGGCTTATACCGTTCCTTGTATACTTGTGGTAGGTCTATATAACACTGCTCCTTACATTGGTATGCTAAAAATGTCCTTTAGCAATCAGATCGTATATCAGATAGTAATCCCACAATGTTTAAAATCTATAGAAAAAAAAAATCGATCAAATAAATCTGATTTAAATTTAAAAAATCTACTTTTTTTTTAAAGATAAAAAAATCGCCAACCCTGCTGTTCACTAACCTCATGCAATAATATATGTTAAGTCCGGCTAAAATTGGCATTTCAAAGCATAACAGTGCCTTGAAAATAGTTTCTTATTTCACTATAAAAGTTTATATTAACTTA
>NC_134780.1:19738263-19743263 GCF_046742065.1 Oratosquilla oratoria | reverse complement strand
AAGACAGCGACATGAAAGTAGAAAGTTTGTGATGATTTATGTGCCTCCAAAAACGGGCTCTTGGAAAAAGGGCAAGCACTCAAAAATGTTAGAAGATACAAGGCATTCATTAAACGAGATGTTGAAAGATGGAGGTAACCTGGTACTTGTGGAAGATTTTAACTGCAAGTAAATCTGTTGGGAAGAGATGACAGTGAAATGCAGAGAGAATCTATGGGGGTATTACTTGACATAACTATAGAATATACAATGACACAATGGGTAAAGAAAATACTAGATATAGAAGTAATTAAAAATCGTCAAGATTACATTCAATATTTACAACAGAACCTGAAATTGTAGATAAAATTGAATACAAGACACCATTTGGAAAGAGTGACCACATACTAATAGAGGTTGAACTAAAGGAGGAAATATATATAGAGAGAAATGAGAAATACAGAAAAGGAAGACTGGTGTACAACAAAACGGACTTTGGGAAACTTAAGAAATTATTTCAAAATGCAAATTGGGAAAAAAATTCAAAGAGACACAAGTGGAAGAGAAATGGATGATTTTGATGGAAATTTATAATGAAGGAGTGAATAAATACGTACCAAGACAGAAACAGGAAAAGGTGTACATTAAGTGCTGGTTCAACAGAAGATGCAGTGAGGCGAAAGATAGAAGAGATAAAGCTTGGAAAAGATAGAAAAATATAAAACAATTGAAAGTGGCAAATATATATCAACCATAGAAATGAATATGTAAAAGTGCGCAGAGAGGAAAAAAGAAACTACAAAAAAGACATCATAGAAAAATGTAAAGATCAACCCAAACTATTCTATAGATATGTGAATGGTAAACTTAAAAATAAACAGAAAATGGTGAAACTACGCAACGATAATATAGAATATACAGAATATTTAGAAATATTTGAAGTCATGAACAACCACTTCAAGTCGGTTTTCACTAGAGAAAAAGTACAGCATTGGGACAAAGGAATTAAAGTGCGATTACCCTCATGAGGGAAATAACAATAACACAAATAGATGATGGATCAACTAACGGACCTTGATATCAGGAAATCACACGGCCCAAACGGAATTGCAAATGGATACTAAAAGAATGTAAATAAGAATTAATGGACAAAATATATAACATAATAAGTTGCTCACTCAAAGAAGAAAAAATAAGAAAAGACTGGAAAAATACCAATATTGTACCAATATATAAATGAGGAAACAAAGAAGAACCAACGAATTACAGACCGGTCTACCTTACAAGCACTGTAGCCAAATTTTGTGAAAAATTATCAAGAATAGATGGATAAAACACCTGGAAGAAAACAATATAATAAAACCGAAACAATTTGGATTCAGACAAGGAAGACCATGTGCCACAAACTTAATCTGTTTCTACTCAAGACTAATAGATATAATACAAGAAAGAGATGGGTGGGCTGATTGTGCTTTCCTAGACTTACAAAAAGCCTTCGACAAAGTACCACACAAAAAATATTTAACAATCTTAAAACATAGGAGGGATATAAGGTAAATTACTAAACTGGATGGAGGATTTCTTGCATGGCAGAAAAATGAGAATAGTGCTCAGAGAAAAGAATTCAGTTTGGGAGGAGGTGATTAGTGGAGTTTCACAGGGATCGGTTTTGGCTCCAAAAATGTTCACTATTTATGTGAATGACATGAAGATGTAGATTGCTACATGAGCTTCCTTGTAGATGATGCTTAATTGCCGAGGAAATTGAATACTGAAACGGATTGTGAATCACTACAGAGAGACACAAGGTTTGGAAATGGAGCCAAATTTAGGAAGTGGACTTCAATATAAAAAAATGTAGCATAGTGGAGTTCGGAAAAAATTATATATATATATATATATATATATATATATATATATATATATATATATATATATATATATATATATATATATTCCACCGTGTAAGGGGGAAAAAGCCTTTGGTATATGTGTATGTATGTATCAGGACAATATTAAACTGTAACAAAGGAGGTGAAGAAAGTGGGATATGAAAAAGACCAGGGAGTAATTATCTCAAATGACAAATGACATATCCCCTGATAAACAGATAAGCAAAATTGTCGGAGAATCTTACAACTTGCTAAGATCAATAAAGGTGGCTTTTACCTATTTAGACGAAGAAATGGTTAAAGAAAATATTTGTCACACTAATAAGGCCACTAGAACATGCTGCGACACTATAGTCACCTAGTACCAAAAAGAATATAAAGAAAATTGAACGAATCCAGAGAGCAGACACGAAAATGGCCCCAAAATTTTCAAACCTGATAAGGAGAGAATGGCTAAATTGAAATTACCGACTATGAAACAAAGAAGAGAAAAAGGCGACCTGCTGACCACTTACAGAATCATGAAAGGCACAGAAGTCCTTGATAGAGAGAACTTACTAAATTGGGATAAGATAAATACAAGGGGACACGATAAGAAACTCAAAAAGGATAGTTATGGGAGAGACCTGAAAAAAAACAGTTTTCCAGACAGAGTGGTGGATAGCTGGAACAAACTGGATAAAACAATGGTGTGTGCAAAAACTATACACGAATTTAAGAGCAAACTAGACACTGCGAGATACAAAGACGGGACACCACGAGCATAGCTCCCCTTCCCGTAAGATACAACTAGGTAAATACTAGGTAAACACACACACACACACACACACACACACACACACACACACACACACACACACACACACACACACACACACACACACACACACACACACACACACACACACACACGTAAGCGCACCCACACGGATATCAAATAAAGTGATTATATACAGTACACTGTTCCACAGAGAACTTGAATTAACCAACTTAAAAAAGAAAACAAAAAACCGGAAATGGATAAGGTTAAGTTAAAACATAAACCAGACGATAATGATATAAAGGGCCAAGTCATATGGAAATTATATCAGAGGTGATGGAGCAAGGGATGTATGGAAGAAAATTCAAGTGGAAAAACTTAAGCTAAGAGAAATCATAGCACAACAAAAAGAAGAAAAGGAAAATTATGTAGAGAAAGAAATGGTGTAATATCAACACATAGGAAGATATTTGTTAGAAATATAAGGGATGAAAAAAATGTGTCAGTCAACGGACAAAAACAGGACCACGTTAATTGAAGGATAGTCAGGGGAAAGCGTGCATCGAGTAATGACAGAGAAATCATATCACCAGTTGTGGAAAATTAATTCAATGCAGAAGATAAAACAGAAGACGTATTTAGATTAGGCACACAAAAACGTGGTACACGCTCATTAGAAATCAAGTTCGAGTCACAAGCCACGGTGGTCGAGATAATGAACAAGACATGGAAACAAGCACATAAGGAAAAGTTCGTGAATATGTGGATAAGATGTGATTGAGGAAGAGAGAACAAAAAGAGAGAGAGATTGTGAATAAGACCAGGTTAAAAAAACAAATATCAGGACATGAAAAGCAAAAGTTCCTCAGGAGAGATTTAGATGGAACTGATGAAATGGTATCGGAGAAAACAATATAGAAAGCAAAGATTGGAAACAGTAGGAAACTAAGAGTGGCATCCAATGACGCAAACAGTGTAGAACTTAAAACAAGATCTTAGATTGGGTTGAACCACTTCTTGAAAAACCAATACATGTAAACATTGGTTGCTTTAAGAGAAGATTAAATAAGTTTTAGGATTGGGATGGCAGGTGGTAAGAGACATGGAACTATCTAGTGTAGACCTTATGGTCTTTTGTAGTCTTCTCCAGTTTTATGTTCTTAAGTTTTTAAGAATACGATGTCAGGATGGATGGGAACTAACGGGGTGAAACAAGAGTCAGTACAGGAACGGTAATGTTCTTTATGTAGATTATATGATGGGGGAATGACAACCTCCGTTGATTTGTTCGCTGGTTGTGTAAAGATCATGAGAAGAAGACGAGGAAGAATGAAAATTGTTACAAAAATATCTAGTGTGGGAAGTAAGTTTCAATACTAAAACCGTGTAAAATACTGTAAATTGACAAAGTAAAAAAGCGCCATCGTTGATTTCCTCGATGGAAAATAAAACCATTAAACAATTATATGAGAAAAAAGGGAAAAGGATGCAGGAATGTAGATCAGCTTATTTGCCGTTCGATAAGAACAACATTCTTGACGAGACATATAAAATGTTGACAAACGTAAGAGAAAAAACAAATCCACAGAAAACTTACACTAGATAAAGAATTTAAACAAGATTGAGAGGATATAAAGAAGAACGAAAGAACAGCCAAAATAATTCCAAGGAAGATAGTATCAGGAAAATGTAGAAATCTCGATCTTCCCTCACTGGAAGAACGTAGAGGTGATATGGTATCTGAGTTCAGAATATTGAAGGGAGTGGAACAAACTGACATGGACGACTTCTTTCTTTGGAATGGGAAAGTGACAAGAAATAAACTAAAAGTCTTAAATGACAATGGGCCTCAAATCGCTCCCTAATAACTTCACTTCTTCGGTCCGATATTGTAGCCAAGGACAGAATCGCTGACGGCTGCCGTCAGCTAATTATGACCATTTTGCCACCGAGGGTGTAATTCCCCTTCCTGAATAAAGTCGATGACAACAGCTCGAATAAATATTAAATTAAAACACAAAGGGTTGAATGGAATAGTATATTATTCAACTCTAAGATGGAATAAAAATGTCTGACGTCAGTTAGAATAAGCTATTTGAATGTGGCAGTCACCCACATTCGGTGTAAACTATTTTCTTGTGATGTTTCTTTTCACAGGCTTTATTCTGGCTAACATTGAGTGACCGAGTTGAATTTTGACCGCAGAGAAGGTAACATTGTCAGGTTCTCCAATCTGAGGAGGAAGTTTTGATTAAAACCGAAAAAGGGTCCAAGAAAACTGCACCTGAATGAATTTTACGGTACAAATCATACGAAGAAATCACTTGGGGGGGGGGACTTTTTTCCCTAAACCAGAATGAACGAGAAAA
>NC_134780.1:19723263-19730763 GCF_046742065.1 Oratosquilla oratoria | reverse complement strand
CTATCGTCCTTCACATTTAGCAACTCCCTAAAATACTCTGCCCACCTTCCTCTCACTGCCTTCTCTTCCATTATCATCTCTCTATCTGCACCTTTTACCTTTTTCGTCTTTACTTGATTCGCCTCCTCTTCCTCTTTTAACTTCCTTCCAAAACATCTTTTTATCACTTTCAAAATTTTCTGTCATACTCTTTCCCCATTTCACATCTGCTCTCCTCTTTGCTTCCTTTATCTTATGCTTAACTTCCTTTCTCTTTACTTTGTACCTCTCATACGATTCCCTCGTCCTAATTTGTAGCCAATTTATGAATGCCTGCTTCTTCTCTTCTACACCCTTCTTTGCTTCCTCATCCCACCACTCACTACCCTTCTTTCTATTTCCTCCCGCACTTCTTGTTCCACACACCATCTTTGCACACCTTATGACTCCCTCCTTGAACCATCCCCATTCCTCCTCCACTCCTAGTTCTACTCTATCCTTTACTCTCTCCCACTCCTCTCTCAACTTCTTCTTATACTCATTCTCCTTTTTTTCTTAATTTAAGCAGTTCACTCTAAGTACTTCCCTACCTTCTGCCCTTTTCCTCTTTCTCCACCTATTCTTCACTCCCAATTTATCTTCCACCAGGAAATGATCTGATATTCTCCCACTCTCTCCCCTTAGAACATGTACTTCCTTAACTCTTCCTACCATACTCCTGGTCACCACTATATAGTCCATTAACGCTCTATCTGCCACCCTTCCATCCACCACCTTCTCCCATATGTATTTATGCTTGACTTTCTTCTTAAACACTGTATTTGCTATCATCAGCTCTCTTTCAAGACACTTCTCCACCATCAACTCGCCACTACGATTTTTGCCTCGAACTCCATACTTTCCAATCACTCCGTCAATTGGTTCATTTCCTACCCTAGCATTTAGGTCTCCCAATACAACTACATTGACATTTCTCCCTAAACTCTCTATGCACTTATTTATATCAACCCAGAATGCCTCCCTTTCCTCTACGTTCTTCTCACTACCAGGCCCATACGCACTTACAAAAACCCACATCTCCTTTCCCAGCTTCACCTTCATCCACATCAACCTTGATGACACCTCCTTCCACTCCACTACCCTCTTACTTATCTCTTCACTTACTAGTATAGCCACCCCTTCTCTCCCTCGTCCCCTCTTCACTCCTGAGTACCTCCCAGCTACACTCCCAAACTCACAGTTGCCCTTTCATTTCATTTTAGATTCACTCAAAGCCAGTACATCCATCTTTCTTCTCACAAACATACTGCCTATCTCTTCCCTTTTACTCTCATCTGTACCACATCCACGCACATTAAAAGACCCAAACCTTAGGGTACTGGTTGGAAAGCTCCCAGACCCCCTTATGCCTTTTCTTTCTTTTTAGAAATGTCCCCTTTTGGGGCTACAGGTAGTGTGACTCCTAATCCCATCCCCCGTCCCTTTTTTGTCGCCTTTTACGACTCAAGTGGAAATACTTGGTGGCAGTATTCTTTTCCCCCACATGTACAGAGTTTTCCTCTATCACAGACAAAATGATGTGTGGCTCTGGTCAGTAGGGGCGCCCCATATAGACCCTAAAGTGTATATATATATATATATATATATATATATATATATATATATATATATATATATATATATATATATATGCGGAAAAACCACCAAGGAAAAAGATAAACTGATGACTAAGTGCTTTCGTCTATTCAGACATCCTCAGGGTACATGTACCTTGAGGATGTCTGAATAGACGAAAGGGCTTGGTCAACAGTTTATCTTTTTCCTGGGTGTTTTTTGTCGCATATGTAGAATCCCGCGTTTATGTGATTTATCATGCATATATATATATATATATATATATATATATATAAAGTATATATGTATATATATATGTATATATATATGTATATATATATACATATATGTATATATATATGTATATATGCAATTATGTATATATATATACATATATATACATATTATATATATATATATATATATATATAATATATATATATATATATATATATATATATATATGTCTTTGTTTGGTCAATGTCCAAGTCTCATAACCATATAACACTGTTGGTCTAATTACAATGTTTTATGTTCTCATTTTTGTTTTCTTGCTAACCTCTCTGCTTCTCATGATGGTAGAGAGCGCGTGGTAGCATCTGTTTCATGCAGCAGTCCTTTCATTTATTTCAATGTCCATCTCATTTCTTTCCGTTACAAGGGTTCCTAAATATTTGAATTTTTCAGTATATTGCACTTTTCGGGTTCCGACCTGCATGTTGCCTCTATTGCGGAATCGGGAGAATGGAGACAAAGGCATAATAGGGAAATTAGAGAACAGACAGGACAACAAATGCTGCATAGTGTCGCAAGTGGGAGAAGGGCAACTTGAGCCGGTCACTGTGCCAGTATGGAGCCAATAACATGGCCAAAAATGGTGATGGAGGGAAGTATAAGGGGTAGACGCCCCCAGGGAAGACCTAGGTACCAGTGAAGCGATGGAGTGGCGAATGACGTGGTCCGCATTAACCCTGACCTACAAAATTGGAAGGAAACAGCGGAGGACAGATTGGTCTGGAGAGGCATAGTGAAAGCGGTGAAGGGACTGCAGTCCTGATAGCCATTGGAGCAAGAGTAGGTATATATACATATATATATGTATATATATATATATATATATATATTTACATATATATATATGTATACTGTATATATATATATATATATATATATATGTGTGTGTGTGTGTGTGTGTGTGTGTGTGTGTGTGTGTGTGTGTGTGTGTGTGTGTGTGTGTGTGTGTGTGTGTGTGTGTGTGTGTGTGTGTATTTTTTTCCACCTTGGTCTTTGGATCACGTCTTGGACTCGTGATCGACAGCTATTTCCCTCCTTGAAGACAGCTCAGAGCTCGTATGACCGATCTATGGGTAATGCTATGACCTTTCACACACACACACACACACAACTCCCCGCCCACGAGAGTCAGAATAACGACCCGAAGCACAGCGATACCGAAATAATTTCGGCCCTGGGCAGGATTCGAACTGGGTACTGCGAGCACTATTGTACTTCCCAGTCGTGTGTGTGTGTGTGTGTGTGTGTGTGTGTGTGTGTGTGTGTGTGTTTGTACTGTTATGTATATGTATGTATAAATACATATATGTATATGATATATATATATATATATGCATATATATATATATATATATATATATATATATTATTTGGATGATGGAGAACATAAACACAGGGGAAGGCTCAGAACCCTGTACACTCTAACGTTTCGTTCGTGTATAACTTCTTCATAGAGTGAACTTCTTAATAAGTTCTACACGAACGAAACGTTAGAGTGTTTAGGGTTCCGAGCCTTCCCCTGTGTTTATGTTCTCCATCATCCAAATAATTTGTCTAAAATACTTATCAATATATATATATATATATATATATATATATATATATATGTGTGTGTGTGTGTGTGTGTGTGTGTGTGTGTGTGTGTGTGTGTGTGTGTGTGTGTGTGTGTGTGTGTGTGTGTGTGTGTGTGTGTGTGTGTGTGTGTGTGTGTGTGTGTGTGTGTGTGTGTGTGTGTGTGTGTGTGTTAGTCTGTGTTAATAAATAGTTGTAAGTTGTGCTGAGAGCGATCACTGGGAAAGAAAATCAAACGAATCCAAACACCTTCGTAATCATCATGAGTGCAAAGTACATAGAAAAGGAGTATTGTAGCATTATGAATATGCACCCATAGAGGAACCTGGAAAGATAACTGGTCACGTGGAACGCCATAGCCGCATAGGAACTCCCTAGAGTACGTGGGGGGGGGGCGCCATCGACGCTTGTGGGGCTTATCAGGTGTCACATGGGGACCCCTGGGGGGTCACATTAGGCCCCATCGGTTACAGGTATCAAATTCTTAATGATTTAGGTATTTCTTTACAAATGAAATGATATAATTTGTATAATCCATGGTTTAGAATCACATTATTGAGTGTGGTGTGGATCAAGTTATATACTGTTTATTTTCTTAGACTATGTTGTTACTGAAAGTACTGGTTTGGGCTTTGCCCAATCAACCGGATGGTTATGTATCTTCAGCATGTTTAAATATTTCACTGAAATTGTTACCATCCCTTACATTTCTCTTGTGTTGTTCAAATTTTATATCTAAGGGGTTGGAGGTTTGGGCTATATAGAATTTATTGCACATTTTGCTAAGTATTTTGTAAAATATCCCTTTTGACACCTAATACTGTTATTGATAAACAAATGTTTATAAAACTCGTGTTTTTGAAAACCACATCTATATTGAAACTTTTTAGTAAATCTAATATATTAGAAAAATATATATTAGAATAGTAAAGTTAATAGATTTTGTTTACTCAAAGCTAGTTTTGGCTGGGGGTTATAAAGATATTCCTTGGAAAAGTGTAGGTAGTATCCAGGCTTTGATTAGGGTATATCCAGTGTTAAAAGTATTTCTGATTTCTTTGTCAATGTATTCTGTGCTGCAGATACCTAAGACTCAACTATATTTTTTAGAGTTTCAAATATATTCTTAATTTCCAAGTGAAATTCTTTGTTATCTTTTACCTTCAGAGAGCTTATTTTCTTCAAAAATAGCATATATCTTTCGGCTCTGAAATTGAAATTAGTTGTGAGCCAACCATTCTGTGGTCATTGCTTCGATTTACTTTACAGCTGTATAATTTCTAACGTTGTTGCCCTCGTCTTCTACTATGAGGTCTTGTTTCTTCTTTTGTTCCCATTGCACGTTTCCAAGTTTATTTACGATATACACATTTCTGGAAGAAAAGGTTCATTATTATGTTGTAATTCTCGTGATATTTAACTGTCATGCCTTCTCTTTGTCATTTCTGTCATCTACTCCTCTCTTCTCTCCTACTCAGCATTGAAGTTACCAATTACCAACGTATACTTAGTTTTTTTTTAATATCATAGAAAAAGAAAGATAGTGAGAAAAGAGAGAAAAAGGGAGAAATAGAGAGAGAGAGAGAGAGAGAGAGAGAGAGAGAGAAGAGCGAGAAAGAGAGAGAGAGAAAAGAGCGAGAAAGAGTGTGACAGAAAGAGAGAGGAAGAGAAAGGGAAAGAGAAAGAAAGGGAGAGGAAGGTAGGTAAAGAGTGAAAGTGAGTGAAAGAAAGAAACTTCGAAAGGGTCGAAGCTTCATTTCTTGCCCCGTCTCACTTTCCGAAGACAAGGCGGATCCCTCCCTCCCTCTCTCTCTTTCCCTCCTATTTCTCTGTATTTCTCTCAGAGCACGACCTTCTTCTCCTCCACCCCCTTCCCCGCATTCATGTATTTATTCTTTATTTATTTTCATTTCATTTGATTTTATTTTATTTCATTTTATTTTATTTTGTTCTATTTTATTCTATTCTATTTTATTTTATTTATTTATTTATCTGTTTATTTTTGTCATCCGTCGTTTCTTCTTTTGGATCATTGCAATGTCGCTCACGCTTCCTCCGCCGCCGCCACCGCCACCGCCACACCACCACGACGACAACGGAGAGCATATAGCGTAGATAACATCTCGCGCAGCGGAGAGTGGCGGATAACAGGTGTCTTGAAATTTGATATTTGTCTTTCGGAAGTACCACTTCCTTTTGTATTGGATGTCGAGGCTGTATTCCAGGCGATTCTATTCAGCTATGGGAGACCTCTTTACTACATTATGCACCACTCAGACCCCTTCTTAAATTCATTACTCCCAGTGATGGCCACTCACACTTTAATGAAATAGCCTGGAGGCAGCTGGAATGAAGAGAGAAGTGCTGCATTGAAGCAAGGAGAGCTAGATAGCAAAGAACCAAGAAACACAAGCCCCGTTGCTGATCGGACCCAATTCCTTCCACCTCACTCAGACTCCCATCCCCTCTTTCTCAAGACTTTATGTTGGTCCTCTCCCTCCTCCTCTCCCTCCTCCTCCTCCTTCTCCTCCTCCTCCTTCTCCTCCTCCTCCTCCTCCTCCTCCTCCTCCTCCTCCTCCTCCTCCTCCTCCTCTTCTTCTTCCTTTACCTCTTTCTCCTCTTCCTCCTTCTTCTCTTTCTTCTTATCTTCCTCCTCCTTTACCTTCTCTTCCTCCTCCTCCTCTTCCTCCTCCTCCTCTTATTCCACCTTTTTCTTTTTCCTATTATCCTCCTCCAGCTCCACTTCCTACTCATGTTCCTTCTCCACATCTAGCTCCATCTTCCTACCTGCTCCTCCTTTTCGTCCTCCTCTTCCTTTTCTTCCTCCTTCTTTGCATCTCTCTTCTCCTCCTCTTCTCTTCATTTTCTTCCTCCTCCTTTGCATCTCTCTTCTCCTCCTCATCTCTTCATTTTCTTCCTCCTCCTTTGCATCTCTCCTCTCCTCCTTTTCTTCCTCCTCTCCCATTTTCATCCTCCTTTTTCTTCTCCTCTACCAGATTCCGCCTCTTCCTCCTCCAGTCCTTTTTGCACCCTCGTCCTCCTCGTTCTTCTCCTCCCCTAGATTTCTACCTCTTCCTCCTCCTCCTCTTCCTTCTCCTATTCTACCGCCTCATCTTCCTCCTTCATCTAACATATTCTGTCTTCCCTTTATCATTTTGCTCTCTCTCTCTCTCTCTCTCTCTCTCTCTCTCTCTCTCTCTCTCTCTCTCTCTCTCTCTCTCTCTCTCTCTCTCTCTCTCTCTCTCTCTCTCTCTCTCTTTTATTATTTTTTTTAGATACTGGTCCTGCTTTGATGTCTAATTTTCCTGTGCCTGGCTGCCATCCACCCAGTAGGGAGCTTTTTTTGGGAGACCCCCGCGAGGCTACTGCCTGTCTACCCTGGCTGCTGCGTTATCACTTTGTCCCTCCATCTTCTCCTGATGGCCCTTCTCTTCCCCTCACTTTCTCCTCCTCTTTTTCTGTCTCTTCCTCTTCTTCCTCCCCTGCCTCTTCCTCCTCTTTCTCCTATTCCTCTATTTTTTCTCCTCTTCTGTCTCCTCTTCCTCTTCCTCCTCATCCTTCTTCTCCTCATCTTCTTCCTCCTCATCCTCCTTCTCTCCTCCTCTTCCTCTTTCTCTTCTTCCTCGTCTTCCTCTTCCCCCCAATTTCATCCATTTCTTCCTCCTGCTCCTCTTCCTACTCCTCCTCCTCCTCCTCCTCCTCCTCCTCCTCCTCCTCCTCCTCCTCCTCCTCCTCCTCCTCCTCCTCCTCCTCCTCCTCCTCCTCCTCCTCCTCCTCCTCTCTTCCTATTCCTACTTTTCTTTCTCCGCTTCCCCCGAGATATTCCGGATTTCACTCTTTACCTTTCCCTTTAGTATTTCCAGTTTGCTTTCATTCTCTTTTCCCTCCTGATCTCCATTCCCCATCCTCTTGACGGCCCTCCCAGCTATCTTTCAGCAGTTCTTTCTTTCGTTTCCTCAGACTCTTTATCTCTTTATACCTCTCTTCTTCCATCCCCCCCTCTCCCCCATCCCACTTCTCCCTTTTGCTTTCCACTCTTAC
>NC_134780.1:19703263-19715763 GCF_046742065.1 Oratosquilla oratoria | reverse complement strand
ATGTACTTGTTGCACTGAAGATGTAATATACGAAAGCGCTCTGCTTCGTTAGTTTCTTTTTCCAAGTGGTCTACTTTGCATAAGTGAACACACGTACCCGTGTTCTTATTAGCACACACACATATATATATATATATATATATATATATATATATATATGTGTGTGTGTGTGTGTGTGTGTGTGTGCGTGTGCGTGTGCGTGTGCGTGTGTGTGTGTGTGTGTGTGTGTGTGTGTGTGTGTGTGTGTGTGTGTGTGTGTGTGTGTTGAGACATTGTGACAGGTTTGAGGAAGGTGGAAGAAGAAGACACGGGCCTAGGTCCGAGTTTATTCCTGACCAGTTTCACTTAGAGCTTCTTCAGAGGAATGTTACTCCTGGATGAAGCTAGCAGTATACATAAAGGACCCGACACCACAATCCTACTGACTAGGCAGGAGACACGAGGGGGGTTGGGGGGTTGAACAGAGGCATATAATAAATTAATTATTAAATCAACTCAAAATAAATTAAAATGTGTTTCCCAAATCTTGTATTGTCTTAAAATGAGTAAAACTGTAAAAATAGAATGAGAAAGCTGACGTGAGTGTAGAATGTGAATGTGAAACCTGTCGGACAAAAGATCATCGGATATTTCCCCCACCGAGCTAGGTCGGCGCCGTCCTTGCGTTGCTCCTAATGGCTGCGTATTTTGCTGTCTACTTTGACCATTTTATATCCCCTACCTTTTGGTTCATGTTGTCCTCGGTAGCTATGTATAGAGCATCAATTACCTTTCTCTGTCAACTTGCTAGGCCTTTTCTCAATACTTTTGCCTCTTCCCAGTTGGGTAGATGTTCTTTGCGTGGCCCACCAGTGCATTTGAGAGGCGATGGTTTCTCAACTCCGCGGTATGTTATCTTATTCTCGTTTGAAGACCTCTATGGCTCTCGCCAAAGTACGTCTTCTCACATTTGCTACAAGGGATCTTGTAGACTACACTTAGATCGTTTCTTAGTTTCGTAGTTGGTGTTAAGTGTCTTATTTTCTTACCTATGCTATTGATAATTTCCAGACCAAGCGACCGTAATGCGATTCCAAGTGTGTGTGTAAGACTAGATCCCGGAACAATTAAGTATTGTCTGGCAGGTTTTACACTCACAACATTCTACACTCACGTCAGCTTCTTCATTCTATTTTAACATTTTTACTCATTATAAGACAATAAAAGATTTGAGAAACAAATTTTAATTTATCTTGAGTAGGTTTATTTAATTGTTCATTTATTATATGTCTCTGTCCAACCCCTCCGTGTCCCCTGCCTAATTGGTGGGATTGTGGTGTCGGGTCCTCTATGGCCAGCTTCATCCAGGAATATCGTTCCTCTGAAGAAGCTCTATGCGAAACCGGTCAGGAATAAACTTAGACCAAGATCCGTGTCTTCTTCTTCCACCTTCCTCAAACCTGTCACAATGTCTCAACATTTTTCTCAAGGTGGAACATACGGACATGGCTTCACTGAGAACGAATTTTCTCTTAGGAGGAAGTTGACAAGTATACTCAACAGAGATAGGTTCTTAAAGGACTGCTTTGAAGAACAAGTTCTACCCAAGTCAGCACCAAAACACCTACAACCCCACGCAAACGCTCCAGCAATACAACCAAAGAATACCTCAGAGAATCCAAGGAAACCATTCGGTACGAAGCTAAAGAGGTCAGGAGCCTCTTAAAGCACGATCATCTCCCCCACAGCTTGGTCATGAAACTCGTGGAGGAAGGCAGATACAAAAAAGAGAAACTTCAGGGTAAGGTAGAAGACTTATGCAGCGACGCTCTATGGAAAGAAGCCGGTAGGCACGATTTGATCACAGACCTATCGTCGCACACGTTGACACAAGTACAAGAGGAAGCCATATCTTTCGACTTGAGGTTTAGTACGGGCATCTATCATAAGTCTACGACTGAATCTGTCGAGATAAACCACTATTGGAGGGACAGAGAATTAGAAAGCGAGTTCAAGCAGGGAATATTATTATGTTGCTCACTGGCATCTCGGAAATATGATCCAGCCATTCCCAGAAGGTATGCACGTGATCTATAGGAACTTCGAGACAATAATAGCATCATAGTTACAACGGCAGACACAGATGGAGGTGTGGTGATCCTAGATAAGATAGACTACATCCACAAAACGGAAGATCTGTCCGATCCATGCACTTACCATAAACAACATAACGGCAAAGCGAAGGTAGAAGTGGAAATTTTCAACAGAGCTACGAGAACGATTCTACAGAGAACAGAGAAGGGAAAAAAATTACACGTTTTAGAAGAAGACCCCAAGATACCAAACATGAAGGGACTTCCTAAGATACACAAGCGGGGGTTCCACTCAGTCCCATCACTTCAGAACGCTCATAGGTTTCCCTGCAACTACTGCTGTTGCTACTACTACTACTACTACTACTACTACTACTACTACTACTACTACTACTACTACTACTACTACTACTACTACTACTACTACTACTACTACTACCACCACCACCAATAGTACTACTGCTACTATCATTATTGTAGTTTTTGTTACTATTATAATTGTTGTTATTAGTTTTACTCTCATTATTTTATCATCATCATCATCATCATCATCATCATCATCATCATCATCATCATCATTGTAACCATCATCACTATTATTATTACCCTCATTATTATTCTCATTGTCATTACCATCGTTTTTTTTTTTTTTTTTTGCTGTTTTTCCTATTATCCTTGCTATCCTATAATCTTCCCTCGGCTCGACTTACTGCCCTCGGCTGAATAAAATCGGATGGCTACAATGAAAAGAAAAATAAAAGAAATAAAACGCGTCGTGTCAGCGATTGAGGGATCGGGATGAGATGGGGTTGGACGGTTAGTAACTGCGGCGACCTTCCTCCTCCTCCTCCTCCTCCTCCTCCTTCTCCTCCTCCTCCTCCTCCTCCTCGTGCCTCGCGTCCTCGGGGATCACTTGTCCAGGTGGTCCGTTCGACCTCAACACCGAAGAGCTTGAACTTCGACAAGAGCCCGATTAGGACTCGAGGGGCAGTATCAAGATGATTCTCGATAGCCCGTACCGGTTTAACCTCTTCCCTTCCTTCTTTCCACCCTTCCTCCCTCCCTCTTCCCCTCCCTCCCTCATTCCCTTTCTCCCTTCTCTCCCTCCCACCCTCCCTCCCTCTTTCCCTCCTCTCCCTCCTTGCCGTAGATCTTAGTAGGGGGAACGGGACCCGTCGAGAATGACCTCGGGACCTCCGTGCTCGAGCTATTGATAGACTGCAACGTGATAGGCAACACCGAAGAGGACGAATAAATTTCTGCGGTTGACTTGACCCCTTCACTATCGAGGGGGCGCCACGGGGATGAAGAGAACAATTTGGTGGTAGGCAGAGTAAAGGTGATAGGATTTTTTTTTTTTTTTTTTTTTATATATATATCAGGAAAGATCATCATTCCTTTGCCACCGAAGAGGTTTGCAGGTTCTCACTGATGTGAATGAAATATCTTAGCGGCAAGCAGGATAGGAGGAAAAGTGCCTTCCAGTATTGGGGTGGGGGGTTCATAGTCTCCTGTAGGCACACCCGAAGTTGTAGTAGTAGGGGGCGGGGGGAGCAAAAGATAAGGCGATAGAGAGTTGCATACGTAAATACATACATATACACATATATTTTAGGCATCCTTCATCCTTCAAAGGCTATGGTCACATCTTTTAAAGAAATCTCTATTGATTTTTAGCAGCGTCTAAAATGACTTACTAAACCGATATGGGCATAAGAACATGAAAACGTAAGAATGAAGGAGACTGCAAGAGACAATAAGGCCTACACTAGGCAGTTCCATGTTCATTACCACCTGTCATCCCCATCCATAAAGTTGTCTAACCGTTTCTTAAAACAACTGATAGTTTCAGGGCTCACTACATGGTTGCTAAGTCTATTCCATTCGTTGATCACCCTATTAGTAAACCAATTCTTGTCACCCTTGTTAAATCCTTTGATCCACTTAAACATCTTTATTAGATCACCCCGCACTCTACGTCTTTCCAGAGAGTGTAAGTTAAAGTGCCTAATCCTCTCTCCGTTAGGTAAATTTCTGAGCCCATATATCGTTTTGGTCATTCTTCTCTGTACTGATTCTAATGAATTTATGTCCATTCTATAAGACGGAGACCAAAACTGCACCGTATAGTCAAGAATGGGTCTAACTAACGCTAGATAGAGTTTGATAATTACCTCTGCACTTCTATTCGTAACCGTCTTAGCAGTGAAACCTAATGCACTGTTTGCTTTATTTCTGGCGCTAATGCACTGTTTCCTGGATTTAAGGTCAGGACTCACTAGAACTCCTAAGTGTCTCTCGCACTCTCTTTTCTCTAAAAACGTGTTACTTAAGCTATATCTATTTTTGGGGTTGTGTATCCCTACTTTTAACACGCTGCACTTTGAGATATTGAAGTTCATATTCCATTTCACCGACCATGTGAACAATTTGTTAAGATCATCCTGCAGAATCTCGGAGTCCTCTCCTGACCTAATTAGGCATCCTGTTTTAGTGTCATCCGCAAACTTACTACTATCACTATCATTCCCATTGTCCAAGTCGTTTATGTACATAATGAACAATATGAAACCCAAAGCCGAGCCCTGGGTGACCCCACTAAAAACACTCCCCCACCTGGATTTTACACCATTTATGGTGACCGCTGTTTTCTGTCACTGATCCAAGCTCTAATCCATTCTAACGCTTTTTTTCATTTGCCATGGGATTTGGTTTTATTTAGTAGTCTCTGGTGAGGCACCTTGTCGAACGCTTTGCTAAAGTCAAGGTAAATAACGTCGTAACTATCTTTGTTATCTTACGCCTTGTATACTTTAGCGTAAAAGGATAGAAGATTAGTCATATATGACTTACCCTTGGAGAAACTATGCTGTGTGTCACGAATCAACTTATGTCTTTCAATAAGTTCTCTGAGTCTATTAACTATTATTGATTCAAGCGTTTTACCTATAACTAATGTCAAACTGATTGGCCTGTAGTTGCATATAGACGATTGATCTCCCTTCTTAAAAACAGGAACAACGTTTGCCTGCTCCCAAGCAATAGGCACAAAACCAGTGTCTACCGACTTATTAAATATTTCAGTTAACTGGTCGCAGTTTTCAAATTTACACTCATTAAGCACTCTCGGAAAAAGTTCGTCTGGACCCGGGAATTTTGTATATTGAAGTCTTTCAATCTGCTTAACTACTACCTTACTAATATTGATGTTACATAGTCTACTTTCTTCATCTCCACTGAAAATTGGATCGTAGTCAGGTACCTCATCTAATCTATCCTTAGTAAAAACCGAGTGAAAATATTTGTTAAACGCCACACTCATTTTTTCCCTCCGATTCTATCATGACATTTTCGTCATTTTGAATTGGGCCTATCCTTTCCTTATTTTTTGTTCTGTATAGATGAAAGAAGCCCTTTGGGGTGGATCTAGCTTGTCTAGCAACCTTAATTTCATAGTTACGTTTTACTGTGCGCGTATTCTTTTTAACCAGTCATGCCATATCGTAATATTTGGATCTAAGGTGTGTTTTTCCTGTTTTTTATTCTTAGATAAAGTACTCTTTTCATTCCGATCTCATGTTTCAGCCTATCCGTCATCCATTTGGGAGTATTACTATTCTTCCGTATTGACTTGAGAAGAAAAAAATTATTTTGTGCATTTAGAATTAAAGCTGTTAGGTCACTATACGTTTCATCCAAATCGCTGACCAGACTGTTGACCCGCGCCCGCAAGTGACCTGACCTAAGGTACGCATATTACCTTCCATGACCCGACCCCTGACCGCGCAAATGACGTCCGGACTGAACGTGTATCTGACCCCGTCAGAGCCCCCTGGGTCGGTCCCGTAAGTGATCAAATGTCTTATGTAGTCTCTCATCTCATCAAAATTGGATCTCCTGAAGTCCGGTACTTGAACGTTATTCGTGCTTTTTAATTCTTCCAAAATAATATCAATTCTTATTTCTTGATGATCGCTAGAGCCTAGACTATCTCCCACTTTTACGTTACTCGTTAGGTGCTCATTATTAGTTAAAAGTAAGTGCAGAGTATTCTCTCTCCTCGCAGGATCGGTAATAATTTGTTTTATGAAATTATCCTGCACCCCCCCCCAAAAAAAAAAAAATAGCTTCCTGATCTCCTACTAAGATTTTCAAGTCATTGTTTCTATAATTAAAATCTCCCATGATCACAACGTTTTTGTACTTGAGCGACCTGCAAAGTTCATGAATCAGGGGATCAGTCTGCTCAATGCTGAGGTTAGGAGGTCTATATAGGACGCCAATAATAAGTTTCTTATTTTTGCCTATAATCTCCACCCAAATAGATTCCGCACTATCCTCATCCTTAATTGAATTGTTGATAATACAGTTAACTATATTTTTAACGAGAGTGCTACTCCTCCCCCACTCTTGCCAGCCCTGTCCTTGTGAAACAACTTATATCCTTCTATCTTGATATCCGGAAGGAAATGTCTATCAGCCATATTGATCCAGGATTCAGTAATATCTATAATATAAAATCTCTCTACGCATGCTTTACCTCGCAGTAAATAAATTTTACTTATTGCGCTTCTGGTGTTTGTATAGTAAAATTTTACTTAATCCTCCCTCCACCTGATTTGGTGATTCTTTTCACAGTCCTTCTCTGATCTGTTTCTATTGCCTAAACTATATTTCGATAACCTCCCCCCCCCCCCGCAACTCTCACGTAATTTACCTGAAAAAACTTGCAGGATGCCTACTTCTCGCTCAAGGTAGCCGAAATCCTCTGGGCGACAAGTGCACCCCGTCCCTTGTATATAGATCATTCTTACCGTAAAAGCAATCCCAGTTGTTGATAAATGCCCATCCATTGGCCTTACAATGTTTTACTAGCCTGCAATTCATTGCAGTAGCCCTGGAATACCACATGTCTCAAAATCTACGCAAAGGAAGGATTCCACATACAACAGGAACCCCTCCCTTATTCCTAATCTTATCTAGCGCACCCCGGAACCACGCAAACAATTTATCACTCCCTAACTTACATATGTCATTCCCCTCAGCACTCAAGCAAACAATGATTTTCACACCTTCTCCGACTATATACTCTTCAATCCTGTCTCTAACATCAGCTATCCCCGCCACGGGGAAATACACCTGGGTCCTATGCTTCCTATCTTTGTCTCAGAAGGCCCTATCTAAATACCTCACCTGGCTATCTCCTACAATATAAAATCTCACCTTTAGGCAGGGATCTAGCGTCTGCCCTAACCTTCTTCTCCTGCATTTTCTTCGTTTCTTCTTGTAAACCCGCGAGAGCTTGAAATGAGTTTCTGCGCTCAAGCAGCTCTCGTGAAGTTTTTTTTTTTTTTTTTTTTTTTTTTTTTTTTTTTTTTTTTTTTTTTTTTTTTTTTTTTTTTTTTTTTTTTTTTTTTTTTTTTTTTTTTTTTTTTTTTTTAACCATCTCTCCGTGTTTTGTTTGTCACCTTTTCCACCCAGGTTCCAAATATGGTTTGTCGTCCGTGTTTTTGGGTCTTCGAGCGAAGAACTTGATTCTCCTCTTTAAGGCCCTCAACAGTCTTCTCTAAGGCAATAATTCTACTACGTAGAGATTGTACCTCTTCGGCGCTGATCACTGAAACGCAACCACTCGCCATCTTACTGACTGAATCAGTTTTTGTCACACTTTTGGCAGTTTTTGACACATTCTTGGCAAATAAATATAGAGGTGTTCCCAAGGACTGCTGCCTACCTGCCTGGCTTTCCTTCTGTCTTTCATTGCTTTTAAGCATTCTTGCCGTTCTTCCTCAAAGGTCTTGAGCTGATGCTTGTGGCCTGCGTCAAAGCTGATCTGTCTTTGGCTAGACTTTTCCAAGAGTTGGAGGTGGTGTCAAAACCTAATTCTTTGATATCTCTCTTAAAGACATCTTAATATATCAATGATGGTTTGCCTATCGGCCTTTTTCCTAGAGTTCTCCATAAAGAGGGTCCTTGGGAAATCTGACATCATTCATACGTATCATGTGGCCAAGCCATTTTATTCGCCTCTGGACTAGAAGACTGTACATGTCTTGGATGCCTGCTCTTTTCAGGACACCTTCATTCCGCATTCTCACTTTCCAGGAGATGCTAGAGGTTCCTCAGACAGCGCATATGGTATGAATTAAGTCACTCCTCCTGTCTTTTATGCAATGTCCATGTGTAGCTGCCATAAAGGAGAGTGGTGACTACACAGCCCTTGTAGATAAGAACTTTTGTGTGTTGTGTGTTTCTTGTTGGACCACACTCTTTTATTACCATTTGACACCATAGTGGCAACTTTTCCAATACGTTTATTTATTTCTGAATCAAGTGACAGGGAGTATGATATTGTGGAGCCAAGGTAGACAAACTCTTGTACTGTATCTAGCTTCGTATCTTGGATACACAAGTTTAAGGGTGACTCGACACTATGGCCTATCATTTGTGTCTTTTTCAAAGTCTGTACATACCTTATTGAAGTGATTCATTGGTGACTGGGGCTCCTTTTGAGAGTGGGCTGCAAGAGCTGCATTATCAACAAAAAGGAGTTCACGGATGCATTTCCGTTAGACAAGAGTTTTATTAAGTCTGGAGGGACGGAAAGAGCCTACATCAGACCATGTTTTCTGATAGATGTCAACTGATGATGTACCAAAGGCATTTTTCAGCAAACAGCAAAGAAAACCTAAAAAAAGTAGGAGCAAGAACGCAACCCTGTTTCACGCCACTGACCTCAAATGCCTCTGTTGAAGTCTTATCTTATATAACAGTACCTTTCATATCGTCATGGAAAGGTCTAATGAACCTTATAAGCTTAGGCGGACATCTTAAATTAGGTAAAAATTGGAAAAGTCATATCTTCTGACAAAGCCAAAGGCCCTAGTCAGGTCGATGAATGCAATGTACAAAGGACAATCCTATTCTCTACATTTCTCTTGTAGTTTTCTGACGGAGAATATCACATCGACCGAAGATCTTTCAGGTCTAAGTCCATACTGAGATTCAAGGGATACATTCTAAGCCAGTATCTGCAGTCGCTTCGGCGCTACCCTTGCGTATGCCTTTGCAAATGTGCTGAGTAGGGAGATGCTGCCGTGATTGTTACAGTCGCTCATGTCACCTTTGTTTTCGTACAAGGTGACAATGTTTGCGTCACTCATGTCTTAAGGAACACTACCTTCCTCCCAGCACATACACAGCTCAACATATGGCTCGGAAAAAATATATATATATATGTATATATATTATGTGGGTATATATATATATATATTATAAATACATATATATACGTGTGTGTGCATATATATATATATTTATATATATATATATATATATATTTTTGTATGTTTTTATATACATATACACGATTATATATATATATATATATATATATATATATATGTGTGTGTGTGTGTGTGTGTGTGTGTGTGTGTGTGTGTGATTCAACATTGTCTTGGATCACGTGCTGGGCTCGCGATCTACAGCCATTAACCTCCCGGAAGAGAGCTCAGAGCTCGTATGGGCGATCTATGGGTAATATTGTGATCTAACACGCACACACACACACACACCCAACTCCCCGCCCACGAGAGTTTGAGTAACGACTCGCAACGAAGCGATACTGAAATTATTTCAGCCCTGGGCGGGATTTGAACCTGGACCGCTGTGACAGCAGTTGCGATCGTTACCATTGCGCCATCAAGCCGATTATGTGTATTTACCTAGTTGTATTTACCTATTTGTGTTTTGTGGGAGAAGAGCTATGCTCGTAGAGACCCGCAGTTGTATCTTTCCGCATCCAGTTCTTTCTTAAAGTCTTGTATAGTTTAGCACTCACTGTTTTCTCTTTTATGTGGAAAGCTATTCTTTTTCAGATCTCTTCTGTAACTGTCCTTATTAAGTTTCTTCTTGTGTTCCTTGTATTTCTTCTGTCCCATTTAAGTAGATCATCTCTGCCAAGGATTGCCATCCCTTTCATAATTCTATAGATGGCTAACAAATCGCCTCTTTCTCTTCTTTGCTCCAGGTTAATAGGTTTAGTTTGTCCAATCTTTGTTTGTATGTCAGCATGCTGAGTGTTGGTGCCATCTTTGTTAGTGCTCTTTGAATTCTTTCTAGTTTCTTTATTCTTTTTATTTATTTATCTATTTATTTATTTATCTATTATTTTTTTTTTTTTTTTTTTTTTTTTTTTTTTGTGCTGGGTGTCCATAGTGACGCTGCACACTCTAATTTTGGTTTTATCAGTGTAACTAGGATTTTCTTCACCATTTCCTCGTCCATGTAGTCAAAGGCCACTTTCATTGATCTTATTAAGTTGTAGGTTTCTCCAACTATTTTGTTTACATGTTTGTCTGATGTCATGTCCCTTTCTGAGTTTACTTTTGTAACTTCTTTTGTTCCAATTTTGTATTGACCGGATATTCTATTTTTGCTTTTTCCAAATTCCATTATACTATATTCTTTAATGTTGAAATTCACTTCGTTATTTTTACTCCAATTCTAGAATTTGTCCAGATCTCCCTGAAAACATTTACAGTCTTTTTCGTTACTCACTCTCTTCAATAGTTTTGCATCATCTGGAAAGAAGTTTATATAGCATTTAATTCCTTCATCCATGTCGTTTATATAAATAGCAAACATTATCGGAGCCAACACAGAGCCTTGGGGGTACTCTACTTATCATGTTTACCCATTCTGAGTTCTTTTCTTTACGTATCACTCTCATTTTTCTTCCTTCCAAGAAGCCTTCCATCCATTCCAATAATTTTCCTTGTATTCCACCTATTACTTCAATTTTCCTTAGTAGTTTTTTTGTGTGGTACTTTGTCAAAAGCCTTTTGTAGGTCCAGGAAGGGGCAATCTGTCCAGCCATCTCTTTCTTGTATTATGTCTGGCAATCTTGAGTAAAAGCATATTAAGTTTGTAGTATATGATCTTCCACTTCTAAATCCAGATTTGTTGGGGTTTAATATTTTGTTCTTTTCCATTTGTTTTTAATAACTCTTTCGCATATTTTTGCAGTTGTACTTATAAGGGATACTGGTCTATAATTTGTTAGATTTTCTTTATTTCCTCCCTTATATATTGGTACAATATTAGCATTTTTCCAGTCTTGTGGTACTTTTCCTTCTTTGAGTGAGAAGTCAATTATCTTGTGTATTTTGTCTGTGAGTTCGTCTATGCATTCTTTTAATATCCAGTTCGCTATTCCGTCTAGCCCATGTGACTTTCTGACATCTAGTTTCTTTATTTGGTCCCTTATTTCTTTTTGTGTCACCATTATTTCTTTCATTTTAGGGGATCCTTCCTGGTGACTATCATCTCACAATTGTGAGCTTTCAATTGTAAAAACAGACTTAAATTGTCTGGTCATTACTTCGGCCATTTCTACATCTTCTGTGTATTCTTGATTTCCTTCGCGCAGTTTTAGTATTTCGTGTTTGTCTTTTAGTTTGTCATTTACATATATGTAAAATAGTTTAGGTTGATCTTTGTATTTTGCTATTATATCTTCTTCATAGTTTCTTTTTTCCTCTCTTCGTATGTCTACGTATTCATTTCTCAGTTTAATGTAAGTTTGCCATTTAGTCTCTTTTTTGTCTCTTTTGCATCTTTTCCAAGCTTTGTCTCTTCTATCTTTAGCATCGCTACACTTTTTATTATACCAGCATTTATGTACTCCCTTTTCTGTTTCTGCTTCGGTACGTATTTGTCTGTTCCCTCCTTATATATTTCTTTGAAAATGTTCCATTTCTCTTCCGTCTTTGTTTCATCATTTGCAAATTTTTCCCAACAGGCATTTTGATTTTTTTTCTAAGTTTTACAAAATCAGTTTTGTTGTACATCAATCTTCCTTCTCTATGTTTCTCATTCCTTCTTACCACATTTTGTTCCTTAAGTTCGATCTCAATTAGTATGTGGTTACTCTTCCCAATTGGTGTTTTATAAATTATTTCTTCCACTATTTCTGGTTCAGAAGTGAATATCAAATCTAGTCTCGATTTTTCTTCGTTTTGTCTAAATCTAGTATTTTCTTTAACCCATTGCGTCAATGTGTAATCTATGGTCATATCCAGTAGGACATTTCCCCAGAGCTCGTCTCCACCTCCCATTGTCAATTCTTCCCAAATTATTTCCTTTGCGTTAAAGTCACCCGTAATTACTATATTTTCTCCATATTTCAGTGTCTCGGTTAATTCATTCTTTGTGTCTTCTAGTAATTTTAAGTGTGTGTGAGTGTGTGTGTGTGTGTGTGTGTGTGCGTGTATACATATATATATATGTATATATATATATATGTATATATTTATATATATATATATATATATATACATATATATATATGTATATATATGGAAAGAATGAGTGAAGAAAGATTAGTAAAAGAAGTATGGAAGGCGGAGGTGGGAGTGAATATGAGGG
>NC_134780.1:19695763-19698263 GCF_046742065.1 Oratosquilla oratoria | reverse complement strand
GAACCAGACGTTTCGACCTCTTGGGCCTTCCTCAGTGGGCCTTTGTTTCCATCGCCTTCGTCAGTTTCCAAGTCTCACACCCATAGATTATTGGGGCTGAATGCATTGATTGTAAACTTTACGTTTCAAACATAAAAGCAGAGAGCCTCTCAAAATTTCATTGTACTTACCAAACACTTTCCAACCAATTGTAATACTTCTTTTTATTTCATTATCATGATCTTTGGTAATTTTCACCATCTGGCCTAAATAATTATACTCTTCAACTTCTTCAATGCTCTCATTATCGAATATAATCTCTTTACTTTGAACTTTTGTGTTGATCATTACTTTGGTTTTATCTTAATTATTTTTAAATCTACTCTGAGACTTTCCTTGTTCAGATCTCTCAGCATATCTTGCAAATTTTCTGCTCTTTGTGAAACAAGAATATTGTCATCCGCAAATCTTAGGTGGTTCAAATATTCGCCATTAATCTTCAGACCTTTCTCTTCCCAACTTAACCTTCTGAAAATATTTTCCAAGCAAGCTCTAAATAATTTGGGTGAAATTTTATCGCCTTGCCGTATTCCTCTCTCGACATTGATCTTTTCTGTATCTTTATGTAACCGAATTACAGCGGTACCTTTCGCATAAATCTTTTCTAAAAACCCTTACGATCTGTTCGTTTGTACCCTGCATACGTAGCGAGTTTAGTATTGCTATTTGTTCTACCAAGTCAAAGGCCTTCTCGTAATCTACAAAAGCTAAACAGAGAGGTATTCTGTCGTTTTCTCGATTAGTTGGTTCATCGCCTGCAAATGGTCTAGAGTCAAATATCTGCTCCTAAAGCCTGCCTGTCCTCTCAGTTGGTTTCCATCTAAAACTTGACTTAGTCTATTTGTAAGGATCTTGGAGAATACTTTATATACATTTGATAGCAAGCTAATCAACCGATAGTTACTAAGGTTCTTCTGGTCTCCTTTTTTATGAAGCAAAATCACTATAGCATTGCACCACGATTCAGGAACGCTTTCTTGACGTAAACACTGGGTGTACAACTGAGATAACTTAATATGAATTTCTTTCCCTGTGTCTTTTAAGAGATTTATCGATATATCATCTTCCTCGGGTTCTTTTCCTAGTTTCGTATTTTTAGAGTAAACTCTGCTTCTTTCTTTGTAATCTCTGGCACACTACTGACGTCTATAGATGAATTCACTTACTCAACTACGGTTTTCGACAAGTAAAGCTCTTGGTAGAATTCTTCTACTCTTTTTACCATTCTGTCTTTGCATTTAATGACTTCTCCATATCTATCTTTCAAACATATCATTTGCTGTCTGCGCTTGGCTCCTTTAATACTTTTACATTTCCGAATAGTTTCCTCTATTTCATCCATGTTTCTCTTTCTTTTCTCTAATCTCTGTATTTTGTTGATAAGCTTGTTTAGTTCTACTCTTTCTATTTCGTCTCTCCTGCTTTTAATCTGCATGGTCCTTCTTCTTTTAATTAGGTAATTTGTAGCTTTGGAGTATTTGTTTTCTCTAATACTTTTTGTACTTCCTTCTTTCTCTAATGATATTCATTAAATTCAAATTCATATCTTCTGCGGTGTCCTCGATATATAAATATAAATATATATATATATATATATATATATATATATATATATATATATATATACACATATATATATATATACGTATATATATATATATATATATATATATATATATATATATATATTTATATATATATATATAAATTGACCCGACCTCTGCATTGGTTTGGTAATGTTAAGAAGCATAGGTTTCATTATGGTTGTGTTGCGTTGGCTGTGGTTGTTGAATATAGTCCAAAACCAATGTAATCTGCTCGGAACATATCGATTCGGCGCTGGGCTTCGACATGCGACTCGTGGACTCCGATGCCCACTGTTGCACAGACGGGTTGGGAAGCCACCAAAGTGCGGCCCAGACAACTGACTGGGGATCGAACTTTGGCCTCCGTGCCTCTGGCACAGAGACGCTCCCGTCGCGTGGAGTAGGGCTGTATAAGTCTTGTTTTAACACTTCCAGTTCAGTTTCAGCAGGAACACAATGTGTCACCGAACTGGTCGAGGTTCTTTTAGTAGGGGCTCAGTCTCCTGGGCTGCACGCACACGCCACGAGACGATTAGCTGCGACTGAGGTTGTTATCTTTCCCCTGTGTACTCGGACGTCCAGAGGCCACCAGAAGCTGTTGGGTTCGAAGGTGGGACTTGCCGGGCGATGCACGATCGAAACCAACTCGCCTCTGGAGTCTCCAGAAGAGATAAGAGTATCCTCTCCTCCTTCTTTTCCTCCCCTCCTCCTCCTCCTCCTACTCTCATTTATTCACTACTCTATCACTCCTTTTCTTCCTCCTCCTCCTCCTCCTCCTCTTTCTCCTCCTTCTTCTTCTATTCTTCCTTTTCTTCCTCCTGCTTAATCCATTCCTCCTCTTCTCCCCTCGTTCTGCTGCTTCTTCTCCTCCTCGT
>NC_134780.1:19678263-19685763 GCF_046742065.1 Oratosquilla oratoria | reverse complement strand
TTCTCTCCCTCCCTCCCTCCCTCCCTCCCTCCCTCCCTCCCTCGGCAAAAGGCAGTCCCTCACCATACGGTCGCCGCGCCGTGCGTGCCGGGACGGTATCCGCCCGCTGGTCCTGCCTGCCCATCTCTTGCCCGGCGCTTCCTAGGTCCCAAGTAACTGTGAATTCTTTTTCTCCCTTTCTTCTCCTCAATCCTCCATCCTTCACCGACAACCTTTGGGAATATAGCTCTCTCAAAAAAGCAAACCCACTACCTTCTATAGCGAAATGCAAAAGCATGATGTTTTGACAATAGTGTGGAGGCTCAAGTCAGTACACTTTGCAACCAACCGAACACCGACACCCCCGCCCCTCCTTGCCCTTGTCTACATGTTGCTTTTTCAATGATGATTCAGCCACAATCCGTAGCACTGGAAGAAAGCTGGACGGGGAGTCGGTGTTTAGTTTATTGAAAAATGAACTGACATGGCTACTACAATGTTTAGAACATCATGTTTTTGCATTATATAATATAAAGTGGATTTGCTGTATTGATGGGGATATATTTCCAAAGTTTGTCGTTGAAGTTCTTATATATGCTGCGTGTGTGTAAACACGGTGTGTAGGTATAGTGCATGTATATAAATATAAATATATATATACATATATATGTATATATATGTATATATATATATAAATGTATATATACACATATATGTATATATATATGTGTGTATATATATACATATATATATATTATATATATATACGAGTATATATATATATATATATATATATATATATATATATGCAAGCAATCACATCAATTCAGACTAAGTGGCAGAGAAACAGAGTTGGGTTTAAATATAAGTATGAGGTGCAACCATAGGGGGGAAGGGGAGAGACATTACAATGTGAGGAGGGGGGGATGACCTTACCCCTATCGACCTGACCAACACATAAGGCTAAATCTGCCGGAAAGATCTCGGTGACCATTTGGGTTACCAATTTATCACATTTAAAATTACCATAGCTTAAGTTTAATGTATAATGCTTTATGTTGGAATAACGTATTATTTTCCTGGGCAGATCTCACACTATATTTATGTTGGGAAATCCTTGTCTCCAATTTTTTCCCAGTTTGTCCAATATAAAATTTATTACAATCTTGGCAAGGAATTATTAGGAGGGCTGTTCTTAATTAAAGTTTTCTTAATGGTGTGGTCATATTTAAAAGCTACTTTGATATCCAATTTTTTGAGTAGGTTAACAATACTAAGAAAATTTTCATGAAAAGGAAGAACAAGTGTATTAAGTTGTTTATGGTTTCCTTGTTCTTGATTGCAAGTTTTGTGAAAGCGTTTCTTGGCGGTGTTGTGACATTGATTAAGAATATGAGTAGGATATTTTAACTTTTCCCCAATATTCCGGATAGTTCTAAATTCATCAATAAATTCAGAATCTGAAATCCTGTAAGCTCTCAAGTACATGGAAATAAAAACTGATCTTTTTACATTGATGTGGTGATTGGAATAAAAATTAACGAGATAAACACCATATCTCAACTTGTACTTGAAAAACCTGTAATAAGCGAAACGTCGTACAAATAAAGGCTCCGTCCTCATATGGTGTTTATCTCGTCAATCTTGTCGGCAAACTGCCACTTTTAAGCAAATAAAAATTAACATAGGAAAGAATATTGGTAGGTTTTCTATAGACTTTTGTTTTCAGAGTACCATTATCTCTAATTATTTCAACATCTAAAAAGGGCAAACTGTTGTTATTTCCTATCTCAAGAGTGAAGTTAATGGAGGGTACCAGTGAATTTAGATTAACAAGGAAATCATCAATTGATAGGTTATTAGGCCAGAAACACAAAACATCGTCTACATATCTGAACCAAATAACTTTTTCATCTTTGATAGTTGGTAATAAATATTTTTCAAAATATTCCATGTATAAACTTAAGCTATGGTAATTTTAAATGTGATAAATTGGTAACCCAAATGGTCACCGAGATCTTTCCGGCAGATTGAGCCTTATGTGTTGGTCAGGTCGATAGGGGTAAGGTCATCCCCCCTCCTCACATTGTATTGTCTCCCCCCTTCCCCCCTATGGTTGCACTTGATACTTATATTTAAACCCAACTCTATATCTCTGTCATTTAGTCTGAAGATATAATATACGAAAGTACTTACTGTCTACAAGTTTCCAATTTCCTGTGGTTGTTTTGCATCTATATATATAAATATATATATATATATATATATACAATATATATATGTATATATATAAATATATATATATATATACATATATATATGTATATATATATATATATATATATATATATATATATATATATATACTATAATAAAGTAGTAGCCTCTGTTTGTTTGATCACGAACTCCTCCTCGGGTTTACAGATAGACCCCCATAACCATATATATTCTGATACCCTATTCCTCCAAGTACTTGAATAACTATATTTCATTAAAAAAAAATTGGTTAGGGTTAAGGGTTAAAGTTAGGTGGGTTATGGTTAGGTGAGTGATTATTCACGAACTACTCCTAGGTTTTTGCAGATAGACCCCTATAACCATATATATATTCTGAAACCTTATAATCCAAGGTACTCAGAAAACTATCTTTCATTCGTCTGTCTGTCTGTTATTTTGTTTATTTGTTTGTTCAGGAGCTCCTCGTAGGATTTTGCATATAGATCCCCATAAACATATACATTCTGATACCCTATCACTTCAGGTACTTGGATAACTACATTTCATTTAAAATATATATTTTGGTTAAGGTTAAGGGTTAAAGTTAGGTGGGGTATGGTTAGGTTAGAGATTATTCACGAACTCCTCCTAGGTTTTTGCAGATAGACCCCTATAACCATATATATTCTGAAACCTCATAACACAAGGTACTTGGATTACTATATTTCATTTGTCTGTCAATTTTTTGTTTGTTTGCTTGTTTGTTTGTTTGTATGTTCACGAACTCCTCCTAGGGTTTCGCAGATAGACCCCCCGTAATCATATACATTCTGATACCCTATCACTCCAGGTACTTGGATAATTTTGCTTCATTTTTTTTTTTTTTTTTTTTTTTTTTTTAGGGTTAAGGGTTAAAGTTAGGTGGGGTATGGTTAGGTTAGGAATGATTCACGAACTCGTAGCAACGCACGGGTAATTTGTCTAGTATATATATATAATATATATTATATATATGTATATATATATTTGTGTGTGTGTGTGTGTGTGTGTGTGTGTGTGTGTGTGTGTGTGTGTGTGTGTGTGTGTGTGTGTGTGTGTGTGTGCTATTGTAGGGTTAAAAGCTGCTCAGTAGCATGTAGCTGACACTAGGGATAATATCGGGCGTCCCTACGGACTAGAGCCACACATCATTTTGTCTGTGGTAGAGGAAATCTCTATTCATAGAGAAATGATGATACTTTATTATACTGTGACTGTCCCTTCGTTATGCTGTCACCCCACTCTTGCTTCTGTCCTGTACCACTTCTATGTATATTTATTTTCTTATTTCGCCACCAATTGTTCCCACTTGAGTCGTAAAAGGTAACAAAAACGGGACGGGAATAGGAGTAGGCGTCCTTCTCCCTGTAGCCCCAAAGGGGAAATTCCTAAAATAAAGCAAAGGTATAAGAGGGAGTTGGAAGAGTTTTTCAACCAGAACACTAAGGTTTAAGTCTTCTAATGTGCGTGGATGTGGTACATATGAGAGTAAAAGGGAAGAGGTAGGCAGTATGTTTGGGAGAAGAAAGATGAATGTGTTGACATTTAGTGAAACGAAGTTGAAAGGGAGTTTGAGTTTGGGAGTGTAGTTGGAAGGGTCTCAGGAGTGAAGAGAGGACGAGGGAGAGAAGGGGTGGCTATACTAGTAAGTGGAGAGATAGGTAAACGTGTGGTGGAGTAGAAGGTTTCTTCAAAGTTAACGTGGAGCAAAGTGAAATTGGGAAGGGAGATGTGGGTTTTTGTAAGTGCATGTGGGCATGGTAGTGAGAAGAGTGTAGAGGAAAGCGAGACTTTTCGGATAGATTTAGATGAGTGCATAGAGAGTTTAGGGAGGAATGTCAATGTAGTGGTATTGGGAGACCTTAATGATCAGGAAGGAAATGAATCAATAGACGGTGTGGTTGGGAAGTGTGGAGTTCCAGGAAAAAATCGTAGTGGAGAGTTGATGGTGGAGATATGTCCAGAGAGTCGATGATAGCAAATACATTGTTTAAGAAAAAAGCAAATTGTGAACGTTCAACAAAAACTAGGAAATAGAGTCACCTGGTGTTTATTGTTTGCCCTGCCAAGATTGTAATTTGGTGTACTTGGGTCAAACCGGGAGAGACTTGAACACTAGATTGGCAGAGCATAAAAGATCAGTTAGGTATGGGCAAGAAAATTCGGCCGTATTTCTTCATGTTAAAAATAAGTATCATTCTTTCGACTGGGGTAAGGCCAGATTAGTGTTCAAGTCCCACTGCGGTTTCAGGAGAAAAATAGTTGAATCAGCATTAATTGAGGAATGCCCCAACATTGATATTTCTAAAGGGCAGTGGACTCCTGACATTATTTCTCGTGCGGCGGTTAGCAGGCTCGTACGAAGCTTACAACCCCCATCCACCTCACCCTCACCCTCCCCCGCCACCCCTGCTTACCCCCGGGTCTGAGTAATGCCACCAGTCCACGTTCCCTCTCTTTTCTTTGTATCTGTAGCTTTCCTCCGTCTTATGTACTTTCCTGAAGAGGGCCGAAGTTGGTGCCGAAATATAGGATCTTTCATTCGAAGTTTATTTTCTTCGACTGTGGGTTTCTTGTGTTTTATATATATATATATATATATATATATATATATATATATATATATGTATGTATATATATATATATATATATATATATGTAAATATATATGATCATTTTTATGATCGTTGCGTGTAGGACTCGAACCTACCGTTCAGAGGCCATAAGGCTACTGGGCAGCGCTTTAACCCGCTCAGCTACAGTGGGTTAAAGCGCTGCCCAGTAGCTTTATGGCCTCTGAGCGGTAGGTTCGAATCCTACATGCGACGGTCATAAAAATTATCTGATTGATGTCGCTGTCTTTAGCAAATTTCTCACACACACACAAACACATACACACACAAACACACACACACACACACACACACACACACACACACTCACACACTCACACACACACACACACACACACACACACACACACACACACACATACATACACACACGCACACACACACACACACACACACACACACACACACACACACACACACACACACACACACACACACACACACATATATATATGTATATATATATATATATATATGTGTGTGTGTGTGTGTGTGTGTGTGTGTGTGTGTGTGTGTGTGTGTGTGTGTGTGTGTGTGTGTGTGTGTGTGATCGTAGGAAAAATAATGGAAACTATCATCAGAGATGCTATCGAATATCATTTAGAAAGTAACCGTTTGATAAATGATAGCCAACATGGTTTCAGACGGAAACATTCTTGCGTGACTAACTTACTCGAATTCTACAACACAGTTGTCTCGAATTATGACAAAAGAAACAATATAGATTTAATATATCTAGACTTTGCAAAAGCTTTTGATACCGTCCCACACGGAAGACTACTTACTAAATTAGCTTTGCATGGAATAAGTGGTAGCCTATTAGGTTGGACTAGTAATTGGTTGAAAGGTCGAAAACAGAGAGTTGTTTTAAATGGAAAAACTTCTGGATGGAAAAGTGTTGCAAGTGGAGTTCCTCAGGGTTCCGTTCTTGGGCCACTTCTATTCATAGTATATATAAATGATATAGACCATGGACTAAAATCTACTGTTTCCAAATTTGCTGATGATACAAAACTGTGCGGAGTGGCAAATGATCACTCAAACCAATTATATATTCAAGAAGATTTAGATAAATTACAGCAATGTTCTGAAAAGTGGCTAATGAAATTTAACACAAGTAAATGCAAGGTAATGCACATAGGTAAAAATAACAGCAAGTACGATTACAAGTTATTTGGAAATTCGTTAACAAAAGTGGATAGTGAAAAAGATCTCGGCGTAATTATCAGTAACGACCTCAAATCATCCAAGCAGTGTATTTCAGCCTCTGAGAAAGCAAATAAGATTCTGGGATTGATTGCGCGATCTTTTGATTTCAAAAGTCCATCACTCATTAACAAGCTATATAAATCGTTAGTTCGTCCACATTTGGAATATGCTGTTTCCGTATGGTCACCGAATCTCATTAAAGACATTGACAGACTGGAAAAAGTACAACGGCGAGCCACAAAACTGATTCCAAATATCAAAAATAAATCATACGAAAATCGACTTAAGCACATGAATCTGTTTTCCCTAAAAAAGCGTAGAATCATAGGTGACTTGATACAGGTCTTTAAGATTTTAAAGGGAATTGACAACATCAAAAGTGACCAAATTTTCACATTGAATGAGAATCAGACAAGAAACAATGGTCTCAAACTGTCCGGAAATAGATTCAATTTGGAAGTAGGTAGAAACAACTTTGCCAACCGTGTAGTTAATGAATGGAATAAACTTCCTGCACAGGTAGTGCAATGTAGTTCAGTTCGAAGCTTTAAGAATCATTTAGATAAATACCTAAGTAAGATGCTGTAATTATTATAATTTATGTTATATTATTTGTTTTTGTTTTGTTATAATTTGTCTGTCTGATTTTCATTTATTATTAGTTATATGTCAATTTATTATCATTTACTATTTACCTGTTTGTTTGTTATTCAACTATACCAATGCATTTATTTATGTATTTCAATTGTTATTTACATTGTTATAGTTTTAATTTATTATTAATATGATTTTTTTTTTTTTTTTTTTTTTTTTTTTTTTTTTTTTTTTTTTTGCATCCGACCTAGATATGGATCAAAAGGTCTCCTGTCGGCATGCTTTGCCTTTGTAATCCTTTGTAATCATATATACTCATTTGCAAAACTTTCAGATAGAAAAATCTTACGTCGAAGTAGATCTCAACTTGGCATCCTCACTTGGAATGGAAATGTTATAGTGGATTGAAGGATAGATGGTCGAGCAGGTGGATAGATGGATGGGTGGAAAGATGGATGGATGGAAGGAGGGGGGGGGAAGAAACGATTTGATCTTTCTCGTTTGCTGGCAAGATCAGCAGGCCCTACGTCATTCGAGGTCATTCGGAACACATCGACCCTGTGGTTGCTTGTGAGCTGAATAAAATCGTCTGGCCAGAACAGAATATTTAGAAGGTTGGGGGGGGGGGATTCTTGGCCCTAAGTATGGGTCAACCCCTTCAATACAGTGATATCATCGTGTTTATATTTGCTTCCGACGGTTACATTCAGCCGTGGGAGCGTCACTGAAATGAAGGTGGTTGGAGCTTTCTTGATGGTTCTCTTCGTCACGGTAGTGTTCTTCCGTCACAGGTGTTCTTCTGATTGACAACAGCTACCGGTGTCACTCA
>NC_134780.1:19645763-19655763 GCF_046742065.1 Oratosquilla oratoria | reverse complement strand
TATATATATATATATATATATATGTATATATATATATTATATGTATATATATATACATAAATACACACATAAAAAAATTAACACACTGGCGGCTTCTTTTGCTTCAAACAGAAGTTTTGGACAAAGGATTACAAAGGCAAAGCATGCCGACCTTTTGATCCATACTAGGTCGGACGCGAAACGCGGCGAGAACGAGGTCAAAGACTCGGCGACACATTATCGGCTTCTTTGTACCACGGAAATTTTCCGGGTGTCTGACTCGGCATGCAGCCAGGGCTCTCTCCGTGCAGGAGGCTTCTTTAGATGTCGGGAAAAACACGAGGTGCGGCTGTAGATGGTCCGGATGCTGCTGGACCTTGAGTCCTTTCTGGTCATTTTAGGTGTCATAAAACAGCTCCTTGGGAGCATCCGTGCCAAGGAAAGCTGTTCTAAGTGCCTGACGGAAGGGTGTTGAAGTATTAATTTCACTTCATAAGTGTGTGCACGTGTGCATCAAAAGAGACGATAACAGGGCTCGGTCGGTTACCCTTACTGTCCCCAGTGAGACTGGTGCTCATGAAAGATAAGAACACATCAATGTAGATTGTGAGAGGAAGCTTGTGGTTTGGGAAGCCAAGGACAGGTGCCGTGGTTAAGGCTTTCTTTTCGTCATTAAATACTTTATCCTAGCCAGGTGTTCAAATGGAGGGTGTCCTTCATAAAGGAATGAAGTTAAAGGTGCTGCTATAGTAGCGTAAACTTGGATATAGCGTCTGTAAAATCCTGACAGACCAAGGAATGAACGTATATGTTCAACATAAGTGGGGAGTGGAAAATCAATGACTGCTTTGGCCTTGTCCTGCAAGGTTAAAATTCCTTGTGAATTAAGGACATGCCCTTGGAAGCGTATTTCTTTGTGAAGGAAAGAACACTTCTTAAGGTTCAGTTTAAGACCTGCTTTTTATAGTCGTGAAAAAACGGTGTGTGGAGTATGTAGATGTTCACTAACGGATTTGGAGGCGATGATCACGTCATCGAGGTACATGAACACTGAAACCTGCAAGTATTGTGTACATGAGTCGTGTGAACACTGAAGGAGCTAAAGGCTGTCAGAGGACTAGATTCTGGAGCAAGGGGAATCTGGAAATATCTCGACATAAGGTCTAAGGTCGTGAACACTATTTTTTTTTTTTTTCACCAGCGCAGTGGAAAATGTTTTGCAATACAGGGATGGGATGTCGGTCTGGTATGATTAGTTTATTTAACTCTCTGAAGTCTACTACAGGACGGAAGGAACCGTCTTGTTTAGGGACAAGGAGGGCAAAATTCCATTCATTTATGGATGGTTAGATAATGTCTTGCGCAGTCATGTCTTGGATGAGGTTATCTACAATCATGCGTTTACTGTGTGGCATTCTGTATGCGGGAATGTAACGTGGTTTAGAGTTCTCACGAAGGGGTATATTATGCTGAATAAGATTAGTGTCTCCGAGGGGTTCACCTGGAGTAGCAAGAGTATGTCTGAACTTGTTGCAAAGTTCAAGCAAGTATGCTTGTGCATCAGGGAAGTCTATGTGGTTGAAATATGATTAATCAATTGGTTCCTGTGCTATGGTCACGTCGTGAAGTGTGTTACAAAATTGAGAAGTGGGGAGTTTGTCATCTATGACTTCGGTGCTTGAAGGACATACTTCGAAATCGCAAATGTTTGTACCAACTGTGAGATGGAGGGGTGCGTGAAGGACATACTTCGAAATCGAAAATGTTTGTACCAACTGTGAGGTGGAGGGATGCGTTAGAGTCATTGGCAACTAAAATGCAAGTATGACCTTTCTTTGACGGAGAGATGATGCCTGAAAGCAGGGAAACGCCATTGGCACGGCAAGTTTCTGGCATGCAGATTACATCGGTCCCTTATGCTTGGAAAACTCGTTTGTGCATCTTTGTATACTCACGAGCGGAGAGTATTTTTTGGCAAATAAGCACTGCATGAGTGTGTTTGAATGTAAATAACACATCTGAGACTGGGTTTGATTTGTTGTTGAATTCCTCTAAGAGAGGCAATAATGTACCCTCTGGCGGTGAAAGCTCAACGTTATTTTTTTTCCCTAAGTTTTGCTGATTTGGGCATGCGGGATGAGTTAGTGCGTCTGTTACGTTTGGAACGCAATTTTATAGCCGTCAGAAGAGAAGCAGAATTAGGGTCGTGGGGAGGTTTTTGGGTGCTGTTGCAATTAGTGCTAGCAGCTGGTGCATTCTCGTGTGATGAAACACAGTGAATTAGAATGGGGGTACTAGAATTGATTGACGTTAGATAATGCTATTCCTGCTCGACCACGTTGATGTGGTTGACTTTGTGGGAAGTTGTTGATGGCAATGTAGGGAGGAAATTATTTGCATAAATGATGCCATTTTGAGTAAGATAAATGGTGATGTTATGTTGCTTCATCAATGTTAAGCCTATGAGGATATCAGCAGGGAAGTAAACATCAACTACGTAGGTGGTTACTGGAATGGACGGGCACTCATCTTTGTAGCTAATGTCTAGAGAGAATTTACCAATGATAGAGAATGGTACGCCATCTACATTGCACAGGTTGACGTCGGGGGTTCCAAAATGGGGACACGTTTAGTTTCGGTGCGGAATTTGTGGAAACTGTGTACTGACATGATGTTAACTGGGGAACCCGTGTCGAGAAAGGTTGTCGCTTTGGTGTTGCCAGACGTAGTGTTGAGAGTTAAGGAATAGGAAGATATGTCTGGGATATCCAGGGTATGTATTGGTAGAGTTGATGATTGAATATCTGGGTATGGGGTCACTGTCCTCGGTGTGTACTGAGTCCTTGTATTCTGTAGTCACGAGGGAGATGTGTTACGTGAATGCCTTGCAGATGTGTTAAATGAATGTCTTGCAGGAGATGTGTTACGTGAATATCTTGCAAGAGAACGATCTGTGGAGTATTGTCTGTGTTGCCTCCGTGCTAGCAGCACACGGCAATGATCACTCCTGTGAAAACTTGTACTGTGATAATGGCAACGCTTGTTTGGTTGTGTAGGGTATCTATGATAGCATACTAATGAGGTGTCCTGTGTGGCGAGGATTATGGTGTGGGTGGGTACTGGCTGGTACTGTATCTGAACGATAGTTTTTTCCGTGTCAGAGAATTTCCTGGAGAATTCACCTAGTCTGATACCTGGTGTGAATGAAATTGTGCTGGCTTTCTGGAGTGTCTGGGAGAGAAGTCGAAAATATTCTATGGGTGAGACTAAGTGTTTCAGTGATATTTTGTCGTCTACGATCCAGTCTGATTTTTTGAGGTTTTCCCTAATTTTACTTTTGAATGTTAAAGCTATTTTGACCACTTTTTCTTTTATGGTGTGTGAGTCATGATTGTAAGTTTTTGACAGAGAGTGTAGGGGGGCAAGTGTTCCAAGCGATTCAAATGCCGCAAAGGACTGTTTAAATTGTTTTATATATTCTTCATAATTATTTGTTTCTTCAAAGAGATCAGACTAGATGATGTCGACAGCTAATGTGTTATTCTTGTATATTTTGCATGTTAGTATGGATTTTTTTTTTTTTTTTTTTTTTTTTGTCATTTTTGGCGTTTCTTCGTGTTGTCTCTGATTCAACCCCAGAGAAGAAATTGTGTACAGGAATGTTCTTGCCGCTAAAGAGCGGTAATGTTGTCTCATCTTTGACTACTGTGATAAGGTCTTATGTTGTCATGGTGTTTTGAGTCGCAGGTGAAAATTCTGAAGAGTTGCTAGCAGAAGGAGGGGTCATGCCTTCTGTATTTGAATTTAGCGCAGAGCGGCTTCGTGTATAGGGTCGGTCTGTCGAGTCAGAGAGGGGTTTGGATACAAAAGAAATGGGTGGAGACCGCGTTGCTCCTAGGTGACACTGAGAACGGAAAAATATCTACTTACCCAACATGGTGTTGTAGTACTGTAGTAGGTGTAGATGATGCTTTTGAAGGGGGGTTGGCGACTCGGTGGTAAGATACACTGCTGGAAACAGGGGGAAGTAATTAGTCGGCGCGTCAGTTTGTCGTGACTACCGGGCGAGGGGGCGTTGCGTCGGCTCGCCTTCGCAGCTGGGCGAGGGGGGCGTTGCGATGGCTCGCCGGCGCTGCTGGGCGAGGGGACGTTGCGTTGGCTCGTTGACGCAGCTGGGAGAGGGGGTGGGCGTTGCGATGGCTCCTTGGCTTGTAGATGCCCTTTTGGCGAAGGCTCGTGGGAGACTAATGCAGCGAAGATCAGTTGCTTGTATGATGTTGGACGATTCAGCGAACAGGGGTTGCCTCGTATTAGATCAGTGGTTCCCAAAGTGGTCGTTATCGACCCCCAGGGGTCGATGAGACCATCCAAGGGTTCAACAAATAGCCAAGAGGTCAAAAGGGGGTCAGTAGATTGCTAGGGGGCCGATGAAACCATCCAAGGGGTTGAAAGGGGGTCAGTAGATTGCTATTGGGTCGAAAGGTAGTCTTTAAAAATAAATGGTTAGCATGAAATGATCCTGTTCTCTTCCCGTACTGAAAGAGTGAGAGTAATCAACCAACCAATATCTAAAATTAAAGAAAAACCATGTCAGTTCACTCTGAGTCGAAAATCCTCCCCATTCTGTGCATGCACGGAGAATCTCACATACGCACAACCACATCGTGAATGAACATCAAGATGACGAGCTTGTGTAATATCAATGGCTTGAATATTACTTATTGTAATATAATAAAGAATATATAACAAATGTTTATTCTAAAACACTTATGTTTATGTATATGTCAAAGTATCTGTATCATTATTGGAACGCCGTCGCCTTGATGAATGTTGTCATTTAGACCTTTTATAACGGATCAAAATGAAGATAACACTATTGATATCTAGAACTATAATAATAACAATAATAATGATAATAATAGTAATAATAAAAATAATAATAAGGATAATAACAACTATAATGATAATATTATTAGCATTGATAACAATAGCAACACAATAATGATAATAATAAACTGACATAATTCGTGAATTAATAGTTTGGGGGTCTGTAGAAAATCTTAAACTTTACTAGGGGATCGATGAGCTGAAAAGTTTGGGAACCCCTGGTCTAAAACAAAAACATTAGGCACCAGCAGCTCCATTGATAAAATCAGAGAATACAAAGAGAAATTGGGAATAATCATGAAAGAATAGCAACACGATGACTCAAACGAAGAAAAGGACTTGTCAGTGTAAGATACTCATTAGAAAGATTCTCAATGCTGGTTTTGTGTCAAAACTCTTCACCGTCTACCTGGAAGCGTTAGAATATTATCGAAATAAGGACTAAAAGAATCTCAAGCAGAAAAAGTCTTGGCAAAAAGTATTCTTGTATATGCACCGGAAATATATACAGTATATTATTGCAGTATTTCTCAACCTTGGAAGCTTTGTGGATCTCTTGATACAGGATTAAATAGGACATAGTCAATTTTTCTATTCATTTAGTGACACAAATATTATAATATGTTATATGGATCATCGCCACATTCTGAGAAACGTAGCTAGGCAAGGAAAAATGAGAAAAAGGGCATATTTCATAACCATGAATTACACACACACACACACACACACACACACACACACACACACACACACACACACACACACACACACATATATATATATATATATATATATGTATATATATATTTATATATATATATGTATGTATATATATGTATATATATGTATGTGTATATATATATATATATATATATATATATATATATATAAACGTATTCAAAATGATTCTGAAATGACCTCAGTGGTGACGGTGTTTGGGGGACACTTTCGTAAGGGTGATTGGCTGTACAATACTGACTGCCGATACGTGGTGACGTCACGGCAACGGGGACATGATTGGCCGAGAGTGGTGACGTCCCGGCAACGTAGACGACTGATTGGCCGAGAACGCTGACGTCACGGCAATAGAGACGATTGATTGGCCGCGAGTAAAGGGCAGGGCGCGAAGCGACCTTTCGCGAATCAGTTCAAGCACCCATGGCGAAGCCATAGCGACGAAGCCGATACCAAGAGACGAAACGGCGAAGAAGCGTAGACAGAGGCGTAGATAGAAGCACCTATGGAAATGGCTAATGGCTACCAAGGGTATAACGAAGAAGACGTTCCAAGAAGATAAGGTGTTGGCAGCTAGACTAAGGTACAAGCACAGTAAAATGTTCCCTGGGTTGTACGCTGATACCAAGACCTGGTGAAAGCGTCTATACACGAGTTCCAAAGGAAGATGATCGCCTTCAAATCAACTCGAGATAACGATAAACAATTCGAATTCAGTGACGATATGTTTGACAAATTGGAGTGTTCGGACAATATGATATCCGATAAGGATTGAGAGGCATTCATGCGGCATTACTTCATAGGATATAAGAAGTTCGTTAAAAACGGTGCAAATTCTGATCACAGGAACTTTCAAATGTATTTCTCTTTCAAAATGATTCTGAAATTACTTCAGTGGTGATGATGTTTGGGGGAAACTTTCGTAAGGCTGACAGACTATAGAATAACGACTACTGATACGATGCCAAGAGACGAAACGGCGAAGAAGCGTAGACTACATTATATCGAAACGTATAATTTGTAACGAATGGCCTTGGGTCCCCTTGAATTCATGGAATGGCTCCTCCTGGGGGCCCCCGCCGCTCCTCCTAGGGGCTCCCGTCGCCCCTCCTGGGGGCCCCCGCCGCTCCTCCTGGGGGCCCCCGCCGCTCCTCCTGGGGGCCCCCGCCGCTCCTCCTGGGGGCCCCCGCGGCTCCTCCTTGGGGGCCCCCGCGGCTCCTCCTGGGGGCCCCCGCCGCTCCTCCTGGGGGCCCCCACGGCTACTCCTGGGGGCCCCCGCGGCTCCTCCTGGGGGGCCCCGCGGCTCCTCCTGGGGGCCCCCGCCGCTCCTCCAGGGGGCCCCCGCCGCTCCTCCTGGGGGGCCCCCGCAGCTCCTCCCGGGGGCCCCCGCGGCTCCTCTTGGTGGCCCCCGTGGCTCCTTTGGGGGCCCAGGTTGAGAACCACTGGCCAACACAAAATACTCATCCTTATTTTCCTCCCCTCCGTCTCAGTTTACTTAAATTCAATGTGGGCGGATTTAAAACTTCGGGATTGTCAAACACAAAGGGAGCGCGTATGATGGTTAAAGCGATAATGCGCTGTTTGAAGGATTAGGCCTACACGCGTATGTGTATATGTATATGTGTATGTGTGTGTATGTGTACATATGTTTTTGGACATGTGTGTGTATGTGTGTATGTGTGTGTACATGTGTATGTGTACATGACTGTTTGGACATGTGTGTTTTTACGTGCCCGTCTATGTGTGTACCTGTGCCAAGATCCATATGGATCTTGACCTGTGCGTGTGTTTTACGTGTGTGTGTCTGTACATGTGTGTGTAAAAGTGTGTGTGTGTACATGTGTGTATGTGTACATGTTTGTGTGTGTACATGTGTGTATATATATGTGTGTGTATGTGTACATGTGTGTTAGTCTACATGTCTATGTACATGTGTGTGTGTACATGTGTATGTATGTACATGTGTGTCTGTGAACATGAATTTGTGTGTACTTGTGTGTGTGTTGATGTGTGTGTGTGCATGTGTGTATACATATGTGTGTACATGTGTGTGTACGCATGTGTTTGTGTGCGTACATATGTGTGTATATATGTTTGTGTGTGTACATGCATAGATACGTGTGTGTGTGTGTGTGTGTGTGTGTGTGTGTGTGTGTGTGTGTGTGTGTGTGTGTGTGTGTGTGTGTGTGTGTGTGTGTGTGTGCATGTATGTGTCTGTATATGTGTGTTTGAGTACCAGTGTGTGTACATTGTGTGTACATTCTGTGTGTGTACATTTGTGTATATATGTGTATGTGTGTATATGTGTCTACATGTATGTGCATATATTTGTGTATATGTTTCTTTTTTACGTGTTTTTGTGCGCGTCTGCAAGTGTATGTTTATGTGTGTATGTGTGAACGTGTGTGTGTGTGTGTGTGTGTGTGTGTGTGTGTGTGTGTGTGTGTGTGTGTGTGTGTGTGTGTGTGTGTGTGTGTGTGTGTGTGTGTGTATGTGTGTGAGTGTGTGTGTGTATGTGTGTGAGTGTGTGTGTATGTGTGTGTGTATGTGTTTGTGTGCTTTTATGTGTGTGTGTGTGTATGTGTGTGAGTGTGTGTGTGTGTATGTGTGTGAGTGTGTGTGTATGTGTGTGTGTATGTGTTTGTGTGCTTTTATGTGTGTGTGTATGTGAGTATGTATGTGTGTGTCTATGTCTGTGTGTCTGTACGTGTGCGTATGTGTACGTGTGTGTGCGTGTTTGTGTGTGTGTATGTGTGTGTGTGTATGTGTGTGTGTGTGTGTGTGTGTATGTGTGTGTGTGTGTGTGTGTGTGTGTGTGTGTGTGTGTGTGTGTGTGTGTGTGTGTGTGTGTGTGTGTGTGTGTGTGTGTGTGTGTGTGTGTGTGTGTGTGTTAGTGTGTGTGTGCATGTGTATGTGGGTGTGTATATATGTGTGTATATCTGTGTGTGTGTTTGTCTATACGTCCGTGTATGTATGTATATGTATACGTGTGTATACGTTTGTGAACGTGAGTGTACGTGTGTTACATGTGTATATATGTGTATAGTTAGTATATATGTTTATACGTGTCTCTGTACATGTGTATGTATGTTTACGCATGTATTTGTGTTTATGTGTGTTGCTGTATGTGTGTGTGTGTTTGTGTGTGTGTGTGTGTGTGTGTGTGTGTGTGTGTGTGTGTGTGTGTGTGTGTGTGTGTGTGTGTGTGTGTGTGTGTGTGTGTGTGTGTGTGTGTGTGTGTGTGTGTGTGTCTATTTTGTGTTCGTATATGTATTTTTGTATGCATGTGTGCTTGTGTATATTTGTGTGTGTGTATGTTTCCTTGTGTATGCATGTTTGCATTTGATTGTATATGTGTGCGTACATGTATATGTGTGTGTATTTTTATGGGTGTATGTGTAAATGTGTGTGTGTGTGTGTGTGTGTGTGTGTGTGTGTGTGTGTGTGTGTGTGTGTGTGTCTGTGCGTGTGTGTTCGTGTTTGTGTTTGTGTGTGCGTATGTGTGAGTGTGTGCGTATGTGTGTGTGTGTGTGTATGTGAGTGTGTGTGTGTATGTTTGTGTGGGTGTATGAGTGTGTGTGTGTGTATGTGTGTGTATTTACATAGTTATATCGTTTAGAACAGGGGTTCCCAAAGTGGTTTCATCGACCCCCAGGGGTCGATGAAACCATCCAAGGGGTTGAAAGGGGGTCAGTAGATTGCTATGGGGTCGAAAGGTAGTCTTTAAAATTAAATTGTTAGCGTGAAATGATCCTGTTCTCTTTCCGTACTGAAAGAGTGAGAATAATCAACTAACCAATATCTAAACTTAAAGAAAAACCATGTCAGTTCACTCTTAGTCGAAAATTCTCCCCATTCTGTGCATGTAGGGAGAATCTCACATACACTCAACCACATCGTGAATGAACATCAAGATGACGAGCTTGTGTAATATTATTGGCTTGAATATTACTTATAGTAATATGATAAAGAATATACAAAATAAATATTTATTCTAAAGCACTTATGTTTATGTATATGTCAAAGTATCTGTATCATTATTAGAACGCCGACGCCTTGATGAATGTTGTCATTTAGACCTTTTATAACGGATCTAAATGATGATAATAACACTATTGATAACTAGAACTATAACAATAACAATAATGAAAATAATAATAGTAATAATAACAATAATAATAAGGTTAATAACAACTATAATAATAATATTATTAGCATTAATAACAATAACAACACAATAATAATAATAATAAACTGACATAATTCTAATTCGTGAATTAATAGTTTGGGTGTCTATAGAAAATCTTAAACTTTACTAGGGGGTTGATGAGCTGATAAGTTTGGGAACCCCTTTATTAAATGCTGCAATGATGTTGGAGAATGTAGGTCGTTTGATTCG
>NC_134780.1:19625763-19640763 GCF_046742065.1 Oratosquilla oratoria | reverse complement strand
GTTGGTGACAGAGTTTGAGAAGTTGTGTGAAAGAAGGAAGCTGAAGATAAATGTGGGCAGAAGTAAGGTGATGAGATGTACAAGGGGAGAGAGTGACTGCAGGCTGGAGGTGAGCATTAAAGGTGAGAAACTGGAGGAAGTGGATAGCTTTAGATACTTGGGTGCGAATGTGGCAGGAAAAGGAGGAGTGGGGGTGGAGGTAGAATGTAGATTGAGAGAAGCGAGTAAATGCCTTGGGGGATTGAAAAGTGTAATGAGAAATAGACATCTGGGAATGATGCTAAGAGGAGGTTATATGAAGGAGTGATTGTGCCAACAGCATTGTACGGGGCAGAAACATGGAACATGAGAGAAGAAGAGAGAAGGAGTTTGAATGTGTTTGAGATGAAATGTCTGAGAAGTATGATAGGGCTGGATAGAGTGAGAAATGAGGAGGTGAGGAGGAGAACAGGGGTGGAAAGGGAACTGGGAGATAGGATTAATGAAAGTGTATTAGGATAGTTTGGACACATGGAAAGAATGAATGAAGAAAAATTAGTAAAAGAAGTGTAGAAGGCAGAGATAGAAGGAGTGAATATGAGGGGGCGTCCTAGGATGAGATGGATGGATGGGATGAAAGGGGCATTACAAAAGAGAGGAATGTCTGTTGAGGAAGGACGGGAGAGGACAGAAGATAGGGGTTAATGGAGAAGGGTTGTGTATAGATGATGTTGTGATACATGAGGGGGAGTGGGTAGGGGATGGGGGGTGAGGGAGTACGTATGAGAAAAAAATTGACGCAGCCCGAAGGGATTTCTCCCCGTCTTCTCATTTTCTGCATGGGGGGATGGAGAGTGGGGGGGTCGCCGAATTTATGAAGCGGCCTTGCTGTGGATGTGCTGTGTCTTGCGATACTGCCTTTGACCCAGGGCAGTGGACAGGATGCAGGGATGATCCGTCATCTAGGAGGTGCCAAGATAAGAGGGAGGGAGAAGGGTGAAGGGGAGTGGAATATATAGGAAATGGAATGGGTGGGAGTGGTGTGTGTGTGTGTGTGTGTGTGTGTGTGTGTGTGTGTGTGTGTGTGTGTGTGTGTGTGTGTGTGTATGTGTGTGTATGTGTGTGTGTGTGTGTGTGTGTGTATGTGTGTGTATGTGTGTGTGTGTGTGTGTGTGTGTGTGTGTGTGTGTGTGTGTGTGTGTGTGTGTGTGTGTGTGTGTGTGTGTGTGTGCATTTATAGATAGGCAGATGTACATATAGACAAATAGGTAGAGAAACAATTTCTGCATGATGTCTGACACGCAGGGCCCCCGGAGGGCCCAGTTGATGAAGGGGCCCACTCCGCCAATTCCTAATTTACTGTCTCGCCAGAGCGCCGGAGGACCTCGGCTCCTGGAAGAGCTTGTGAAAAGGTCTGTCTGCTGTCGAAGGAAAAGGAGAGGTCGGGGGAGGGGAGGAGGAAGGGTGGGTTCGTGATCCGCCTGCATACCTGCCTTTTTTTTGTGTGTGAAAATGCATATTGCTTACCGTATTGTTGCCTTCAGTCTACCCGGAACGTGTTATACAATGTATCTGATTTCGGTTCGGGGCGACGCCGGGGGAGCTTGTTCATGATGACCCCCTTTTATACCTCATTGAGAACGTTCATGTCGTTTCCTGAATTGCTGCCTTCAACACAATAGACTTCATCGAGAGTGCCTCGAGGTTGGAAGGAGCGTGGCGGCTGAGTGGACTAAGGCGCCAACATCTGAAGGCGGAAGTGCGAGTAAGAGAGGATTCGAGCTCGCTCGTCACCCTTGGGACGCTACAGTATTTGCGATTTACCAGCGTAAAAATGTTATATGGATAATGCGAACTACATGTGAAATGTTGAGCTCGTTACAAAGGTGGTTGTAAATTGAATCTGAAAACAACATAATCACCTCAAATATAGAGAGTGGGTATCAGCACATGGATATCGTGTTGGTATCCTGCACCTCTGATATCCGCCGTTGAAGAGAAGTGATGAAAGTGTGGCTTGCACACTACATGAAAATTTTTCGGGTCTCGAACACGGTCAAACCTTGGACATTCTTCAGTGGAAGGAAGCCGAAGGTTCGAAACGTCTGGATTGGAATAAAACTCCTGACTATAGCCTAAACGCTTCGTTGGCGCCTCATCTCTAACTTCTGTCAACCCTTTTCGAAAACACACACACACACACACACACACACACACACACACACACACACACACACACACACACACACACACACACACACACACACATACACACACACACACACACACACACACACATACACACACACACACACACACACACACACACACACACACACACACACACACACACACACACACACACACACACATATATATATATATATATATATATATATATATATATTGCAATAATTGACAAGGCACACGTGAAAATAATATGCAGAAAGAGACACTGGGAAATAAGCTCAGTCCGAACGTTTTCGTCTATTTAAGACATTATCAAGGAATACACAGTTACAGAAACATAGGTGGATAAATATATACATCAAGTAGTAGACAAGTTAGGAACATGGGAAGGATACACAAGATGCTTCATAATCAGGTTGAGACGTATGTTTACCTTTAAGGACGTTTGGTCACATGACGTTACGTCACCCCGGCCTAGTAACACTTGGAGAATCTTTTACTATTTTATCAATAATAAAATCATCAAGTTTATATAATCCTAAACTTAAATTAATATTATGGTCAAAGGTTTACTTAATGTGACTGGATTCGATAATGTTTCTTTCTAATAAAGATCTACAAGAAATTATTACATTAGAATTATCCCAGTCAATAGGATGGTTGTGGTCTCTTACATGGATAAAAAGGCCTCTGGAACTTTGCCCACTCCTTACACTATATTTGTGCTGATTTATCCTAGTTTTTAAGTCTTTACCAGTTTGGCCGATATAAAATTTGTTATATTCAAGGCATGGAATAGAGTAAACATAACCCTCATTTATTTCAGGTGAATTTTTAATGAGCTTACTTTTTATAGTATTGTTAGTTCTGAAAACCAAGTTGATGTTGTATTGTTTGAGAATATTAGGCAGACCAACTAATTTCTCACTGTAAGGAAGAACCAAAAGGTTATTTTTGTCAAATACTTTTCTTTCATGTAAGGTGTTATGGAAAGTTTTGTAAGCCATTTTATGAGAAGTGTCTACTAAGTGTTTTGGATATTTTAATTCAGAAGCTATGCTATATATCTTCCTCAGCTCATCATCCAAAAATTCGGGGCTACATATCCTGTAAGCTCTAAGAAACATAGAACTAAAGACAGAAAGTTTTGTCTTTTGATGATGAGCCGAGTAAAAGTGGATATATGATGCGACATTAGTTGGTTTTCTATAAACCTCATATTTAAATTGTCTACCATTTCGATTAATTAAAATATCCAAAAATGGAAATTTATTCTCTATTTCTATTTCAAAAGTGAATTTGATAGAAGGGACCATACCATTTAGTTTTTCAAGGAATAAATTTAAGTTACGCTTAACTGGCCAAAGACAAAATATCATCAACATATCTTTTCCACACAACTTGTTGGGGAAGAATCCTAGGTAGTAGTTTCATCTCAAAGAATTCCATGTACAAGTTACTAAGTACTGGGGACAGAGGGTTTCCCATAGCCATACCAAATTTTTGTACATAGAATTCACCATTAAAAACAAATTTACAATTTACAATACACAACTTAATGAGTTCAATTATGGGTTTAGCTGGAAGTGGCAAGTCATGTTTTGATAATAATTCTTCTTCAAGATATACCAATAAGTCAATTACGGGAACACGGGTGAAGAGCGAAGTTATATCAAAACTAACTAGTTTAAAATCATAACAAATTTCTAGATTATTCAAATAATTAATGAAATCAACATTATTTGTGACGTGGGAAGAAGATATTGTACCCACTAAAGGACTAAAAATGGTAACAAGCCATTTGGATAAATTGTAAGTGACGGATCCTGTGGAACTGATGATGGGTCTAACTGGATAACCAGGTTTATGGGTTTTAATCAATCCATACATGTAAGGCAAGGAAGGGGACAAAGAAGAAAAATGTTTTATCAGATGTTCATGCCCTTTCAGAATCTTTTTAACATTACGATTAAACTCACTATTTACAGATTCAAGCGGGTTTTCAGTAAGTTTTGTATATGTTTCACAATCTCCCAATAATGTTCCCATTTTTTCAATGTAATCTAATTTGTTAAGAATGACAATGCAATTGCTTTTATCAGCTCTAGTAATGTGTAACTGTTCATCTCTTTTTAACTCACGGTAAGACTTAAAAAACCTTTTAGGACAATTTGGAATACCATGTGCTGATAAAGAAGCATATACAAAACCCTTGCTGATGTTGATATTTTGAGTAGAGACATCACCAAATTTTTCTAAATTGCAAAACCCTTTGGCCACGTTAACATAGTCAACTTCGTGTTGAGTTGCTGCGAAACTAAGACCATATCCTAAAGCACATGTTGTTGCACTATTTAAAGGTTTATCAGATAAATTTATAACAAAATTAGGGTTGGCATGCTTGGACCAATCACTGTCTTTAATTAATAGAGACAGTTTTTTGTTAAGTTTCTCACTAAGAACGTTACACGAATGTCTTAATTTACTATAACAATAATCAAGTAGTCTATGTTTCCAATTTTCTGGGATGGCTCTATGAAAATTAATTTTTAAAGATTTAGTCATATTAAAAGATTCACGAACTTCAATTCTGCTTATATCAATATGCTTCTGTAAGATTATGCGGTGAAATTCTTCAAAGGGTTTATGACACATCCTCAACAGTCGATTGTTCAAAATCGATTTAGGCACAACCTGTTCTTGTAGGCAAGTTTTCAAGGAATGAAGACGGAGTTTAGTCTTGTGCGATTTGATGAGAAGAACAAAACAATGAGACGACAGGAGAAAGTCCAGGTGAGTAGTTGTAGAAATCCAGGAAATGGCGCGTGGTATCCATATTTTGCAGTAATTCACAAGGCAAAAAACCACTGGGAAATAAGAAGCTTAGTCCGAACGTCTTCCTCTATTTAAGACATTATCAAGGAATACACAGTTACAGAGACATAGGTGGATAAATATATACATAAAGTAGTAGACAAGTTAGGAACATGGGAAGGACACACAAGATGCTTCATAATCAGGTTGAGACGTATGTTTACTTTTAAGGACGTTTGGTCACATGACGTAACGTCACCCCGGCCTAGTAACACTTGGAGAATCTTTTACTATTTTATCAATAATAAAATCATCAAGTTTATATAATCCTAAACTTAAATTTATATTATGGTCAAAGGTTTGCTTAATGTCACTGGATTCAATAATGTTTCTTTCTATGTCTCTGTAACTGTGTATTCCTTGATAATGTCTTAAATAGACGAAAACGTTCGGACTAAGCTTCTTATTTCCGTGTTTTTTCCGCATATATATACATATATATATATATATATATATATATAATATATATACATACATATATATATATATATATGTATATGTACATATACATATATATACATACACATATACTTACATATATAAATATATATTATACAGTATATATACAGACACATATATATGTGTGTGTGTGTGTGTGTGTGTGTGTGTGTGTGTGTGTGTGTGTGTGTGTGTGTGTGTGTGTGTGTGTGTGTGTGTGTGTGTGTGTGTGTGTGTGTGTGTGTGTGTGTGTGTGTGTGTGTGTGTGTGTGTGTGTGTGTGTGATTCACCATAGTCTTGGATCACGTGTTGGACTCGTGATCGACAGCTTTTTCCCTCCCAAAAGAGAGCTCAGAGTATTTGACCGATCTATGTGTAATACTGTGACTTTACACGCACACACACACCCATTTCCCCGCCCACGAGAGTTGGAGGAACGACCCGCAGCGCAGCGATCCTGAAATTATTTCAGGCCTGGCCGGGATTCGAACCTGGACCGCCGTAGTGGTAGCCAGGAGCTCTACCACTGCGCCACGAGTTGTGTGTGTGCGTGTGTGTGTGTGTGTGTGTGTGTGTGTGTGTGTGTGTGCCTGTGTGTGTGTGTGTGTGCGTGTGTGTGTGTGTGTGTGTGTGTGTGCGCGTGCGTGTTTGTGCGTGTGTGTGTGTGTGTGTGTGTGTGTGTGTGTGTGTGTGTGTGTGTGTGTGTGTGTGTGTGTGTATTTACCTAGTTGTATTTACCTAGTTGTAATATACGGGAGGGGAGCTATGCTCGTGGTGACCCGTCTTTGTATCTCTCCGCATCAAGTTTTATCTTAAAATCTTGTATAGTGTTAGCACATACTGTTTTGTTGTCTAATTTGTTCCATGTAGTTATCGCTCTGTGTGGGAAACTGTGTGTGTGTGTGTGTCTATACACATACATTGTTGAGACATTCTGACACACAGGCACACAGAGGGGCCCCCGTGATGTTGAAACTTGGTCACCTTATTTATAGCGCTTAGTATGATAGCATCATACTCACGCAAGTGCGCATCTGATTTTTTTGTCCGTCCTCCTCCTCCGTCTCCGCGGCGACAGAAGGGAAGGTGATGGAAGGACATCTGCAAAAATAGCTGAGGGATGACGAAGTATTCGCTAAAGACGGAAATAACTCTGTGTTAAAGAGAGAGAGAGAGAGAGAGAGAGAGAGAGAGAGAGAGAGAGAGAGAGAGAGAGAGAGAGAGAGAGAGAGAGAGAGAGAGAGAGAGAGAGTGAGAGATACCTTGAAGTGAAAAGCTTACCTTTGTAGGTGTTTAGCTGTAGCCAAAGTTGAATCCCCCCTGTACCCTGGGTGCTTGGAGATCATAACAAGTGCACCACAGTAGGACACGTAGGAAGAAAAGGCCGTCGAAATTATTGTGCACAGCTGTGAACAGGGAGGAGAGGGTAGAAGGAAGGCGCATACAGTCTATTGCAAAATGCCTTTAAGAAGTGAGGATGTTTTTCGATAGTGTGTACCAAAAGTCAGCATACATAGGGGAAATTAGCAAAGTTTATCTTTAGGTACGAAATAGTTTCTACACATGTGATTCACCATCTAGCAATGAGAATGATGTATGGATGATCTTTTGACAAAGGCATTCTTGAAATGTTTATGTAAAAGAAATTTTTTTTTATTAATGTGTGGGAATTTTTGAGACACCTTGCAGACTCTGTTTTGGATTGGTTGGCGGAGATTTCTGTCGCCGATTTTGCTTAAAAATTGGTTTGTGATCTTCAAATTCTCATGTTTTTTTCTTTTTCTTTTTCTTTTTCTTCACTTCCCTCTTCTGTTTCGTTGTACACCTTCACAGGGAAGAGTGAAATAGATCGACGACAGCCAGAATGAAAGGAAAAAGTACCACGCGGTATGGAAGAGGTTAACATACAGTAAGAATATGAGAATGAAGGAGACTTCAATAGACCATAGGGCTTACATTAGGCAGTCTAATGCCCCTTACCACCTGTCATTCATATCCATAAAATTATATAATTTTTTCTTAATTTTTTTTTCAGCGTTCATTATATAGTTCTTAACCACTTTGTTGGGAAACTAGTTCTCAGCCAAGTTATCTCTAAGCCCCATCGCAGATGAATAAGATAATCCGGTACAGAAGAGAGCCATTGCAATCAAAGTCCGCCCCTCCAGGTGAATTAAATCTATAACCAGGACAGCAAAAGCTCTATTAGCCCTGCAGATTTCTTTGATTTCTTGTTAACGAGACAAATCTAAATCTAAGAAGGAAATAGACAAGAACTGTCTTACCAAAAGAGTGCTTAACGAATGGAATAGATTTAGTAGCCATGTAGTAGTGAGCGCTGAAACTATTGACAGGTGGTAAGGGACATGGAACTGCCTAGAGCAGGCCTTATGGTATCTTGCAGTCTCGTCCATTCTTATGCTTTTATGTTTTTATCTGAATAAAATCGTTCGGAGTTTGCCGGGACAAAATGATCAAAGAAAGTGCTGGACGAAAGATTTTTCCACGTATGGATACATTCGCTGGAGGCAGCCGGAGTAGTTGTGATTTGCAGTTGAAAGGGTTAAAGATGAAGGGTTTGTCAAACAAGTGTTTGAAGTGATGTTTGACCGTGTGAATGGGGGTGTTTGTTGTCAAACACGTTTCTCAAACGTGTTTGACAACCAAATACCTCATTCACACGGCCAAACATCACTTCAAACTCTTGTTTGACAAACCGGATTTGACAAACTGTTTGACCATTCACATGGCCCTTAAGCCGAGAGAGTCTGGACAACGACAAACAGAATCAGTCGTTATCATCAAGACTCAAGGGTGAGGACTCCATTGTGGTGGGTTTAGATGGATGGGTCCCCTGTACTGAATCAAATCGCCTGTGCACGAGGAGAGGCACATTATGGTAGAAGATATTCATCTTGACAGATCAAGGTCCTGCCCTCTCCTGAATGGGATCGCCTGACATTGGTGACAACCAAGGTCAAGAGGCGCACGCACGCACGCACACACACACACCACGATCATAGCTCCTCTTCCCGTAAGATACAACTAGGTAAAAACCAGGTACACACACACACACACACACACACACACACACACACACACACACACACACACACACACACACACACACACACACACACACACACACACACACACACACACACACACACACACACACACACACACACACACACACACACACACACACACACTCACGCACGCACTCACACGCGCACGCACGCACGACTTAACGGCGCATTGGTAGTGATCACGGCCGCCACTACGATGGTCCGAGTTCGAATCCCGCCCAGGGCTGAAATTATTTCAGTATTGCTGCGCTGCGAGTCGTTACTCCAAATCTCGTGGGCGAGGAATTGGATGTGTGTGTACGTGTAAGGTGCATTACCCATAGATTGGTCATATTTGAGTTCTGAGCTCTCTTCCGAGAGGGTAAAAGCTGTCGATCACGAGTTCAACACGTGATCCAAAATCATAGTGAATCACACATGCATACACACACGCACCTACAGTTATATGGAGGGAAAAAAGAGGGAAAAGACGGAGAAGTGAAGAGAAGGAGACAGAGATAATGAAAGAGTGAAATAAAGATATAATGAGAGAGAGAGAGAGAGAGAGAGAGAGAGAGAGAGAGAGAGAGAGAGGGAGGGAGGGAGGGAGAGAGGGAGAAAGAAAGATAGGAAGAGTGAAAGAGATATATATGGAAAGAGAGAGGGGGAAAGAGAAAAAAGAGGAAGAGTGAAAGATATATATATATATATATATATATATATATATATATATATATATATATATATATATGTACATATATATATACATATATGTATATACAAATACATACATATATACATATACACACACATATATATATATATATATATATATATATGTATATATATATATACCTGAAACCTGTGAAAAGTCTGGGGTAAACTTACTCACTACGGTAAATATAACAAAAGAAAAAATTGAAAGGTGTATAGACAAACTCAAAGTTAATAAAACACCAGGGCCTGACGGTTGGCATCCAAGAATCTTAAAGGAAATGAAAAATGAGATTGTTGTTCCATTAGAAATTATTTTCAAGAAATCCATCATATCCGGAGATGCCCCAAGAGAATGGAAGCTAGCTAACGTTACTCCCATATTCAAAAAAGGTGACAAAAAGAAACCAAATAACTATAGGCCTATAAGTTTGACTTCAATCGTAGGAAAAATAATGGAAACTATCATCAGAGATGCTATCGAACATCATTTAGAAAGTAACCGTTTGATAAATGATAGCCACCATGGTTTCAGACGGAAACGTTCTTGCGTGACTAACTTACTCGAATTCTACAACACAGTTATCTCGACTTATGACAAAAGAAACAATATAGATTTAATATATCTAGACTTTGCAAAAGCTTTTGATACCGTCCCACACGAAAGACTACTTACTAAATTAGCTTTGCATGGAATAAGTGGTAGCCTATTAGGTTGGACTAGTAATTGGTTGAATGGTCGAAAACAGAGAGTTGTTTTAAATGGAAAAACTTCTGGATGGAAAAGTGTTGCAAGTGGAGTTCCTCAGGGTTCCGTTCTTGGGCCACTTCTATTCATAGTATATATAAATGATATAGACCATGGACTAAAATCTATTGTTTCCAAATTTGCTGATGATACAAAACTGTGCGGAGTGGCAAATGATCACTCAAACCAATTAGATATTCAAGAAGATTTAGATCAATTACAGCAATGGTCTGAAAAGTGGCTAATGAAATTTAACACATAGGTAAAAATAACAGTAAGTACGATTACAAGTTATTTGGTAATTCGTTAACAAAAGTGGATAGTGAAAAAGATCTCGGCGTAATTATCAGTAACGACCTCAAATCATCCAAGCAGTGTATTTCAGCCTCTGAGAAAGCAAATAAGATTCTGGGACTGATTGCGCGATCTTTTGATTTAAAAAGTCCATCACTCATTAACAAGCTATATAAATCGTTAGTTCGTCCACATTTGGAATATGCTGTTTCTGTATGGTCACCGAATCTCATTAAAGACATTGACAGACTGGAAAAAGTACAACGGCGAGCCACAAAACTGATTCCAAATATCAAAAATAAATCATACGAAAATCGACTAAAACACATGAATCTGTTTTCCCTAAAAAAGCGTAGACTCAGAGGTGACTTGATACAGGTCTTTAAGATTTTAATGTAATTTGACAACATCAAAAGTGACAAAATTTTCACATTGAATGAGAATCAGACAAGAAACAATGGTCTCAAACTATCCGGAAATAGATTCAATTTGGAAGTAGGTAGAAACAACTTTGCTAACCGTGTAGTAAATGAATGGAATAAACTTCCTGCACAGGTAGTGCAATGTAGTTCAGTTCGAAGCTTTAAGAATCAGTTAGATAAATACCTAAGTAAGATGCTGTAATGATTATAATTTATCTTATACTATTTGTTTTTGTTTTGTTATCATTTGTCTGTCTGATTTTCATTTATTATTAGTTATATGTCAATTTATTATTATTTACTATTTACCTGTTTGTTTATTATTTAACTATACCTATGCATTTATTTATGTATTTTATTTGTTATTTATATTATTATAGTTTTTATTTATTGTTTTATTATTAATATGATTTTTTTTTCGCATCCGACCTAGATATGGATCAAAAGGTCTCCTGTCGGCATGCTCCGCCTTTGTAATCCTTTGTAATATATATATTCATATACATATATATATATATATATATATATATATATATATATATATACATATATATATATATATATATATATATATATATATATATATATATGTATATTTTGGCAGTAAATTTTCTTGTAGACATGTCTTGTTAAAGACCAATGCTAATTCAGTTTCAACTATCTTCTTAGTTGTTTTTTCCATTCTTCTTATATGTTTCTTATAGTCCAGGGGTAGATTAAACACAAGTCTACCGAGATCCATGGTATATTGACACTAATTATATAAATACAATCGCAAGCTTTCGGTTGTTACATACAACCATCTTCAGGCAGATAAAATGACAGGAAAAGGTCCATGTCAATTATGCTAAGGAGTTACAAAATGACAAGGCTTTATGGTTCCAGTGAGGTGGAATTAGGAGAGGTTCGGGTCAGATCATAATGACTGGGGGGGGGGGGGAAGCTGGACGGTGAGGTGGAATTAGGAGAGGTTCGAGTCAGATCATAATGACTGGGGGGGGGGAGCTGGACAAGGTGTCCGTTGATGTTATATGTCATATTGTCGAGGGAAATTTTGTCCTGGTGTGACGGATTCTTTGTTTAAGAGTAAGGTGCCTAATGTGTTTGTTTGTATGTTGATGATTGGTGTGTGTTGTGAAATGTAGACTTTCTCCAGGATGTGTAGTTTTTTTGTGATTGTTACAGTGTTTGAGTATTTTGGTATTGTTAACTAGGTCTTGTCTTGTTGGATTTCTGTTGTGATATTGAGTCATATGTTTCCGTATGCTACCATCGCGGGCATGCATTGTGAGCCTTCGGCTAAGTGAAGTAGTGGTAACACCAATATAATTTATGTTAGGCAGAAGTTTGCAACCTTCTTCGGAGCAGGAGTATTGGTATACCACATTCGCTTGCTTTAGGGTGTTGTTATCTTTTGTCTGGTTATTCTTCATGAACAGGCTAGAGACGGTTGTGTTTTTGTAGTATATAATTATGGCTAATTTTTCTTGTGGGTTGATACATGTGACATTATATATTATATGTATATATACATATATATACATATATATATTATATATATATATAATATATATATATACATATACATATTTATGTATATATATATATATATATATATATATACAAACATATATATGTATATACATATATATATACTCCTCTTTCTACTAATATATATGTATATACATATATATATACTCCTCTGTCTCCTAATATTTTTTGTATTTAATACCAGTTATTCTGTAATGCAAACCATTCTTTCTGAAGAAGCATCACTGTGCGAAACTAGTCAAGGAATAAACTCCTGTTCTACTTGTGTGTTTCCCTCTACTCCTCTTACAACCTGTCAGGATGTCTTCATATATATATACATATACATATGTATATGTATATATGTATATATACATATATATTTCAACCACATTAACTTTTTACTTTTAATTCCATGTCATCACGAACGAGACTAACAATGCGCTCGTCGGAGACATATACGGAAACTGATACTGAATATATACATACATACATACATACATACATACATATATATATATATATATATATATATATATATATATATGTATATCAGAAACAATGACCGTCGCGCAGAGGATTAGAAACACAGCCTATAGACACAAGAGAGTCCACAGCACCCGCCTTTGACCACTCGACCACAGACGATCTAAAAGTGTACTAACTCGTAATCTAACTGATTACCGAGATTGGGGAGGTTGCTAACTGCCACCCATATAACCACCTTTTTACAGTACACCTAATCGCACCAGTGGGAATGGTAAGGACTAGATCGAATCCCCCTCACGCTTCGCCATCGTAACTATTTGAATAATTCGCTAGTGGACAGCGACATCAATCATACAATCCATGACCGTCGCGCAGAGGATTCGAACCACCGCCTATAGACCCAAGAGAGTCCACAGCACCCGCCTTTGACCACTCGACCACAGACGATCTAAAAGTGTACTAACTCGTAATCTAACTGATTACCGAGATTGGGGAGGTTGCTAACTGCCACCCATATAACCACCTTTTTACAGTACACCTAATCGCACCAGTGGGAATGGTAAGGACTAGATCGAATCCCCCTCACGCTTCGCCATCGTAACTATTTGAATAATTCGCTGTAAAAAGGTGGTTATATGGGTGGCAGTTAGCAACCTCCCCAATCTCGGTAATCAGTTAGATTACGAGTTAGTACACTTTTAGATCGTCTGTGGTCGAGTGGTCAAAGGCGGGTGCTGTGGACTCTCTTGGGTCTATAGGCGGTGGTTCGAATCCTCTGCGCGACGGTCATGGATTGTATGATTGATGTCGCTGTCCACTAGCGAATTATTCAAATATATATATATATATATATATATATATATATATATATATATATATATATATAAATAGAGAGAGAGAGAGAGAGAGAGAGAGAGAGAGAGAGAGAGAGAGAGAGAGAGAGGAAGAGTGAGAGAGAGAGTGTGAGAGGAGAGACAGTAAGAGAGGAGAGAAATAGAAAGAAAGAGGAACGGATAGAGGGAGAGAAAAGATCAGACAAACAAGATAGATATAAATGAAGTGAGAGAACTGGAAAAAAAGAGAGAAAGAAGAAAAGGAAAAGGGAATGACAGAGAGGAAGGAAGTAAAAAGGATGAGATTGAGAGAAAGAGAATTATGACTTGTAGACTATGGTCAACAACCGACTTATAATAGTGTAGGTCCACATAGCTTCGAATGTTATCAATTCTTGGTTTGTGTAATTACTTACTATCATTCTGACAAAGGACATACAGCTAATACAACTAACGTGAAAACAAACTTTCATTTCCATTTTTCAAGTGGAAACAAACACCTGCACTAGTAACACAAGACGACACAGTTAATTCCTCCACACAAGATTAGTTTCCAGGAATCGCCTCGTTTAGAGGAAGTAGACACAAGTGATTAATCATAATATAAAGCACCACGTCTCTTACATTCCCAGGGATTCTGTGTTCATATTTCATACACAATGTCTGACGAATACTGTGACTTGATTTTACCTTGTGGATGAAAAAGAGGGAAAGCTGCATCATCATTTAACCGTCTCGCTGCTGAGTGGGAAAGATTTTCCCCCACTAGAAAAAAAAAGTCATCTCTAGGCTGCAGATAAAATAAACGACGAAAGTCGTACAGCACAGGGAAAGGATTAATGCTCTATGTCTCCATAGTATTTCGATTCCAAGGAGACATTTTAAATTCTCCTTGTTGGCATTTTTGGCGAAATGCTGCGAGCGTATCTCTATTTTACTTCGGTTATTGTTGTCAGCTCGGCATCGAGGCTGAATCCATCTCTGTCGAAAGTTTTTCTCCTTAGGGAAACGAAAATACCTCATTTCGGGTCTTCTTGTTTTCCTTTTGGTCTTCGGGCATACGCACACTGAATAAATGCCCGAAATACTTGGTGACCAGGAGTCGGTTAGATGAAAATGAAAGAGATGAAACTGGTTTCGCCTTAATAAATTTGACCCTTTACTGTTCAAGCGACGGCTTTGATGTCATCATCACATCTAACAAACGACATGACGTCATGATGCCACTGAGACAACATTTCAAATAATCACTTTAAGCATTCTTATTGAAATGTTGCAGCATTGTTTAGGTTCATTTTTCTGTCATAGTATCCGGATAATTACCTGGCTTACTTGATCTACAGAAACTTATTAAGTTAATTATAACTGTAACGTTTTCCTGTCCAGTATCGTTGATGTCAGAAGGAATGACGCTCGTAAAA
>NC_134780.1:19610763-19613263 GCF_046742065.1 Oratosquilla oratoria | reverse complement strand
TTATTAAACATTCAAATTCTAACATTTAATATTCAAATAAATTTGTGTTTGCAATTTTGAAACTCCCTATTAAAAGTTGAGCAGAATTTAGCGTGCACTTTGGCTGTTCTAGTACTTCGCTAAGCTGATCTAGCTTAAATTTCTACATACTACTACTACTACTACTACTCCATATACTCCATATATATGTATACGTATATATATATATACACAAATATATACATATACATACACATATACATATACATATATATATATATACATATACATATACATATATATATATATATATATACATATACATATGCATATGCATACACATATACATATACATATACATATACATATACATATACATATACATGTTTCTAGATATCCATTATCCTTTTCCCGCTAAAATTATGCGATGACTGCTTATCATTATTTCCCCAGCGATGCTGTCGTTTCATCCCTGGTTGTCTTTTCTCATGGAATCGGTCGTCACCTTATTGTTTATATTGCTATCCAGCTCTCTCACTGATACACATTTTCGCAGAAGACCCCTTTTGGCTTCCTTGGTCTGCCCCGGGCTCTCACTCCTCACACCACCGATTCTTGCATCCCCCGAAAATATATTTTTCTGTCTATTCTCATAACATGACCCTACATCTCAGGTTAGTCTATACTCTGCTTTCTCACAGTAACATCTGTACCCCAGGTACTACAGGAATCTTATCATTCTCTACGTTGTCCTACGTCGTAACTTCGTACGAAGCCTCCTAACACCTAATTTCCATTAACTCCAGACGGCGTTTTTGTCTTGCCGTCGCTACACCTCCGGGTTTTGAAAAGTGTAATCATGAAAATGGGTGGCTAGTGTATTTCACCGGTGTAATCGTGGAAATCTCAACCAATGATTTGTTCTTCTTGTCGCTAGCTATCCCTACTATCCTTCTCCTTGGAATCTTGTCGCCGCCCTCTTTCAAGGACGTAGGTATCTTTCTCAGTCGGGCCTCGTTCACTCGTTTTGTCGATGTCACGACGCTGCACACTATCATGAGGATGATCCATCCCCAGAATCATGGGGCAAGGCAACACCAATACTTGCTCAGCCTTGGGGAAAAACGGCCTCTTGTTTTGAACGAGGAAAGAAGCGTCGGTTTTCGCCAAGGAAATGCTACTACCTTATTTTGACCAGAACCGTTTGCGCGAGGTCTGTAACCCAAAAACATGTTGATGCAAACGCGGGGGATGATGGGGCGGTACCCATCTTGACCTGGTCCCCGTAGGCACCTTGTTGACCTGGTTCCTCGGTAGATGGTAGGGGGTGGGGGTACGGGTGGGGGGTGTCTCTCGGGGAAGCTGAAGTGTATTTCATCCACAGCGGACAAATATTATCCGCGCCTCCCCATCCACCTTTCGAACAAAGCGTCCTCAACACGATCATTATATATCATTGACACAGTATACTGACTCGTCATTACACAATCAATATCGTTTACACAGTACATGTACACGTCTCTTGTTACTGAAATATATTGAATCAATGTTCTACCTTCGATAGTGTCGAAGGAATTTTCAGAATTAATATCAATATAATGGGCACACTGCATTCACTCATTACATATACTTACTTTACATGACACTTGAGCACTATCCCTACACCATCAATATTATTATGTAATATTCGTTTACGCTCCGTATATTGATTCCCTTTTACTTACCTACCTACATACCTAAATATCAGGGAGGTGCCGTCTAGGTAAGCAAGGTAGGCAGTACCCACCCTGAAGGAAGAAAATATTTTCTGTACAAATAGACTAATATGATTAGTAGATCAACTTTCTTAATATTTCTATCCTCTTGTTATACTGATAAATCATTTTTATGACATTTTACTCCATGAAATCACCAACTGCTTACCCTGAGTAATTGTTGAAGGCACGTGCTTCATACCTGCCTACCTACCTATCTACCTACCTATCTACCTTCCTACCTACCTACCTATCTACTTGTCTACCGGCCCACACCCTTGCCTATCTGCTTGTATAGATAGTATAAGACCTCGAACATGGAAATCCCTTTGGTAAGATGGGGCCCCTCAAATATAATAAAATTGTGAGATCATTGGGGAGAAGGGGTTAATCTATGTGGACCTAAGCGTAATGAAATCAGCTGGCGGCAGCAAGAACAATTGTACAAGTCATCAATAGTAGTTAAAGAGTGAACTCAGTTCCCGTAACCCTTTATCACGATAACTCTCTCCGTAAATGTTGTTCTTGTTAACGTCGAATAATTTAATTCAGCTGAGAGATGACGGCTTTTGTACTGTTGAGGACATTCAAACTTGACCCATGTCACAAATTATAATTAGGATTCTAACCCTTGCATATGCTTCTTAATTCATATATATATATATATATATATATATATGTATATATACATATGTATTTATATATATATTTATATATATATATATGTATATATATATATATATATATATGTGCATACATACATATAC
>NC_134780.1:19595763-19605763 GCF_046742065.1 Oratosquilla oratoria | reverse complement strand
AGGAAGGTGGGTGGGCCCAGGAGGGAGGAAGGAGGTTCGAGCTCAAAGGGAGGAAGAGAAAGGGTGGAAGGGGAGAGAGCGAGAGTGTTAGTCCTGAGGGAGGAAGGGAGGGAAGGATGGAGGGAGGGAGAGAGAGGGATGGAGGGTGGTGGTAAGCGTAACCACGCAGTATATTACTAAGGCTGATGTCACAACATCATTTTGAAATGCAACTGTTGTTTGCGAGAGCAAGGAAAGTGAGTGGGGTGTGGGAGGTAGGGTGGATGGTCGGGAAGCGACATGGCGACCGAGGAAGACATCAAAAGAGGAGGAGGAGGAGGAGGTGGAGGAGGAGGAGGAGGAATGCTTTGCTGGGGGGTCCTGTATAATAATGGTTGGTGTTTCTAGGGCAGCATCGCGCGTGTGAGGTGACTAAAGACGAGAAGGTGGAGGAGGAGGAGAAGGAGAAGGTGGAGGAAGCGAGATGGGAGCAGCGAAGATGTGGAAGAGAATTGTATTTCCTTCCTCTTAGCCAGATGGAGTCACAGAGGTGGTAAAATTTTAAGGAGGGTATCAGTGGAAGTGGAGGAGGGGGAGGGGTAGTGTTTGGGGAAAGGACAGTGGGGAGGGGAAGTCTTGGAGAATGAAGTGGTGGAGGACGAGGAGGAGATGGAGTAGGAGGAAGACGAGGAGGAAGAAGAAGAAGAACAGTAGGAGGAGGAAGAGGAGGAGAAGTATCTCATGTAAAAACTGCAGCAGACCAAGGGGCGCCGATGTTCACAAACACAGAGACACGAAGATAAGCGCAAAAACGGAGCTGGGTACTGATAAGTCCCCAACATAATGATACAATCACCCCTGAGAATGGGGATAGCCAGACGCTGCCCCCCTCCCCCCCATCCCCTTCCACTCTGCACCGGCATTCTATATTGATTGGTCTTATTTCCTCTTGTTAATTTCCCGAGCAATGATGCGTAGCCGTATGCATCCTTTATCACCCCCTTCACCCTCCAAAAATAAATAAATAAATATATGAATAAATAGATAGAAACAAATAAATAAACAAATAAATAAGTCTGCCAAGGGCAACCAGGCAGAAGGTGAACCTACGAAATAAAAACATTTGTAGAATTACCGTAGCGACTCTAAAACAGGCCAGAAGAAGTCCTCCTTAATTAGTGGACTACGATGACTTGACCTGGCGTGAGAGATTCATGAGCCGACACGGAACCTCCCAACATATGACCACTTTTACACAAATCTGACCTGTCCTTGCACTTATCCAGAAGCATTTCCCGTGAATGAATGTGACGCTGACGTCTCGATATGACATCGTATTACAAATTGGCAAAGCTTGACAACAAAATACCTTTCTCTACACAATGAGTTCTCACGGAGAGTAGTAATTAGGTCATGAGAGTAAATAAAAGTGTCTATATATATCCATGTATGCATGTATGTATGTATGTATATCTATATATATATATATATATATATATATATATATATATATATATATATATATTTATTGAAATAGGTGGGAAGAGGAAAGACTGGAGTCTTAATCTGAGTCTTATTTTTTATTAGTCTCGCTACAAACTTTTGAAAAGCTTCTAGCAAAACTAGTCAAGATTAAAACTCGGATTAAGATTCTAGTCTTTCCCCTTCCCACCCATTTCAATTTGCCAGAATGTCTCAATATATATATATAAATATACATATATATGTATATATATATATAAATGTATATATATACATATATATATATATATATATATGTATATATATATATAAATGTATATACATATACATATATATATATATATATGTATATATATATACAAATATACATATATACATACATATATATATATGTATATATAAATTATATGATAATGGAAGAGAAGGCAGTAAGGGGAAGGTGGGTAGAATATTTTAGGGAGTTGCTAAATGTGAAGGAGGATAGGGAGGGAAAGATAGCTGCAGTGGGAAATGCTAAGAAAATGACCGTGATGAGTGAGGAAAATGGAGGAGAAATAAGGAAGGATGAAGTGAAGGCAGTTGTTAAGATGATGAAAGCAGGTGCACCTGGTCTGGATGTATGCCATCCAGAATGTCTAAAAAAAAAAGGAGGTACAGTGATGATGGACTGGCTGGTGAAGTTAATTAATGTGTGCTGGAGAGAGGGTAGAGTGCCGGAGGACTGGAGGAGTGCCTGTATAGTTCCACTTTACAAGGGGAAAGGGGACAAATGTGAGTGTAGTAGTTTCAGAGGGATTAACTTGTTGAGTGTAGTTGGGAAGGCTTATGGAAGGACCTTGATTGAGAGGATTAGGAGAGGAACAGAGGGGGTAATTGGTGAGGAACAATTTGGATTTAGGACGGGTAGAGATTGTGTAGATCAGATTTTTGTGTTAAGACAGATATGTGAGAAAGCTATAGGAAAGGGGAAGGATGTTTTTTGGGCTTTTACGGATCTGGAAAAGGTGGTATGTGTAAGCAAAATTTGACGCAGCCCGAAGGGATTTCTCCTCGTCTTCTCCTTTTATACATGGGGGACAGAGAGGGGGGTCGCCGATTTAATGAAGCGGCCTTGCTGTGGATGTGCTGTGTCCTGCGACACTGCCTCTGAACCAGGGTAGTGGACAAGGTGCAGGGATAACCCGTCATCCAGGAGGTGCTAACATGTGAGAGAGGGTGGAGGGGAGTGGAGTCTATTCAGGGATGGAATGGGTCGGAATGGTTTTATGCCCTTTTCTTTTTGGCTACCTCCCCTGTAAGGGGGAAGAAGCCTTGGTATATGTGTATATTTATATATATATATATATATATATATATATATATATATATATATATATATATATATATATATATATATACATATATATATATACAGTATATATATATATATATACATACATATATATATGTATATGAATATATATATATATATATGGATATATATATATGTATGTATATACATGTATATGTATGTACGTATGTATGTACATGTATGCATACATTCTCTCTCTCTCTCTCTCTCTCTCTCTCTCTCTCTCTCTCTCTCTCTCTCTCTCTCTCTCTCTCTCTCTCTCTCTCTCACTATCTTTCCGACAGAGATTTTTCCAACTCCACCTCCTCCTTCTCTTCATCCTCTTCTGCATCCTTCTCATCATCATCCTCTCCTTCCTTGTGCTCCATTTTTTCCATCTCCTCCTCTTCGCCCTCCTCTTTCTCCTTCTCTTCTTTAATTGGTTGAATATACAGTAGTAATAATTTTAGGTATTTAATATTTTATATAATTTTCCAAAATTCTTTTAGTAAGAAAATTAGATGATCCTTTATATGTTTTCTCACTGCGCTGATGGTGTTCCGTGAGCTGAAACGAGTCAAGAATCTTAGGAACCCCATCCATGGTACGACCTGGTCTTGAGGCTGCCGGACAGATCTGGTCGGATCCGACTAGATTGGACCGTGTATGTCTGTCGGACAAGCCAAAACCATTAAATGCACAATCCAATCTGGTCGGATCCGACCAGATCCGTCCGGCAGCCTCAAGACCAGGTCGTACCGTGGATGGGGTCCCTTAGATTGAAATGTCTAGCGGTTTGAGTAACTTCTCCTTTAAGGGTATAGACTGTACTACACTCCGCCGTAGGACAAAGTGGGAAGTGGAAAAAAAGGTGAAGAGCCCACGCCAGGAGACGCGTAGCTCCACCCTAGGCGGTATCCCTCTGCCCAATTATGCGCTTATGGGAGTGTTGAGGCAGGGAACAGTCATTGCTGGAGATCGGAGAGAAGTGCAGGAATCGAACCCACAACTAATCAAATGCGAGACTAGCACGCTTCCTCCGGGGAGGAGGAGGAGGTAGATAAGAAGACGATAGAAAAGGAAGAGCAAGAGGTTGACGAGAAGACTATAGAGGAGGAGGAGGAGGTAGATAAGAAGGCGATAGAGAATCTCATTAAAGACATTGACAGATTGGAAAAAGTACAACGGCGAGCCACAAAACTGATTCCAAATATCAAAAATAAATTATACGAAAATCGACTAAAACATATGAATCTGTTTTCCTTAAAAAAGCGTAGACTCAGAGGAGACTTGATACAGGTCTTTAAGATTCTAAAGGGAATTGACAACATCAAAAGTGACAAAATTTTCACACTGAATGAGAATCAGACAAGAAACAATGGTCTCAAACTGTCCGGAAATAGATTCAATTTGGAAGTGGGTAGAAACAACTTCGCCAACCGTGTAGTTAATGAATGGAATAAACTTCCTGCAGAGGCAGTGCAATGTAGTTCAGAAGCTTTAAAAATCATTTAGATAAACACCTAAGCAAGATGCTGTAATGATTATTATTTATTTTATATTATTTGATTATTTGTTTTGTTATCATTTGTCTGTTTGATTCTCATTTATTATTAGTTATGTCAATTTATTATTTACTATTTACCTGTTTGTTGTTTGACTGTGCCTATGCGTTTATTTATGTAATTTATTTGATACATTATTATAGTTTTTATTTATTGATTTATTATTATTATTAGGATTTTTTTTTCGCATCCGACCTAGATATGGATCAAAAGGTCTCCTGTTGGCATGCTCCGCCTTTGTAATCCTTTGTAAAAGAAGGAACAGGAGGTTCATGAGAAAGTTGTACAGGAGGAGGAAAAGGAAGAGGAGGAAGTAGATGAAAAGGATCGAAAAGCAGGAGGAGGAGGAGGAGGGGGAAAGAGGAGAAGGAGGCGAAGGAGGAAGATGAGAAGGTGGAGAAGGAGGAAGAGGAGAAGGAGGAGGAGTCTGTGGTGGGTCGAGGCGCACACGCAAGAGAAAGTACAGGAGACAGACCACCAGAGTTAGTCCCCTCCTCGACTAAAGTATCATCTGACGAGTTTATCCAGTTGCCAACCTGTTAACAGATTAATATAACTTAACCTACCCTACCCTACCTTAACCTAACCTAACCTAACGTGAACTAACCTCTCTTAATACAACACACCTTGACCTACCCTAGCCTAACATGAACAGAGCTACTTAATCTAATCTTCCTTTAACTAAACTGTCCTTAGCTAAGCAAAGCTAATTGGAGACGATTTTCTTCGAACAGGGCATGGGGGAGGGGGGGGGAGAGGTAACTCAAGCCAATGCCTCCCCCCCAACCGTTCCCGGCTACCAGCAAAGGCATTACGTTGTTTTGATTAAGAGCATGACTACAGTTGACTATTGGATTGATTGATTGGTGTAAGAATTGACAGCACCGGTCGCTTGGCAAGTAACGCATGCCAGCTCGCTCCGGATCGCGTGCATGTTGAACCACGTAAAAACACATTTTTTATCATGTCTGTAAGAATTGAAACGCTCTGGCCTCAAGCTGTTGGTCTGAGATAGTAGACTTTTTCTAAATAGCATTTAATCCATATGTAAATGTATTTTCTTATTGTTCCTGGCAAATCAATATCTCTACAGTCTTTTAATGGAATCTGTCTTGCACACGGTACAAAAATGCATGTCACCTTGTGTCTCATACTCCATTTCTTAACTCATTTGAGACTTCTGTCTAAGAATAATTATGTTTTTTGTAGTATATTAAGTGGGAGAGGACAAAAGATAGGGGTGAGTGGAGAAGGGTTGTGTATGGATGATGCTTTGGTGCATGAGGAGGAGTGGGTGGGGGTTGGGGGGTGAGGGAGTATGTATAAGAGATAAATTGACGCAGCTCGAAGGGATTTCTCCCCGTCTTCTACTTTTCTGTATGAGAGGACGGAGAGGGGGGTTCGCCGATTTAATGAAGCGGCCTTGCTGTGGATGTGCTGTGTCTTGCGGCACTGCTTCTGACCCAGGGCAGTGGAGAAGATGCAGGGATGACCCGTCATCCAGGAGATGCCAAGATAAGAGGAAGGGAAGGGGGTAGAGGGGAGTGGAGTATTTAGGGGATGGAATGGGTGGGAGTTGTTTCTATGCCTTTGTTTTTGGCTACCTCCCGTGTAAGGGGGGGGGAAGCATTTGGTGTATGTATGTATGTATATTAAGTGGGGCATCATATATTTTTGTCTAACTATTCGGATTAAGACTCCAGTCATGGCGTGTGACATATCGTAATGATTAGTAATGGTAGGATATATGCCTCCCTGACCTCACCGTCTCGACCGGGTTAAGGTCGAGACGGTGAGGTTTGGCATAAAATATTATACAATTGCAAAAGAAAAGATATGATAATGTATCACGTTGGAAGTGGGAGATATTGACTTGTAAAATTCATTATATGAATGAGTAAAAGGGAGGGGGTTTACGTGTATTATAATATCTTTAAATGTATTCAGTAAGCTATAGTAAAATTGCATTAATTTGGCATAAAATATTATACAATTGCAAAAGAAAAGATACGATAATGTATCACGTTGCAAGTGGGAGATATTGACTTGTAAAATTCATTATATGAATGAATGTATTATAATATCTTTAAATGTATTCACTAAGCTATAGTAAAATTGCATTATTTTTTTCTAATTTATTTATTTATTTATTTATTTATTTATTTATTTATTTTACTCTGTACGGAATAAATTTTTCTCTTTTCAGTGAGAATGTATGGTAATATCTGTCACTGTAGTTCGGGGTCTTTTTCAATGAGATGTTTTTGTGTTCTATTTTCACTAGCTTAATGAGAACTGGGTAACACTTTCACTGATTATATCATCATAGTTTAAAGAATTTAAGACACCCTAAAATTTAATTATTTTTTTGTTTGTGAAGTTATTATAAGTGTGTGTTTGTTGTTACACATCAAAATATAATAATATAAATCATTACGTAAAGGAAGGACTATTCTCTTGCTTCAACGAGAACTTGGTAATCTCTTGGTAATTTCAGTATTTGTTAGTTTGATTGTGAAGTTATCATAATAGTGTGTTTGTTGTTACATACCTAAATATAATAACATAAATCATTACGTAAAGGAAGCCTCTTGTTTCAACGGGAACTTGGTAATCTTTTTTCTGTGAGATTTCACACTTTTACGTATGGACATATAGATTTCAGTGTGTGTCTGATTTATTTATCTATTTATCTATTTGTTTATCTATTTGTTTATTTATTTATTCATTTATTTATTTATTTTGCATAATGTTCAGGTAGGATTATAGTGAAGGAGTTTGGGATTATTTCTAATGGATTGGCCTATTTGTTTATGTTTTTTGTTGTCTCTGTGTGAAGTATTTAACATCTATCCTAATAATGCATAAAATTGATCGGACTGTTTATTATCATATATCTGTATTGATTAATTGGCAGGATGTAAGTTTGATTGTTTATGCATTTATTTATTTATTTATTCATTATTCTTTGTTTCACTATGTTGTACTATAATGTTGTTTATATTTGCTTTTTGGATGTTAAGTCGAGGTTTTGTAAATGATTATTTGCTATTTTTTGTGGGAAATTGTAATTTTTGTAAATTAATTTGTTGTTCGTATGATTACTTTTACATATTGATTATGGAATTCTTTGGGTTTGTAGTTTTTGTTCAATGAAGTAACTTCGTGTTTAAAAATGTTTGTTTGAGATGGAGGTTTTTGTATGTAAGCATTACATTTCGTGCACGGGTTTTGATTATTGTTTACAGTATGAAATAATGATTGGCTATCTTTGTGTGGGGAGTTTTGTTATTTTATCTTGAGGATGTCTTTCTTGAATTTTGTGTGAGATCTTTCTATATGTTGTTTGGGTTTGTCAGAGTTATATTGTTTCAGATTTGAGTTGGTAAGGTAAGAAAATGTTATATGTTCAGGTGAAGTGTATGGGAGTTTGTGCAATCTAACTTTGAGTTTAGACTAATGTACTGTATGTTGGAGATGGTTATATTATATTTGCAATTAATAGGATTAGTGTAGTATTGAGTTTGATATTATTAAAATGAGATTGTGTATTATTTCTGGGTCATCACGATCTGGGAGAGGGTAAAAAATATTTTTTATAAATGTATTAGGTTTGTTAAGGAATCGTTATAACCATGAATACCTTTTGAAACGCACGACGTCTTGCGTCTCTTATAGGTGGAATATTTAGTGAAAATGCATGGTTTCTGCTTTATGTGTTGGTTTTGTTCATTGTGGGATTTGTCGTTGTGTTTTCTTTGGTTTATTTTATTTTATTATGTGTTGGCTTTGGGTGACTGCCTGTGAGTCTTCCTTGGGGCGGGTGGTGCTGGGTGGGGTGGTATATGCTGAGGTGTTCATATTGTTGGGTGTGATCGTCTAAAGTACTTTAAAGTTAATGTGATATTGAGTTGTTATATATGGGTTAATAAGAATTATTTGAGTACATGATGGCAGGGTTGATATTATGGTTAGTGTGTCTTAGTATTGTGGTTTGTACTTGAGAGGCTTTGATATTTTATAGAATGAGTTTGACAATTATCTTTTAATTATATTGTGTCAAAAATGCACTGGGAGATGTTTGGTATGTAATTATTGATATTTGTTTTTTGAGAATTTATATGTTTACATGGAGTTTGGTATGATGTATAAAATATAATCTCTGTTATTTGTAGTATTTGTTTGTTTATTTGCATTTAGTTGTTGGCTGAGTGTACAGTTATTCTGGTGAACCTATATGAATTTGAAGATTTGGTTGTGTATTATCTATTTTACGTCTTATGAACGTCGCTTCTGTTGAGTTTGTAGTAATGTTGATATGAAGAATTGGCAGGGAATTTTGTGAGTATTTATCACTTTGTGTCTTTGTATGTAGATTTTGTTTAATGTATTAGTTAATAATTGTTTCTCTTATATGTGTATGTATTTATTAGCTTGTTTGTATCTTTCTGTTTATATTGGATGTGTTTACATTTTGTGTAGTTATGTGTAAAAACTTGGGAAACAGGGTACTTATCGTAGACCTACGTTGATTTAATGCGTAGTCCAGATTTACTGTCGGATGGTGGATGACGGTGCTTGGAAAAAGTTTGGTGGTGATGTCCGCTTTTGTTCTTGGAACACCGCTGCCACCAATATGTAGCCGTTAAAAGTTTGGGGCTACACAATGGAGTTTAGCGGGGTCATATAAACCTTCCTCGGGTTTTCTTGGTTTATTTGGGCAGGTACTTGTAGGTATATATACAAGTTGGGATATAATCTCCCGAGGGAGAATATCTCCCCTACCGAGATTAAGAGATAGTGTCTCCCCTAGCCTCCTCTCCTCCGGCAAACGCAGTCACCCGTTATAAAGGGGAATAAGCCTAGCTAAGCATGTTTAGTGTAGGTTGTTAGATACAGCTTATATACAGTAATACACGTGTGTTAGTTGCATTACAATGGGTTTAGTATTAAGTACTGTATTTATATTTGTTGATGTGTCATGAAATGGTGTATGTATTGGAGTTACGATAATGTAGTTTGGTAGGCATAAGGATAGGTTAGTGAACTGTCTGGTGAGATTTGGTCCTTGTATCGGTTTGTTGGACGATAGCGCGATGATGCGTTGCATTGTCTGAGTCAGGTGTTTATGATTAGAAAATGTGAGGTCATCAACATTGGAGGTATTGCTAAAGGCTAGTGCCTTCTTGTACGTGTGTGGAATATGTGTCATGTCGTGTGACATATCGTAATGGGTGGTAGGATACATATGAGCTCGAAAAAAGACATAACGTAAAGAGTTGCCACAAAATCCTCTGCAAATATTTTTTGCCACCTCACTTCCAAAATCGCTTTAGCACGGTAGTCATATTTACTCATGTAATCACTCATTGACACTGCCGCACTTCCATATATAAACTAAGGGTCTTAGGATATTACATCATCTTACCCTCAAATATGGACAAAGTGAAGATTGTGTCTACTGTAGACCTCGTTTATATATGTTATTTATGCAAATTATATTTTCTTTCTCTTAATTATCTTTCAAATGAAGATATGAAATTTGATTTATCTTTTAGGTTGCACATAGATGTTTCAAACCTACACTATCCAACGACTACGAATAAACCAAGCTTTATCAAATCATATTACTCCAATACACCGT
>NC_134780.1:19588263-19590763 GCF_046742065.1 Oratosquilla oratoria | reverse complement strand
ATACGATAACTGAATTCAAAGGTAAATTTGTAAAGTACAAGCTCAGAAAAAAATTCACGAGCATATTATACTTTATGTTATAATTAGGTAAGTAGGTAAACACACTTAAACACACACACACACACACACACACACACACACACACACACACACACACACACACACACACACACACACACACACACACACACACACACACACACACACACACACACACACACACACACACACACACACGCTGCGCTTCGGGTCGTTACTCTGACTCTCGTGGGCGAGGAGTTGGGGGTGTGTGTGTGTGCAAGGTCATAGCATTACCCATAGATCGGACCTACGAGCTCTGAGCTCTCTTCCAGGAGGGAAATAGCTGTTGATCACGAGTCCAACACGTGATCCAAAGACCAAGTGAATACACACACACGCTTATACACAAAGACGCACACGTATTCCTCTCTTGTCTCTTTTTCTTTTTTTCTATCCCTTTCTTTCGCTATTTTACCTCCTGACCTGCTTAGAAGAAGGGTTCTAATGGATATGTGAATCCAAGAAGCACGTAGAACACCATATACAAATGACATTGAATTGTAATTGATTTTACACTTTTTTGACTTTGGCATAATGTGATATGAAAATTAAGTGGTGCCCTAACAATTATTATTATTGTAATTATTATTGTTTTATTTTATGTTTAGTTAATTTATTTATTTACTTGTTTCCTCATCCATGTATTTATTCATTTGTTATTTATCGATTTATCTATTACATATTTATTACTTTATTTTTCATTTACTTATTTATTTGATTACTTACTTATTATAATTTTTCATTATTAATTGATTTATTATTTTTTGCAGGTATTCCTTTCCTGTTGTGCCTTAGCTCGCTGTGTCCCGAAGTAAGTAATTTTCCCGATATCCAAAACTGACCCAAGCCAATGAAATACCTTTCACCGTATTTCTACTCGAATGCAAAAAGTATTACGTATGAAGAATATCAAATACTCAACAATGGTAACTATTTGTATTACATCACTAATAACCAGCGCTGCTATCTTTAGGCAAAATATTTCGATGAAGTGGTATATTTACTTAGGTGGTGAAAGAGAGATTTGGGGAGGGCAGTAGAAAGGGGCGATAATAGAAATTGATCAACATTCTTTCTTGAATGGAAATTAGTCTCCAATCGGAAAATATTCCAACGTAAATCTGAGCTGTAGGGGTGTCCCTACAATTCCAACACTAGGACAATTCACCACTGGCCAACTCAACGCCAGTACAACTTAAGAAAATTCAAACCATGATTTTTTTTTTCGGCGACTTTTGAAAAACAAGTAAAAGTGAGTTTATCAACGATCGTTCTAAAACATAACGTTTTAAAACCAAATAAAAGTAAGCTATTAAGGATAGATTTTTGATATATGACTTAAATCTTAATTTGAAAATTTACTGAAAATTGTATGCCATTCCTCTCAAGTATTCCGTGGTAGATCGCTGTGAAAAAGAAGGGAGCATCTACAAAATTCTATCATCTGCCTTCATATAGTTCTTCAATTTAGGGGTTAGGGGAATTACCTCCAATTAACTGATTGAAATATGTATATTGGTTTCTTTGCACCTTCTATAGCCCCGTAATGAATCTCCATCACCAGTTCTCCTTGCTGTCTTACATTTGCTGCTTCATCATGGCTATTTCTCTGATCTTCCTCGTGCAACGTTCTATCGTAAATATTCCACATTTCAGGGAGAAAGAGAGATCTTTTGTTGGTTCCGCCTCTATTTGGTCTCCCAATATAGTTATCTTTGAACCAATTGAGCAATGTTCTTTAGATATCCACAGAGAGTGTGCCAAAATAAGTATCAATATGTGAAAGAGGAACAAGTGTTAAGCTTAATATCATTTTGGTTTTTAGTGTAAAGCTGGCATCGTTGTTGTACGTAGACGTGTAACCAATGGAAACTATCTTTATGTGCATATTTGTGACAAATGAAAAAAATTCTTTTATTTCAACATCTAGAAATGCTTCTTTCATGGATGTAAAGGGTGCCCATTCAAAGTCGCAAATAATAGATGTTTGTTTAGTACTGGCTCGACATCTTTGAGCATTTCAAACGTCTTTGCATGAGTTCACCGTTGCTTGTTTCACAAAAGAGTATAGATAGTCGGAATAACTCCATCAAATTTCTTTGCAAGAAGATAATCTTGGTGTTAAAGTTCCATCGACATCCCAAAAACCAGATGAATGTTGATGCTGCAAGTAATTTCCTCTTCCAAAAAGAAAAATTCTGGGTAATCCAGGGCCACTATCACGGGCCTGGAAATTTTCTTCTCTTCCTTCTTCAGGAATGCAAATTTTGCATTGAGACGGCCACTATCTTTTCAAGATCTACAGGATTCGGAAGGGGAGCGCTTATGATTTTCCTTTTGCATTTAATCGTTTTCCTCATGTGAAGGCTTGTTTACTTCCTTGATAACTGCTTCAGACTTTGTATTAATCTTTATATTG
>NC_134780.1:19565763-19573263 GCF_046742065.1 Oratosquilla oratoria | reverse complement strand
CCAGTGCTTACGTCAGGAAGTGGTGCAATGCTATAGTGATTTTGTTTAATAAAAAAGGAGACCAGAATGACTTTAGTAACTATAGACCGATTAGCTTGCTATCAAATGTATATAAAGTATTCTCCAAGATCTTTAGAAATAGACTAAGTCAAGTTTTAGATGGAAACCAATCGAGAGAACAGACAGAATAATCGAGAAAACGACAGAATACAATATACTTCTGTTTAGCTTTTATAGATTACGAGAAGGCCTCTGACTCGGTAGAACAAATAGCAATACTAAACTCGCTACGCAATCAGGATACAAACGAACAGATCGTAAGAGTTTTAGAAAAGATCTATGCGAAAGGTACCACTATAATTCGACTACATAAAGATACAGAAAATATCAAAATCGAGAAAGGAGTACGGCAAGGCGATACAATTTCACCCAAATTATATACAGCTTCCCTGGAAGAGATTTTCAAAAGGTTGATTTGGGAAGAAAAAGGTTTGAAGATTAATGGCGAATATTTGAACCACCTAAGATTTGCGGATAACATTATTCTTATCTCAGAAAGAGCAGAAGACTTGCAAGATATGGTGAGTGATCTAAACAAGGAAAGTTTCAAAGTAGGTTTAAAAATGAGAGTAAAACCAAAGCAATGTTTAACACGAAAGTTCAAAGTAAAGATATTATAATCGATGGTGAGAGTCTTGAGCTTGTTCTTTAACATGTGATAAAATCCTGCCCTTATTATACACAATTGTTGATACAGTTGTATGGCCCAGTCCCAAAGATCTTGCAATGGCGGCCGCTTTTTCACGTTTCTCATGCCGTTTTATGATTTCCAACTTATCTTCCAGCGATTTAAAGGGGGTTTACACGGTCTAACGGTTCGTCGAACGCGGTTCGACAGACACGTGTTTAAAGTGATATATGAACGTGTGAACGGGGTATTTGGTTGTCGAACACGGTATTTCAGCACGTCGCCAACAAAAACCACCGGATAAATTGGGACGATGCTGAAATAATTTACAAATCCAAATGTAGTTTCAGAAGAAAAATGGTAGAATCCTCCTTAATAAACAAATTTCCAAATTATAACATTTCCTATGGTCAATGGTCACCAGATTGTATTTCTTCTTTTGCTATAAATAAAATGTTACCATCTACATTAGCGGTGGACAAAAGCCACCAAGCTCCACGCAACGCCGGACACGTGACCTGAGCCACCAAGGTCCATGCAATGCGCGCCGGACACGTGACCTGAGCCCCCGTCCCTTCTTGTTTACCTCACTGTTTTAGTATAAATACACATTGTTCTCTACTCTGTAATTCATATCTGCTGAAGAGGATCACAGTAAGTGATCGAAATATACAGATCTCTATATCTTCGCTTATTCTTCTCCGAAAGTGGGTCACCAGTATTATATATATATATATATATATATATATATATATATATATATATATATACATATATATAAATATATACATACATACACACACACACACATATATGCAGAAAGATCACTATAAACAACACGTGATCCACAAATTTTGCTGGTAACCACTAAGGAAATCGGAAGAAACCAGTATATCCCAAGCGCTTTCGTGTAATTCACATCTTCAGGGGAATACAGAAAAAGTTGTGTTACAAAGAGGTTTAAAAATAACAAGATTATACACTAGGAAAGGAACAGGCAAGGTGTGAGATGTCACAAAATTAAATACTAGGAAAGGAACTGGCATAGCACAATATGACACGAAATATTACACTAGGAAAGGAACCGGTGAAGCACAAAAAGTCACATATGAAATAAGAATAAGTCTTGGTACACAAAGTCATCAAAGAAAAAGAAATCTAGAGAACAGCACAATTCACCAAATTAATTTTGGTCACATACAACCTGATTACAAATTTTGTTAATGATGAATTTATCTAATTTATAATTGCCATTACTGATATTAATATATATATATATATATATATATATATATATGTATATGTAATATGTGTGTGTGTGTGTGTGTGTGTGTGTGTGTGTGTGTGTGTGTGTGTGTGTGTGTGTGTGTGTGTGTGTGTGTGTGTGTGTGTGTGTGTGTGTGTCTGTAATTCACCATGGTCTTGGATCACGTATTGTACTTGTGATCGACAACTACTACCCTCCCGGAAGAGAGCTCATGTATGACACGTGTGTGCGTGTGTGTGTGTGTGTGTGCGTGTGTCCGAGTAGGAGGCTGGAAAAGGAAAAGAAATGAACTGGGACAAAATCTGATTAGATGAAAAAGTAATCGAGTGATATGACTGGAATTGCAAACTCGGTCATCCGATTTCAGTTCAAGTGGCCAATGTGCTGGCAAGGGCGGGGTCGGTCGTGGGAGGAAGAGGGAGGGTGAAAGGGAGTGGGTGGAGGGGATGTTGGCTTGGCCCAGTCATGTGATTGTATAGGCGCCCTTGTTGCCCTGGTAAGATCGCATCCTGCGGATTAAAAAAGAAGAAGAAGAAGAAGAAGAAGAAGACGAAGAATGGGATGGACAGGGAAGGGGAGAGGGAAACGGGGTGGGAAAGGGACACAGATTACTTAACTCATCTACTGCTGATTTTTTTTTTCTTTTTTTTTTAGCTGAATGAAATCATCTTTCATCAGGAAGGCTGAAGTCGCATAACAAAGCGAAAGGTTTAATTTCGCTTTTGAGACTTCTTCCGCTTTTGCTGTTGAGATATTTTGTTTAATTCTCAAACCTCATGAGATTGACACAGAAATGAATAGAATAGTCTGGAGGCAGCCAGAACAAGAGAAAAAGTGTCTTCACTAGGTACAGACGAGGTCGGCGTGCTCTCAAACCGACTCTTATCAACTTGTGGCTCGTTGTCTACGGTTGAAATCGTAGCATTCCTAGAGGATGTTGTCGATATCGTCTTCTTGTAGACAAAATGGCCGCTTTTATGCAGAAGCTATGCGGCAAACTGCCGACCTAGTTTGCTGTTTCCTCTGACGGGTGTTATTAATGCCCGTCTCGATGAATCCTCCCTTTGCGCCGGGTGGTAATTTCCCTTTCATTCAGGGTGCCGGAGTGAGTTCTCTCCCCATCAACGTGGCGCCCTCACCCTTGCCCATCTTCAGCAGTCACTTCCATACCGGGTGCCGCTTTTTCTCCTCTGCAGGCTGCCGTCCGGCTATTACATTCATCCCAGAAGAGGCATGTCTACTCAGTAGAGAGTAAAGTATATAAGCTTACCAGCGTGATTTTTTTTTCTTTTCTTCCTTTTGCTTGCCGCTCGGCCATTTCATTCATCTCTGTAACATCCTCTCGGTAGCAAAAGAATAAAATTCCAACAAATAGTTTTTGTATTTTTTTTTTCGACCCTGAAACGCCTTTTGGGGCTTGTCCCTTCTCGCTGTCATTTTTTTTTTTTTTTTTTTTTTTTACTTTTTTCTTTCCCAGTAAGTCGCATCAGGGAGCCGGTCCCTTGCGTGGCGCCTGCCGGTTCTTTACTGGAGAAAGCAAATTGAGGGAAGAGGGACGGTGGGGAGGAGGGGTGGAAGGGTGGGGTGGGGGGAGGAGGAAGGGGGTAAGGAGACGGGAGAAGGGGGGAAGGAGAAAGGGGGTAAGGAAAAGGGGAGAGGGGGGAAGGCTGCAGCCCACGAAAACAACTCATCAACAGCATTTTCTCGAGATTTTCAAATTCGTGTGCTGTTGTGGAGCACTGGTTTCCATCCCGCCTTGTACCGTTGAGGCCTGTACTTTATTCCAATGGTTATCGGTGAGGACTGCTTTCCCTAGTACAAAGGGCAAAGGTGATTATTTAGGGCAGCCAAGCGACTCCTGGTGTAGCCTCCCACCAAAGTTGTTTTTCCATTTGAGTCAACCATGTGTGTGTGTGTGTGTGTGTGTGTGTGTGTGTGTGTGTGTGTGTGTGTGTGTGTGTGTGTGTGTGTGTGTGTGTGTGTGTGTGTGTGTGTGTGTGTGTGTGTGTGTGTGTGTGTGTGTGTGTGTGTGTGTGTGTGTGTGTGTGTGTGTGTGTGTGTGTGTATGTGTGTATGTATGTGTGTGTGTGTTTGTGTGTGTGTGTGTGTGTGTGTATGTGTGTGTATGTGTGTGTGTGTGTTTGTGTGTGTGTGTGTGTGTGTATTTACCTAGTTGCATCTTACAAGAAGAAGAGCTATGCTCGTGGTGTTCCGTTTTTTGTACCTCGCAGTGTCTAGTTTCCTCTTAAACTCGTGTATAGTTTTTGTACACACTATTGTTTTATCCAGTTTGTTCCAGATATCTTACAGGAAGGAGAGCTATGCTCGTGGTGTCCCGTCTTTGTATCTCGCAATCTCTAGTTTGCTTTTAAATTCGTGTATAGTTTTTACACACTCTATTGTTTTATCCAGTTTGTTCCAGATATCCACTACTCTGTGTAGAAAACTGTTTTTTACAAGTCTCTTCCATAACTATCTGTTATGAGTTTCTTACCTCTTGTATTTCTCTTATCCCATTTTAGTAAGTCCTGTCTATCAAGGACTTCTGTGCCTTTCATGATTCTGTAAATGGTCAGCAGGTCGCCTCTTTCTCTTCTTTGTTCCAAAGTCGATAATTTCAATTTAGCCAGTCTTTCCTCATATGACAGGTTTGAGTGTTGGGGCCATTTTCCTGGCTGATCTCTGGATTCGTTCAATTTTCTTTATCTTCTTTATAGTACAAGGTGACCATAGTGTCGCAGCATACTCTAGTCTAGGCCTTATTAGTGTGACTAGTATTTTTTTTTTTACTATTTCTTCGTCTAAATAGGTAAAAACCACCTCTATTTGTCTTAGCAAGTTGTAAGATTCTCCGACAATTTTGTTTATCTGTTTATGAGGAGATATGTTATTTGAGATAATTACTCCCAGGGCTTTTTCAGACCCCACTTTCTTTACTTCTTTTGTTCCAATTTTATATTGTCCTGATATTCTTTTTTTATTTTTCCCGAACTCCATTATGCTACATTTCTTGATGATGAAGTCTACTTCCCACTTTTGGCTCCGTATATATATATATATATATATATATATATATATATATATATATATATATGTGTGTGTGTGTGTGTGTGTGTGTGTGTGTGTGTGTGTGTGTTTGTGTGTGTGTGTGTGTGTGTGTGTGTGTGTGTGTGTGTGTGTGTGTGTGTGTGTGTGTGTGTGTGTGTGTGTGTGTGTGTGTGTGTGTGTGTGAATATACGTTTAAGTATTGTTTCACATATAAATACATACATTCATACATACATACATAGATACATACATACATATACCAAGGGCTTTTTCCCTCTTACAAGGGAGGTAGCCAAAGTCAAAGGCATAAATCCACTCCCACTCATTTCATCCCCACATATTCCACTCCCATTCACCACCCTTCCTTTCCTCTTTTCTTGGCTCCTCCTGGATGACAGGTCATCCCTGCATCTCGTCCATCACCCAGGGCCAGAAGTAATGGAGCAAGACACAGCACATCCACAGCAAGGCCACTTCACTTAATAAGTTTCACATATACTGTATATTTATTTGTTTCTATGTATCTGCTTAGTTGGGGCCGGTGAGGACACAAGAGTCAAGGGAAGGTAGGTCACTGATGAATACTGGACCAAATAACCCTCAGGATTTGCTCCCGTGAACTGTCTTCCCGCGTGAAGTGGAGTCTGACTATACGAAGCTTGACTTGGCCCTACAAAGCCTTACTTGGCTGTAAAGCCTGACGCGACCCGAGCATACGAAACTGAACTTGGCCCTATGAACCCTGAACTGACTGCGAAGCTTGATGTTATCTGACTGTGAAACCTGACGTGACCTGACTATGAAGTTTAATCTAACTTGACCTGACTGTGTGAAACTTGACCTGGCGTTGATAGATTATTCTGACCTGTTGAGGCACCATATTGAAGGTAATGCCATATCAACAAATTATCAATTCCTCTTGATACCCCGAGAGCGCGTATCAGGTCAGAGAAGGACATCAGTCGTGATCTCGTTTGCCTTCGATGGTCCGACCCTCAGCTCAAAGAAATCGTCTGGCAATATTATTCGGGTCTGTGCTGAAGGGGGTTTTCATGTCCGGCAGTTGAAAGAGCACTAACTTTGTTTCTCTTTTTTTTTCGATTCTTTGTTCGTTGTTTGGTCTTAATTTGTTTTATTTTTTGTCCACTTTTAGTTTATTCTATTTTATTCTTTTATTTGGTTCCATTTGATTTAATTCTAATCTTCCTCCATATTATTTTATTTGAATTTTGCTCCATATTTTATCTACAATTCTGCATCTATTTTATGGTGTTTTTCACATATTTTCTTATTTGTTTATTTCATTTTGGTATTTGATTTTTATTCTACCATATTTTGTTTTATTTTACAATATTTCATTTATCCTAATTGGTCTTACTTTGTTTAATCTTCTATTCTATTCCATTATTATTATTATTTTTTTTTTTATCTCATCTCATTTTGTCTTATCTTATTTTCCTGAAGGACAGCATGAAGTCAAGGCATGCTTAAGATATTAGCCTGTTGTGCAAAGGGGAGCCCAAAGAACCTTGATTGGCAAAGAACCATGCTATCCAGAGATCCCATCCCACCGACCCCACTCCCTGCCACCCTCCCGCAGCCGAGTACCCCAACTCTCGGCTCGCCGGAAGTGTAGACCGGATCGGATTCAAAGACCCGGGCCTAGATGGACGGCTACTGCTCCTGCTCCCTCCTACCTGTTGCTTATTGAAGACAACAAAAGCAAAGGTCACATGAGGTGGGCAAAACTGCACTCACACACACACACACCAGGACGTGGGTCTTGACTATCACTTTCAACGTGGGTTTTGAGTTCGCAGACCTTTGTTGTAGCTGGTGTTGATCAATTTTTTTTTCTTCGGCTGAGGAGGTGGAGCGAGACCCTGAATGGAAAACGTCACCTGAACAGAATCGTCTGATGGTCACCAGAACATAAATCTAAGAGTTGTTTAAGTTTACCAGTTGGCTACACTACATGTTGCCGTTATAATTAAACAAAGTAGTTGCATTAGTCCCCAGCGGGATAAGAAAAGGTTCTCTGGTAAAGATTGGGTTATAGTCTCCCTTTGACGGCTTGGACCCACAGCTAGGTTGAGGTTATTGGTCCAGTATTCTTCAGCGTATGTTTGGATACTGAGTGCTCTTGTATGCTATGTGTCAACAAATAATTCGATCGCCAACGTACCCAACCTTGTTCTGCATTTTTTCAATACTCCTCAGCCAGATCTTACTACGGGTTTCATTAGCGCCAGTTACCAGAGAAGAGCACTATTACTCCTCCAAAAGCCTTCTCTTGGCTATCTTTTGTATTACTTCAAGACTCAGAAGTGGATTTTATCACCCGACAACCATGAGGGATATCTCCTTCAGTGGCACTTGTTTTTAATAGGGCAAGGAAATATCACAATCAGGCTGATAGATGACTTGAGCTTTGAGTGAACAGGTTTTCATTCAGGGCTAAGAATGGCTGCAATATCACTGTAGCCATAGCTGGAAT
>NC_134780.1:19558263-19560763 GCF_046742065.1 Oratosquilla oratoria | reverse complement strand
GTTTCTCTCTCGCGCGCTTGCTTGCACACACACACACATGAATGCAGGCTCAAACACGCACACTGGCAAGCTCGTTCACACGTGAACATGTAGGCACACCCACATGCATCCACCCACCCACACCCACACACACACCCTCCCACCCACACACACACACACACACACACACTCACACACACACACACACACACACACACACACACACACACACACACACACACACACACACACACACACACACACACACACACACACACACACACACACACACACACATACACACATACACACACACACACAAGCGCGCAGCAACACTATGGTCACCCAGTACTAAAAAGAATATAGAAAAAATGACAGAATCCAGCGAGCAACTACGAAGATGGCCCCAACACTATCAAAACTGCCATATGAAGACAAATTGTCAGAACTAGAATTACCGACTCTGAAACAAAGGAGAGAAAGAGATGACTTGTTGACCATCTACAGTATAGAAGTCGTTGATAGAGAAGACTTACTAAATTGGAATAAGAGAAACACAAGAAGACATGGGAGGAAACTCAAAAAAGGACAGTTGTAAAAGAGACCTGAAAAAGAACAGCATTCCCCACAGAGTGGTGTACGTATGGAACACACTAGACGAAACAATAGTGTGCGTAAAAACTATACACGAATTTAAGAGCAAATTATATATGGCGAGATACAGAGACGGGACACTACGAGCGTAGCTCCCCTTCTCGTAAGATACAACTAGGTAAATACAACTAGGTAAATACACACGCACACACACATAGAGGAAGAGTGGGTGAATGAAGTAATGTGGCTTTTAAGCTCATGAACCTTTCTCGGGAGGAACAAATGATTGGCCAAAATGTATTTTTCTTTAGGTACAAAAATATCAATGTGTGTGTGTGTGTGTGTGTGTGTGTGTGTGTGTGTGTGTGTGTGTGTGTGTGTGTGTGTGTGTGTGTGTGTGTGTGTGTGTTTGTGTGTGTGTTTGTGTGTGTGTGTTTGTGTGTGTGTGTGTGCGCGTGTGTGTATGTGTGTGTGTGTGTGTGTGTGTGTGTGTGTGTGTGTGTGTGTGTGTGTGTGTGTGTGTGTGTGTGTGTGTGTATTTCAAAATGGTCCTTCACTCATTACTAATAGGTCAGTCTAGTGCGTCAAGTGAAGTAAAATATAGAGAAGCAAAATTAATTTTTTTCTTTCACTAAAGGTTCAAGGGAAATAATAATTAATTAGAGGAGGTGATAAGCACTTGGTCCTTATGGCACCTTTACCTAAAGACGATTTTATTCAGCTTAAGATCAAGTTTGGAACAAGATGGAGCTCCCTCGAGACGCCGTTTTATCAGATTGTGGCCGAGGGTCCTGTTACGGCGACCAAAATCCCCTGGCGGCAGTCACAGTAGAGGCCAAAGTGCCCTTCTGTACAAGATGGATAAAATGACATTTTTACTAACTTCAAGTTTGCCACGGGAATGAATAAAATCGCCTGGCGGCATCAAGAATAGAAGTGTTCTTCGGTACGGTGAAGGTTAAGCAAACCGTGGGAGATGGTCTGTCGTTAATCGAGGTTAGGATAAAATAACACCTTTGCTACTGAACAGACTCATGTGAAGCGAATAAAAATCGCCAGGCAAAAAGCCGGAATAGGAGGAAAGAGTACCACCCGGCACGCCAGGGGGTTAATCCCACACGGCAAAGAGATCCGCAACATATTTTCAAATCACGCGGAAGCCCCGGACAGTTTGCGAAATCACGTTTTCAATTTTTCCCTTCCGGTTTTGTTTTTCGACTTTTATCCTCCATCTTGTTTTCGATATGTTTTCCAGCTCGCTTCGCACGTACTCGCTCCTAACCGAAGAGGAATCCAGAGGAACGCCGGAGATGTGTCCTGAGGATCTTGTCTTCGAGTCTTCCGTTGTAGGTAACCACCTCTAGGTACTAGTTCGCCTCTGATGCTCGATAGTTCTTCAAGAGATAGAACACGGGTAACTCCTCCATATATGTTTTTTGCGGGCCAGAAAGAAGCCTGTCGGAAGTTATCTCCGTCCTTTATCATTACCGTGGCTTAGTCATCTTAACTTACACTCTCTGGAAAGACGAGGGTGTAGGGTTTCTAATAGAGATATTCAAATGGTTGAAGGACTCTAACAAGGGCGATGCAGGAAAGGTCATCATAGCAAGATCAGCAAGGCAGGACCTGTGGTAATGGAGTTGAAATAGACAACTTTAGATTCAAGAAGGAAACAGGCAAAAACTGCTTTGTCAATAGAGTGGTTGATGGATGGAATAGACTTAGTACCGATGTAGTGGGCGATGAAACAATTGGTTCTTTTAAGAGAAGATTAGATATCTTTATGGATAGAAATGGCATGTGGTAAGGGACATGGAACTGCCTAGTATAGGACTTATTATTTTTCACAGTCTTCTCTATTCTTGTGTTCTAATGTTCGTATGACACCACCTCCCTCGCCGTCACTATCAACTACACCAAGCGAGGT
>NC_134780.1:19500763-19540763 GCF_046742065.1 Oratosquilla oratoria | reverse complement strand
TAATACATAATAAATGATTACCTTTACATATTATGATGCTGAAGTGATTGTTCATTATACAAATATATAGAATATGATAGATGCATCTTAGTGTTAATATGATGTTTGGATTAGATGTTGTTTAATAAGTGTACAATAAAAGGCATGGGACTGTGTTTGTGTGTGTGTGTGTGTGTGTGTGTGTGTGTGTGTGTGTGTGTGTGTGTGTGTGTGTGTGTGTGTGTGTATGTGTGTGTGTGAGTGTGTGTGTGTGTGTGTGTGTGTGTGTGTGTGTGTGTGTATGTGTGTGAGTGTGTGTTTGTGTGTGTGTGTGTGTGTGTGTGTGTGTGTGTGTGTGTGTGTGTGTGTGTGTGTGTGTGTGTGTGTGTGTGTGTGTGTGTGTGTGTGTGTGTGTGTGTGTGTGTGTGTGTGTGTGTGTGTGTGTGTGTGTGTGTGTGTGTGTGTACATTTATGTGTGGCTACCATACATATAAGGGTTTCCCTCAATTGACAAAAATCGTATGGTGTTAGAACACTGTATAAAGCTTTGCTAAATCAACTCGACTGGCTTTAGCCAAAATAGGTATATTCGTACAAGTGGGTGACGAATGTGTGCAGGTGGAGTCGGTCCTTGAGGACACAATCGTAGAGTCCTTCTTGACCTCCCACTCTACTTCAATTCCATCAGGAGAATGCGATCAAAAATGTCTCCAGTGTCCGTCCCCATCTTGGGGAAAATTGTGTGTGTTGTGGGGGGGGGGGGAGTGGCGCTCTTTCCGGCCGTGTTTGGATCACTGGATTCTGGACAACCTTACAAATGGTTCGAGCAGCGCCATTCTCATTTGATTTTTACTGTGAGTTTGTAAATACTACCCGACTCACAGACACGCCCGATGCGTTGGCTCCGTAGTGTCTTTCGCGTCATGTTTGTTGTATCATTTGGTGACTGGAAAGGGAAGAGTGTCCGCACTGGGGATTACTTAGAGAAACTGTGGGGACTGACGGTGTGTGGGTGGAGCGGCGCATCCCACGGAGTGTGCTCTCGATTGGTGATGGTGATGATATATATGAGCAAAGCAACAATAAAAGACAGAAGTAAAGCATCAAGCTATTTTCGTCTTACATTGAGATCTTCAGGGTACGGAGCTAAAGAAAGAATGAGGTCACCAAATAAAAAAAGTATGAGAAAATTTTGGCAAGGTTAACCAACATTAAGTTCGAGAATCACAATATGCTGGGTTTCCCCAAAAATATTGCTCACAACCTACAGTCCTTTAACAAGCTAATTCTTATTACTATGATTGTGAGAAGGTCGTGTGGGCATTTGTGAATATTAGATATAACAAAGTTCTTATACATCTCTTGCAATGCTTTTGTTGGGAAGCCACAACAAACTAAAACAGAAGACAGATAATAAGAAAGAAAAAATAAATATGAACTATAGATATATTAAGTGCGTCTGAATCGAGAATTATTTACAGTGACACTGTGACAGTAGTATCTAGGTGGTAATGCACCAGCTATTTGTATGGTGGCTTAGGTCATCTTCATATCCGGGGGAAGGAGGAAGTGGTTGTTCTACGGGAACGATATTCCCGGGAACAGTTGTCCTGAAATTCTACTACACATCCCCCTACTCTCCTCCTCCTCCTCCTCCTCCTCCTCTTCCTTCTCCTCCTCCTCCATCTCTTCCTCCTCATCTTCCTCATTCTCTTCCTCCTGTTCATCTTCTTCCTCTTCCTACTTCTCCACTTCCCCACTTGCTCCTCTTCGTCATCCTCATCCACTCTGTCTTCGTCCTTTCCCCACCTATTTCCCCTCCTTCTCGTTCTTCTTCTCTTCCTCCTCCACATACTGCTCCTCCTCCTCCTCTTTTTCCTCCCCCTCTTCCTCCTCCTCTTCTTTCTCCTCCTCCTCCTCCTCATACGCATACTCAAACTTCCTACTCCTTTATTTCTCCTCCTCCTCCTCTTCCTCCTCCTACTCCTCTATTCCTTTCTCCTTTCCCCACCCGTTCTCCACCTCCTAATCTTCTTCCTCCATCTCCTTTTCCTTTTCTTCCTCCTCCTGGTGCCAGGGCCCCGGTGGAGCATGACGAGGCGAGGATGCGAAAGAGCCATGAATCCGTCTCTTAATCTTTTCCAATAAATCGCGAAGGGGTCCGAGCCAACGAGACTCGTTGCGGAGCGTCCTCTCGAAGTCGACCAAAATCGGACTCCATCACCGCCCGCGGGAGAGCGAGACGACTCGTCGGGGTCGCAGACGGGGACCTAGACCTCGCAGACACTCGTGATCCAGTTTCGGCGAGGGAGGGAGTGCCAGATCGCGTGGCAGCGGGGCCACGTATGTGGTGCTGCTGAAGTCTCCTTTTGATGGGAGTCGTTCTGAGGTTGTTGAAACGAGTGAGGTGTGGAGATATCCATTACGGCTAGACAGGGAAGTGTTTTTGTCGCCGTTCTGCCGAGGAATGTCTTCGTCATCGTCCTACGGGAGTTGTAAAGTCACAGGGGGTAGTAGCGGGGCGAAGGCGAGGTCGGTGACCTTCGAAGTCCAATGATTAATCCTTAGGCCCAGGAAACTACATGTGCAGAAGTGAAGCTGGAATACATCGAAATCAAATGAATGGATTCTATTGAAAATTTTGAGAAAATTAAAAGGAGTTGCTCTTGTTTGTTGTAAAGAAATTACAAATAAAAAAGAGTTACTGCTGCTTCTACTGGGCTTAGACAGAGAACGTTCGCGACTGAAAGACACACACACACACACACACACACACACACACACACACACACACACACACACACACACACACACACACACACACACACACACACACACAATCCGTGGCTCCAACACGACTCGGTGGCGCGGTTGGTAGAGTCCCAGACTGTCAGTATGACGGTACCGGCGGTACCTGGTTCGAATCCTGCCCAGGGCTGAAATTATTTCAGTATCGCTGCGCTTCGAGTCGTTACTTCAACTCTCGTGGGCGGGGAGTTGGGTGTGTGTGTGCGTGTAAGGTCATAGCATTACCCATAGATCGGTCATACGAACTTTGAGCTCTCTTCCGTGAGGGAAATAGCTGTCAATCACGAGTCCAACACGTGATCCAAAAGACCAAAGTGAATCACACACACACACACACACACACACACACACACACACACACACACACACACACACACACACACACACACACACACACACACACACACACACACACACACACACACACACACACACACACACACACACACACACACACACAGACACAGACACACACACACACACACACACATACACATACTTACAAAAAGTTTTTGATAAAGTACCACACAAAGATTATTAAGGAGACTGGAAACCATAGGAGAGATACAAGGTAAACTGCTGAATTGGATGGAGGATTTCTTGCATAGAAGAAAAATGAGAGTAGTGCTCAGAGATAAGAATTCTACTTCGGAAGAGGTGATTAGTGGGGTGCCACAGGGATCAGTATTGGCTCCGATAATGTTTGCTATTTATGTAAAGGACATGGATAAGGGTGTGGAATGTTTCATGGGCTTCTTTGCAGATGATACAAAATTGCTGAGGAAAGTGAGTATTGAAACTGATTGTAAATCGCTGCAGAGGGATCTGAACAGGGTTTATCAATGAAGTCAGAAGTAGGAAGTTTACTTCAACATAAAGAAATGTAACATAATGAGTTTGGAAAAGGTAAAAAAAGAAGAAAAAAAGAATATTAGGACAATATAAAATCGGTACAAAAGAAGTAAAGAAAGTGGAATCTGGAAAAGACCTGGGAGTAATCATCACAGAGGACATGTCCCCTGATAAGTAAACAAACAAAACTGTCGGGGAGACCTACAACTTGCTAAGATCAATAAAAGTGGCTTTTACCTACTTGGACGAAGAAACGGTGAAGAAAATACTACTCACACTGATAAGGCCAAGACTGGAGTATGCAGCGACACTATGGTCACCCAGTCTTAAAAGAATATAAGGAAAATTGAAAGAATTCAAAGAGCAACTACGAAGATGGCCCCAACACTTTCAAAACTGTCATAAGAGGAAAGATTGGCAAAACGGGAATTACCAACATTGGAACAAATAAGAGAAAGAGATGACTTGTTGACCATCTATAGAATCATAATAGAGAATACTAAAAACAATATAAAGAAAATTTAAAGGATCCAAAGAGCAATTACAAAGATGGCCCCAACACTTTCAAAAATGTCATATGGGGAGAGATTGTCAAAGCTGGAATTACCGACTCTGGAACAAATAAGAGAAAGAGATGACTTGTTGACCATCTATAGAATCATGAGGAGCATGGAAGACCTTGATAGAGAATACTTACTAATTTGGGATAATAGAAATACAAGGGGACATGAAAGGAAGTTCTAAAAGGACAGTTATAGATGAGACTTGAAAAAGAATAGCTTTCCGTACAGAGTGGTGGATATATGGAACAAATTGGACGAAACAATACTGTGTGCAAAAACCCTACATGAAATTGATAGCAAATTAGAGACTGCGAGATTAAAAGACGGGGCACCACGAGCGTAACTCCCCTTCCTGTAAGATACAACTAGGTAAATACACAAAGAAAGAGAGAGAGAGAAAAAAAAAGAGAGTTAGAGAGATAAAGAAATAGAGAGAGAAAGAGAAAAGAGAGATAGAGAGAGATAAAGAAACAGAGAGAGAGAGAGAAAAGAGAGATAAAGAAATAGAGAGAGATAGATAGAGAGGTAGGCAGAGAGGTAGATAGAGGCGGAAGCAGAGGAGTGAGGAAGACGTATGGAAGGGTTGGCCGGACCTGAGATTCTGAAGCAAGAAATAGAGAGCACGAGACCGGCAAGCACCTCCAAAATACACAGACATGGAGACGGACCTTGAGCTAAGTGAGATTGGCAGACACTGGCCAGAATAAAACATGTACAGTACGACACTTTAGCAGAGGGGGAGGATAATAGAGATAGTTTTTGCTCTTTCGCCGAGATGACGTACATGGATAAAATAGTTTAATACTAACCTGTTTAAAAGAAGAATAAATAAGAGTTCAAACTTAGCGACTATAGGTGTCTGTTGCTTAACCCCCCTCCCCCCCGCGACCTCTCTAGCAGATCGAATACAAAGGGCAAAGGGGGCTTGTGGTTATTTGTCCTTTCTGCCGATTTTATTCAACTGAAGAAAAATACCCGCAGAAGCAAAAGGGATCGAGGGATGGTGTAACCTCTTAAGTACATAGACGGGTAAAATAGCTCGACGTCAGTCAGAAAAAGGTCAACACTTGGTAGAAACTGTAGGGTGATTGGAAGGTTTATGGGTAACACTTATTGAAACGTACGCGTGCGCGCGCACACACACACACACACACACACACACACACACACACACACACACACACACACACACACACACACACACACACACACACACACACACTGGCAGCATACCGATACTAAAATTATTTAAGCCCTGTTCGGGATTCGAACCCGGACCGCCGTAGTGGCGGCCGCAATCGCTACCACTGCGCCGTCAAGTCGTGTGTGTGTGTGTGTGTGTGTGTGTGCGTGTGTGTGTGTGTGTGTGTGTGTGTGTGTGTGTGTGTGTGTGTGTGTGTGTGTGTGTGTGTGTGTGTGTGTGTGTGTGTGTGTGTGTGTGTATGTATGTGCGTGTGCGTGTGTGTGTGTGTGCGTGTGTGTGCGTGTGTGTGTGTGATTGTGTGTGTGTGTGTGTGTGTGTGTGTGTGTGTGTGTGTGTGTGTGTGTGTGTGTGTGTGTGTGTGTGTGTGTGTGTGTGTGTGTGTGTGTGTGTGTGTGTGCGCGCATTTACCTAGTTGTATTTACCTAGTTGTATCTTACGGGAAGGGGAGCTACGCTCGTGATGTCCCGTCTCTGTATCTCGAAGTATCTAGTTTACTCTTAAATTCATGTATGGTTTATGCACACACTATTGTTTCGTTCAATCTGTTCCAGACATCCACCACTATGTGTGGAAAGCTGTTCTTTTTCAGGTCCCTTCTATAACTGTCCTTTTTTTTCATGTCCTCTTGTATTTCTCTTATCCCAATTTAGTAAGTTTTCTCTATTAAGGACTTCCAGGCTTCTCATGACTCTATAGATGGTCAACAAGTCACCTCTTTCTTTCTTTTCTTTGTTCCAGAGTCGGTAATTCCAGCTTTGACAATCTCTCCCATATGACATTTTTGAAAGTGTTGGGGCCATCTTTGTAATTGCTCTTTGGATTCTTTAAATTTTCTTTATATTGTTTTTAGTACTGGGTGCCCATAGTGTCGCTGCATACTCCAATTTTGGCCTTATCAGTGTGATTAGTATTTTCTTCGCCATTTCTTCGTCCAAGTAGGTAAAGGATATCTTTATTGATCCTAGCGTGCAGTAGGTTTTTCCGACAATTTTATTTATCTATTTATCAGGAGTCATGTCTTTTGTGACAATTACTCCCAGGTCTTTTTCAGAACTCACTTTCTTTACTTCCTTTTACTGATTTTATATTACACTGATATGTATATATATATATATATATATATATATATATATATATATAACAAATATATATATATATATAGATATATACACATATATATATATATATATATTTTTTTTTTCAAATACCATTATGTAATATTTCTTGGTGTTGAAGTACACTTCCCACTTCTGACTCCATTCATAAACCCTGTTTAGATCTCTCTGTAGCGACTCACATTCCGTTTCTGTACTTACTTTCCTTATCAGTTTTGCGTCATCTGCAAAGAAGTTCATGTAACATTCTACACCCTCATCCATGTCATATACATAAATAGCAAATATTATCGGAGCCACTACTGATCCCTGTGGAACTCCACTAATCATCTCTTCCGAAGTAGAACTCTTATCTCTAAGCACTACTCTCATTTTTCTTCCGTGCAAGCAAGCCTCCATCCATTTCAATAGTTTTCCTTATATCCCTACTATGGTTTCCACTTTTCTTAATAATTTTTGTGTGGTACTTTATCAAAAGCTTTTTGTAAATATAGAACATCAAAATCAGCCCATTCCTCCCTTTCTTGTATTATATCTATTAGTCTTGAAGAGAAAGAGATCAAAATTGTGGCACATAACCTTCCCTGTCTAAATCCGAATTGTCTCGGGTTTAGTATATTGTTTTCCTCCAAATGTTTTATCCATCTATTTTTATTTATTATTATTATTATTATTATTATTATTATTATTATTTTTTTTTTTTTTTTTTTTTTTTTTTTTTTACAAATTTTGGCTACTGTACTTGTAAGGGAGACCGATCTGTAATTTGTTGGGTCTTCCTTGTTTCCCCCTTTATATACTCGTATTGGTACAATATTGCCATTTATTCAGTCTTCCGGTATTCTTCCTTCTTTGAGTGAGCAGCTTATTATCTTATATACTTTGTCTATTAGTTCACCTATACATTATTTTGTATCCAGTTTGCAACTGTATCCGGGCCGTGCGTTTTCCTGACATAATTTTTTTTTTTATTTGGTCAATTTTTTTCTTTTCTTGTTACAATTGTTTCTCTCATGGGCGGGGATCTCACTTCATTTCTTTCATTCCCATCTCTAGTGAACACAGACTTGAAGTGTTTGTTCATGACTTCAGCAATTTCTATATCTTCTGTGTATTCTACATTCCAATGGCGTAATTCTACTATTTCCTGTTTGTTTTATAGTTTACTGTTCACATATCTATAGAACAATTTTTGTTGCTCTTTACGTTTTTATTATGTCTTTTTCATAGTTTCTTTTATCACCCCTGCGTACTTTTACAAATTCATTCCTTAGATTGATATATATTTGCCACTTTCCAGTTTTATCTCCATTTTTTCCAAGCTTTATGTCTTTTATATTTCACCTCACTGTGCCTTTGTTAAACCAGCACTTAATATACACCTTTTTCTGATTTTGTCTTTGTACATATTTATCCACTCCTGTCGTTGTAGATTTCTTTCAAAATCATCCATTTCTCTTCCACTTGTGTCTCTTTATTGTAGAATGTTTCCTAATTTGCTTTTTGAAAGAAGTGTCTAAGTTTTCCAAAGTCCGTTTTGTTATACATCAGTATACCTTTTCTGTATTTCTCATTTCTTTCCATATATATTTCCTCTTTTAGTTCAAACTCAAGTAGTATGTGGTCACTCTTCTCAATTAGTGCCTTGTATTCAGTTTTATCCGCAATATCAGGCTCTGGTGTAAATGTTAGATCTAGTCTCGACGGTCCTTCATGATTTATATATCTGGCATTTTCTTTTAACTATTGTGTCATTGTATATTCTATAGTAATGTCAAGTAATATATTTTCCCAAAAATCCTCTCCACCTTTCACCGTCATCTCTTCCCAACATATTTCTTTGCAGTTAAAAATATCCCATAAGTAGGCTTCTACGTTTTCTCTGTCCTTCAGCATCTCATTTAAAGAATGTCTTGTGTCTTCTAACATTTTAGAATACTCTCTCTCTTTGCAAGAACCCGTTTTTGGGGTCACATAAGTCACCATAAACTTTCTACTTTTCTTGTCACTATTTTCAACTTTTATCATGATCATTTCCACACTGTTGTCTCCCTCTTTAACCTTCATCACGTTTAAGTTTTTCTTGGTAAAAAACATGACTCCAACCTGTTTTTCCTCTCTATTTTTCATCCAATTATTATATAATCCTTGTCCAACACTATTTGTTGGTAGTGGACCACTTAATTTTGTCCCCATAATTCCCATTATGGCTGTTTTTTCTTCTGACAGATAATCATTTAATTCATTTAATCCTGAGATCAAACCGTCTATGTTAGTATAAATCACTTTTATTTTTTCTTCTCTATCTCGTTCTCTGTTTCTTTAATATACTATTTTCTCATCCTCATGTCTAGTACTCTCCAATAGATTTCCTTTTCGATCTCCAATTTTTCTTTTTTTTTTTTTAGCTTCACTTCTTAGTGTCTTCTTTCTTTTTCCTCATCGTTCATTTCTTTATTATCCATATACTTTTAAAGTTTTCACCGTTTACCAACCTTCCTGCTTTTGCCAATACTTCTTCTGCTACAATTTTTTTTACCTTAATTTGGTCTTTAGAGATAGTTTTTTTTTCTTCTTCTTTTGAGTATTGCCCCATATTATGCACTTCTTCTATTTCCTTTTCAATTTCTTGCTCTTCGTCTTGTACCGCTTTCAGAATTTTTCTTGCTATTTCCTTTTCTTCTTTTCTCTCAAGTACCTAACTAGGTGTGTGTGTGTGTGTGTGTGTGTGTGTGTGTGTGTGTGTGTGTGTGTGTGTGTGTGTGTGTGTGTGTGTGTTTATGTCTGTGTGTCTGTGTATGCGTGTGTGTTTGTGTGTGTTTGTCTTTGTGTGTGTGTGCGTGTGTGTGTGTGTGTGTGTGTGTGTGTGTGTGTGTGTGTGTGTGTGTGTGTGTGTGTGTGTGTGTGTGTGTGTGTGTGTGTGTGTGTGTGTGTGTGAGATTCACCTTGTTCTTTTGGTTCACGTGTTGGACTCGTGATTGACAGGTATTCCCCTACCAGAAGAGAGCTCAGAGCTCGTATGACCGATCTATGGGTAATGCTTTGACCTTACACGCACACACACACACCCAACTCCCCGCCCACGAGAGTTGGAGTAACGACTTGAAGCGCAGCGATACTGAAATTATTTTCAGCCCTGGGCAGGATTCGAACCCGGACCGCCGTAGTGACAGTCGGGGACTCTACCAACCGCGCCACCGAGTCGTGTGTGTGTGTGTGTGTGTGTGTGTGTGTGTGTGTGTGTGTGTGTGTGTGTGTGTGTGTGTGTGTGTGTGTGTGTGTGTGTGTGTGTGTGTGTGTGTGTGTGTAAGGTCACAGCGTTACCGATACATGGGTTTTGAGCTCTCATCCGGGAGGGTAATAAGTGTCGATTACAAGAGCAACATTTGGTCTAAAGACCATGGTGAATCACACACACAACACACGTGCGCGCGCTCGGACCAGACCTAATCTGACCTACTCTGACGCATCATCCGCTCGCTGTAAGTAGAACTTGCGCGTCTTTTAGGGTGACGTTGCTCTGCGTTCTCCATAATGCTACTGCTACTGCTATTTCTACTACTATCACCTGAGCCTGGATCCGGATGATGCCATCGTTAGGCTGTGGTCGAGCAACTACTAATAAACTTCTCCGAATCCTTCAAAGCATCACAGGCCAGAACAACTTCTACCCTTCTCTTCCTGAATGCAATATTTTAAGAACTTGGAATTTTGTCAGACAATAGTGGTATCTGGCCGCGAATGGAGGAACAGTGATTTATTTAGAAATCGTCTTAAATAGACGAAAACGTTCGGTCACCTTTCATTTTATTTTCCAAGTGGTTTTATTACACATTTTGTGAATCACGTGTTTTAGTGATTTATTCGCATACACACACACACACACACACACACACACACACACACACACACACACACACACACACACACACACACACACACACACACACACACACACATATATCTATAAAATATATATATATATATATATATATAATATATGTATATATATATATAGTCTGCTCGTGACCTCAGCTAGAGAGCCCGTTCTTCTGCACAGACACCAGCTAGCGAATACCTGTGAAATTTATATCTCCGGATAGTGTTAAGTGATTGTGTTGTGTTTTTGTAATTGTATACGTATAGCGCTATACAGTTACAGATATAAGATAAAGTGTAGTGTTCTATTTAAGTTCAAAACCGTTTTCTGTTACTGTACTCCAAAGGCAGGAGAAATAGTATAAGGTAAGCAGAGTAAGCTTCGTGTATTTAGTTGATCAGAGACCGCTTTTTTTTTTTTTTTTTTGTATTTTCTCTTTCCCGTTTTCATTGCTAAAGGAGGAGCGAGATCGCTTGTGAAGGTTACATGAACCTAGGGGTCCGTCTCAGGATGTGTGAGGAGGAAATTCGTCTTCTCAGGAGTGCGCTCCGTGAGAAGAGTGAACCCTCCCCACAACCCAAAGAGCGTTCCACTTCTTCCCCTACTGTCACTGCCGTGAGCGAGTAGCGCTCCGTGGGGTCCCGTTTGTCGAGCCGGCGTTCGGTAGACGTGTGCCCTGTGGAGCAACCGCTGGTTCTAGCCAATCGTTTTGCTCTACTGGAGGATGAAGTGGCTGAAAACCAGGAGTTCTTGGTGGTGGGGGACTCCATGGTGCGAGGCTATGACGACATCCTGCAGCGAAAGACTAAGCGGCGTTGCAAGCTTGTATGTCAACCGGGCCGTGGGATCGCCTATTGTACCCAGTCCATCAGGGAGCAAGGACGGACGAAAACGGTTACGATTGTTCATACGGGAAGTAATGATGTAGGTAGGGTGAGATCAGAGGAACTTGTTCGGAATTACAAGGTCCTCCTTCAGGAGATGAAGGAACGTGGGGGCCGTCACGTAATCTGTGGGATCCTCCCAAGGATCTACGCAGGCTCGTGTTGGAACAGTAGAGCCATAGGGATCAATGATAGGATATCGCAGTTGTGCACGCAATTGGGATACCACTTTCTTGATCCTTGGTATCTCTTTTCTAGGCGCCATGACCTTTACGCTTCTGATGGGATCCACCTTACCCGCAGAGGCAAAGATGTTCCTACAAACCTCATTGTGGGAGTTTGTAATGAACTAGCTCCTTTTTTAGGGTAGAAGCCCAAAGGGAAGGGGAAATAGAATGTACTTGGGAAAACAGTGTAGAGTATAGCATTAATGTAGGACAATGTGCTAGTATAGGGCAAAATATAATTCTATAATGTCGGTAGAGGACGAAATGTTCCATTAGGATGTAATGTCATAGGACAAAATGTCGCGATGGGATGTAATGACAGTGGAGGACAAAAGATCACGATGGGAAGTAACGATATTGGAGGACAAAATATCACGATAGGATATAATGATAATGGAGGAAAAAAAATCACGGTAGGATATAATGTCAGTGGAAGACAAAATATAATTTTAGGAAGAGATACCGGACAGAATGTCAATGAAGGCCAAAATATCATGATGGGATGTAATGACAGTGGAAGACAAAAGATCACGATGGGATGTAACTATAGTGGAGGAAAAAATATCACAGTAGGATATAATGTCACTGGAGGACAAAATTTAATTTTAGGAAAGGATGGCGGACATAATGTCAATGAACGACGGGAGGCCGGCTTGAATCACGGTGACGTAGGGGGACAAAATGTAGAAAAGAGATCGGATGACCGTGATCGACCAGATGTCCGTGATGAGGGAAATGTTAATTTTGATGGGAGAAATGTTGGTGAGGCATTGAATGTCAATGAAGGACCAAATAATAATATAGAGCAAGGTATATATAAAAAACAAAGTGATAATGTAAGACAGGATATTGAAACTCAAAATGTGTCAAAAAGAAATAATCACGAGTTTCTTAAAACCATGTACTTTAATTCTCGTAGTATTAGGAACAAATTCCAAGAAATACAAGGCGTATGTCAAAAGCGAAAATCTCGATATGATAGGAATAACTAAGACATGGTTAAATGGTACAGAGTTCGAAGCTGAATTTAATACTGCGGGATTTAAACACTTTCATCAGGATAGAAACTACAATGTTCAAGCTTGTATTTTAGAGAAAGTGAAACAGGATGCATATGATAGTTTGTGGGTTGAGTTAACCCAAACAAATGGACAAAAAATGAATATAGGTGTAATACATAGGCCAAAGACATTATCATTAGCAGACGACAAACTGTTATTTCAAGAACTGTCTAGTTTCTGCAACCGGGATTTATTGATAATGGGTGATTTCAATTTTACTGACATTGATTGGATGACCCTTGAACATGGCCATATAGGTAGTCGCTTGATTGATTTTCTTGGTGACAATTACTTAATTCAGCATATAAAAAAGCCCACAAGATATGGAAACTTACTCGATCTATTGATCACTAGCCGCGAAAGCATAGTAACTGATGTAGAAGTCGGTGAAACTGTTGCAAATAGCGATCACAACTTAGATTCAAACTCCTAAATTTTTTTTAGAATAGATACTACCCGATTTCAGTAAAGCTCAGTTCATAGGACTACGTCAGGAGCTTCAGCTTACAGATTGGGAGGCAAAATTAAACGAAAGACCTGTAGATCAGATGTGGGAAATATTTCAAAATACGCTCACTAAGATGATTCATACTTACATTCCTTTTAGAGACAGACGTCCCCCAAATCAGGCTCGCCCAAAGTGGCTCGACAAAGAAACTGAGAAAAGTATTGCTAAAAAGAGACAGGCTTATAAGAAATATAAGTGCTCGGATGCATACAATGAATATGAAAGTTATGTATCAATATAGAGAGATCTAAAAAAGACAATAAGAAAAAGAAAACGACAATACGAAATGAACATCGCTGATAAATCCAAAGAGAATTCCAAAGAATTCTATAGTTACATTAGAGATATAAAGATTGTTAGGAATCACATTGGTCCACTATTATCTGCTGACGGTCAACTTGAATATTCAAATGAAGGAATGTGTAATATCTTAAACAATTATTTTAGCTCGGTATTCGTAAACGAAACACCTCAAAGTGAACTCCAAACTGAAACCTGTGAAAAGTCTAGGGAAAACTTACTACGGTAAATATAAAAGAAAAAATTAAAAGGTGTATAGATAAACTCAAAGTTAATAAGACACCAGGGCCTGACGATTGGCATCCAAGAATCTTAAAGGAAATGAGAAATGAGATTGTTGTTCCATTAGAAATTATTTTCAAGAAATTCATCATATCCGGAGATGTCCCAAGAGAATGGAAGCTAGCTAACGTTACTCCCATTTTCAAAAAAGGTGACAAAAAGAAACCAAATAACTATAGGCCTATAAGTTTGACTTCAATCGTAGGAAAAATAATGGAAACTATCATCAGAGATGCTATCGAACATCATTTAGAAAGTAACCGTTTGATAAATGATAGCCAGCATGGTTTCAGACGGAAACGTTCTTGCGTGACTAACTTACTCGAATTCTACAACACAGTTATCTTGAATTATGACAAAAGAAACAATATAGATCTAATATATCTAGACTTTGCAAAAGCTTTTGATACCGTCCCCCACGAAAGACTACTTACTAAATTAGCTTTACACAGAACAAGTGGTAGCCTATTAAGTTGGACTAATAAATTGGTTGAATGGTCGAAAATAGAGAGTTGTTTTAAATGGAAAAAACTTTTAGATGGAAAAATGTTACAAGTGGAGTTCCTCAGGGTTCCGTTCTTGGGCCACTTCTATTCATAGTATATATAAATGATATAGACCATGGACTAAAATCTACTGTTTCCAAATTTGCTGATGATACAAAACTGTGCGGAATGGCTAATGATCACTTTAACCAATTAGATATTCAAGAAGATTTAGATAGATTACAGCAATGGTCTGAAAAGTGGCTCATGAAATTTAACACAAGTAAATGCAAGGTAATGCACATAGGTAAAAATAACAGTAAGTACGATTACAAGTTATTTGGAAATTCGTTAACAAAAGTGGATAGTGAAAAAGATCTCGGCGTAATTATCAGTAACGACCTCAAATCATCCAAGCAGTGTATTTCAGCCTCTGAGAACGTAAATAAGATTCTAGGACTGATTGCGCGATCTTTTGATTTCAAAAGTCCATCACTCATTAACAAGCTATATATATCGTTAGTTCGTCCACATTTGGAATATGCTGTCACCGAATCTCATTAAAGACATTGACAGACTGGAAAAAGTACAACGGCGAGCCACAAAACTGATTCCAAATATCAAAAGTAAATCATACGAAAATCGACTAAAACATATGAATCTGTTTTCCCTAAAAAAGCGTAGACTCAGAGGTGACTTGATACAGGTCGTTAAAATTCTAAAGGGAATTCACGACATCAAAAGTGACAAAATTTTCACATTGAATGAGAATCAGACAAGAAACAATGGTCTCAAACTGTCCGGAAATAGATTCAATTTGGAAGTAGGTAGAAACAACTTTGCCAACCGTGTAGTTAATGAATGGAATAAACTTCCTGCACAGGTAGTGCAATGTAGTTCAGTTCGAAGCTTTAAGAATCATTTAGATAAACACCTAAGATGCTGTGATGATTATAATTTACTTTATATTATTTGTTTTTGTTTTGTTATTATTTGTCTGTCTGATTTTCATTTATTATTAGTTATATGTCAATTTATTTGTTTATTATTTAACTATTCCTATGCATTTATTTATGTATTTTATTTGTTATTTACATTATTATGTTTTTTATTTATTGTTTTATTATTATTATGTTTTTTTCGCATCCGACCTAGATATGGACCAAAAGGTCTCCTGTCGGCATCCTCCGCCTTTGTAATCCTTTGTATAACCAAGACTGATACTTGTTAACAGTGTTATCTAGTCACGTATGACTTAAAACCAATTTGGACACCATTACACGTGAGCGACGTCGAGAAATCTGCTTCTTCGGGCTATGCTGTCATGAACAAGCCACGAAACGTCCTGAGGATTGTTCAAATATAATTTTGATATATTGTTTCTACATAATATTCACATTACAGTTAATCGCATTTCCTTATACAGGAATGAAGCATACCAATACGCAACAAAGAAAACTGTTGGTTGGGTCATTACTTGAGACCACTAGATTAGATTTGATCTCTTTGACAAGCAACTGGAGCGGTCAACCTCAGCCACCCTACACGGACACTCGGCGGCCTTGCTGGCTTATGCATGTTGTCACACACGTTGACATTAATTCATGTCTGTTGCCTTCTTTGTCTTTCCAACGTCAACCTTGGCCGGCGATGCCGTGGTAAATGATACAGAGTGAGTATGCTCACAAGATATTTTTCCATCCATAATAATGCCAGATGCAGTTATGAATACGTAATCAATAATGTGAATGAAAACAGTAATCATAATAAACATACATATGCGAATACTGTACTAGTGCAAATGTAAATATGAAAATGAATATAAATGGAAAACGAGAATGAATATATAAACGCATACATGAATAGCTACGTGAATAAACAAGTATATTCATTGTTGAGAAAGGTTACAGAAAACTTCTCAGATGTTTATCCAACTGAATCTTGAATAAACGAACTAGACTACATACATTCACCTTAGCAAGAAGTTTGTTAAAAATCGTTGACTACATGGTTGCAGAGTAATACATAGGTGAAATGGCATAGAAACAAGTAAATAGGTAAATAGACAAACAAATAAACAAACCAAGAAATGAACAAACAAATAGATAAAGGAATGAATAATTAAAGAATAAATAATGAAAGAAATTAATCAATAGAGTGATTGAAAAAATTAGTAAACATATAGATAAATGAATGATAGCTGGATAAACGAATAATTGAATATATATATATATAAAGAAAAAATAAGAATAAACAAAAACAAATAGATAAATGATATAGATAAATAAAAAAATAAATAAATAATTTTATAAATAGATGAATAAATAAATAGATACATCAATGAATAAGCAAGCAAGATCATCAATTAACTGAATGATATAACAACACACTGCTTCCTTGTTCAAAAACAAATTTCCAAACCTGACACTGTCCCCATACATAGTGAATCCAACAATGCCGCGGTTGACGAAGTTGGTTCTGCCTTTCTACACCCACATCAAAATCTGCGCCCTGACAACTTGGCTGGGCTGGTTTAGGCCGCAGCGTTTTACATTCTGGGTGTGTCCGTATAATACAATAGGTCGCCGAGGGATCCACTAGCTTCACAAATAAAATCATCATCATCATCATCATCATCATCATCATCATCATCATCATCATCATCATCATCATCATCATCATCATCATCATCATCATCATCATCATCATCATCATCATCATCATCATCATCATCATCATCGTCGTCGTCGTCGTCGTCGTCGTCGTCGTCGTCGTCGTCATCGTCATCATTATTATCATTATGTAGGTTGTTTGACTACATTAGTTTGGAGGCGTTGAGACAAAGGCATCGTTTGGGTTCTTCACTTTATTGGTAAGTCTTGACAGTGGCGTAGTCAAGCCCAGTCTGACTCTTATACCACTTAGGAAGTAACGAAGAGAATGAGTGTTGGTTGCCAACACGGTTACAATTCTATAAATATATTCCTTATGACTAAATTTATGTAGACTATAGAACTGAGTGTGAGCACCCAGTACAATATATAGATACATATATACAGAGAGAATCATTATCCTATCGACATAATGAATAATTTGTCGTAAACTATGCTTTGTCAATATTCTTTCGCAAGGTGTCACTTGATGCAGCTGCCGTGAGGTTACCCTCTCTGTCCGAGGATCAAATCACATAATAGGTAACTAGTTGAAAGTTTGCTGATACCACCAGATCTGACGTCGTGTAGCTAATGCATGCGCGTCCGCATGTGCACGCTAGTATAGAATGAATAATTGACATTCATTCTACAGGCATTTCTTGCAATAGATGCTCGGCACAGCTACCACATGCTGACCACATCGAAATTGATGCTCAAAGAAGATAAAAATATAACAACTTGACATATAAGATAAATGTACATGGATTTTGAGGAATTTTATTATAGGAAAAGATTATTGTTTAAGATAAAATTGACTTAATCTTAAGAACAAGTGGAAGTAGATACTATTTCCGCTCACCTAGTCAAGATGTAATCTTATAAAGGGGTGGCTCGACTGCGAAACTTGTAACGAGGGAGAGGAATTGGGGAGGGGGGGGGGGTGAAAGGGTTGGTGAGGGTCCTCTATAGTTACATAGGATATTAAAGGATTACAAAGGCGGAGGATGCCGACAGGAGACCTTTTGGTCCATATCTAGGTCGGATGCGAAAAAAAAACATAATAATGAAATAATAAATAAAAAATATAATAATGTAAATAACAAATAAAATACATAAATGCATTGGTATAGTTAAATAATAAACAAACAGGTAAATAGTAAATAATAATAAATTGACATATAACTAATAATAAATGAAAATAAAACAGACAAATGATAACAAAACAAAAACAAATAATATGAAGTAAATTATAATCATTACAGCATCTTGCTTAGGTGTTTATCTAAATTATTCTTAAAGCTTCGAACTGAACTACATTGCACTACCTGTGCAGGAAGTTTATTCCATTCATTAACTACACGGTTGGCAAAGTTGTTTCTACCTACTTCCAAATTGAATCTATTTCCGGACAGTTTGAGACCATTGTTTCTTGTCTGATTCTCATTCAATGTGAAAATTTTGTCACTTTTGATGTTGTCAATTCCCTTTAGAATTTCAAATACCTGTATCAAGTCACCCCCGAGTCTACGCTTTTTTAGGGAAAACAGATTCATATGTTTTAGTCGATTTTCGTATGATTTACTTTTGATAATTGGAATCAGTTTTGTGGCTCGCTGTTGTACTTTTTCCAGTCTGTCAATGTCTTTAATGAGATTCGGTGACCATACGGAAACAGCATATTCCAAATGTGGACGAACTAACGATTTATATTGCTTGTTAATGAGTGATGGACTTTTGAAATCAAAAGGTCGCGCAATCAGTCCTAGAATCTTATTTGCTTTCTCAGAGGCTGAAATACACAGCTTGGATGATTTGAGGTCGTTACTGATAATTACGCCGAGATCTTTTTCACTATCCACTTTTGTTAACGAATTTCCAAATAACTTGTAATCGTACTTACTGTTATTTTTACCTATGTGCATTACCTTGCATTTACTTGTGTTAAATTTCATGAGCCACTTTTCAGACCATTGCTGTAATCTATCTAAATCTTCTTGAATATTTAATTGGTTAAAATGATCATTTGCCATTTCGCACAGTTTTGTATCATCAGCAAATTTGGAAACAGTAGATTTTAGTCCATGGTCTATATCATTTATATATACTATGAATAGAAGTGGCCCAAGAACGGAACCCTGAGGAACTCCACTTGTAATATTTTTCCATCTAGAAGTTTTTTCCATTTATAACAACTCTCTGTTTTCGATCATTCAACCAATCACTAGTCCAACTTAATAGGCTACCACTTATTCCGTGTGAAGCTAATTTAGTAAGTAGTCTTTCGTGTGGGACGGTATCAAAAGCTTTTGCAAAGTCTAGATATATTAGATCTATATTGTTTCTTTTGTCATAACTCGAGATAACTGTGTTGTAGAATTCGAGTAAGTTAGTCACGCAAGAACGTTTCCGTCTGAAACCATGCTGGCTATCATTTATCAAACGGTTACTTTCTAAATGATGCTCGATAGCATCTCTGATGATAGTTTCCATTATTTTTCCTACGATTGAAGTCAAACTTATAGGCCTATAGTTATTTGGTTTCTTTTTGTCATCTTTTTTTGAATATGGGAGTAACGTTGGCTAGCTTCTATTCTCTTGGGACATCTCCGGATATGATGGATTTCTTGAAAATAATTTCTAATGGAACAACACTCTCATTTCTAATTTCCTTTAAGATTCTTGGATGCCAACCATCAGGCCCTGGTGTCTTATTAACTTTGAGTTTATCTATACACCTTTTAATTTTTTATTTTGTTATTTGTACCGTAGTGAGTAAGTTTACCCTAGACTTTTCACAGGTTTTATTTTGAAGTTCACTTTAAGGTATTTTGTTTACGAATACCGAGCTAAAATAATTGTTTAAGATATTACACATTCCTTCATTTGAATATTCAAGCTGACCGTCAGCAGATAATAGTGAACCAATGTGATTCCTAACAACCTTTTTATCTCTAATGTAACTATAGAATTCTTTGGGATTCTCTTTGGATTTATCAGCGATGTTCATTTCGTATTGTCGTTTTCTTTTTCTTATTGTCTTTTTTAGATCTCTCTGTATTGATACATAACTTTCATAGTCATTAGATGCACCCGAGCACTTATATTTCTTATAAGCCTGTCTCTTTTTAGCAATACTTTTCTCAGTTTCTTTGTCGAGCCACTTTGGGCGAGCCTGATTTGGGGGACGTCTGTCTCTAAAAGGAATGTAAGTATGAATCATCTTAGTGAGCGTATTTTGAAATATTTCCCACATCTGATCTACAGGTCTTTCGTTTAATTTTGCCTCCCAATCTGTAAGCTGAAGCTCCTGACGTAGTCATATGAACTGAGCTTTACTGAAATCGGGTATTTTAGAAACACAATTATCTATTCTAAAGTCTTTTAGAAGTTTTAATCTAAGTTGTGATCGCTATTTGCAACAGTTTCACCGACTTCTACATCAGTTACCATGCTTTCTCGGCTAGTGATCAATAGATCGAGTAAGTTTCCATATCTTGTGGGCTTTTTTACATGCTGAACTAAGTAATTGTCACCAAGAAAATCAATCAAGCGACTACCTATATGGCCATGTTCAAGGGTCATCCAATCGATGTCAGTAAAATTGAAATCACCCATTATCAATAAATCCCGGTTGCAGAAACTAGACAGTTCTTGAAATAACAGTTTGTCGTCTGCTAACGATAATGTCTTTGGCCTATATATTACACCTACATTCATTTTTTTGTCCATTTGTTTGGGTTAACTCAACCCACAAACTATCATATGCATCCTGTTTCACTTTCTCTAAAACGCAAGCTTGAACATTGTTTTTAACGTACAACAGAACACCCTCACCTTTCTTGTGGTTTCTATCCTGATGAAAGTGTTTAAATCCCGCAGTATTAAATTCAGCTTCGAACTCTGTACCATTTAACCATTTCTCGGTTATTCCTATCATATCCAGATTTTCGCTTTTGACATACGCCTGCATTTCTTGAAATTTGTTCCTAATACTACGAGCATTAAAGTACATGGTTTTAAGAAACTCGTGATTATTTCTTTTTGACACATTTTGAGTTTCAATATCATGTCTTACATTATCATTTTGTTTTTTATATATACCTCGCTCTATATTATTATTTGGTCCTTCATTGACAATTAATGCCTCACCAACATTTCTCCCATCAAAATTAACATTTCCCCCATCACAAACATCTGGTCGATCACGGTCATCCGATCTCTTTTGTACACTTTGTCCCCCTACGTCACCGTGATTCACGTCGGCCTCCCGTCGTTCATTGACATTATGTCTGGCATACCTTCCTAAAATTATATTTTGTCCTCCATTGACATTATATCCTACCGTGATATTTTTTCCTCCACTATAATTACATCCCATCGTGATCTTTTGTCTTCCACTGTCATTACATCCTAACGTGATATTTTGGCCTTCATTGACATTTTGTCCGGTATCCCTTCCTAAAATTATATTTTGTCTTCCACTGACATTATATCCTACCGTGATATTTTCTCCTCCATAATCATTACATCCTATCGTGATATTTTGTCCTCCACTATCATTACTTCCCATCGTGATATTTTGTCCTCCACTGTCATTACATCCCATCGTGACATTTTGTCCTATGACATTACATCCTAATGTAACATTTCGTCCTCTACCGACATTATATCCTAAAATTATATTATGTCCTATACTGGCACATTGTTCTACATTAATGCTATACTCTACACTGTTTTCCCAAGTACAATCTATTTCCCCTTCCCCTTGGGCTTCTACCCCAAAAAAGGAGCTAGTTCATTACAAACTCCCACAATGAGGTTTGTAAGAACATCTTTGCCTCTGCGGGTAAGGTGGATCCCATCAGAAGCGTAAAGGTCATGGCGCCTAGAAAAGAGATACCAAGGATCAAGAAAGTGGTATCCCAATTGTGTGCACAACTGCGATATCCTATCATTGATCCCTATGGCTCTACTGTTCCAACACGAGCCTGCGTAGATCCTCGGGAGGATCCCACAGACTACGTGACGGCTCCCACGTTCCTTCATCTCCTGAAGGAGGACCTTGTAATTCCGAACAAGTTCCTCTGATCTCACCCTACCTACCAGTTGGGGTAGTACTAACTGATGATGGAACGTTCTGTATGTCGAGCCCACGAGGAACTCTTGATATGATCTTTGTGTAATACGGTTGTTAGGATGGCTGAATAACACACAATTTTAATATGATAGTGTTTATACAAGCACTGACGTGCACTCACCTCCGCGGCTATCAAAATACTGGCGTTGCTAGGCACGCCACGAATTCGCGGAAAAAAAAAAAAAAAAAAACACGAACGCATGGTTCGATTACAAAAATGTACACAATATATAATTTGCTAATTACACATATATATTGGTAGATAAACACAACGGGAAATATAAAAACACAAGAAAGGTCCCATTACACGGTCTCAGTAAGATCGTGTAACCTGAGTGCTTTGACTTTATTATTTGGCTCCTGTCCAATGGTACGAAAAGGTCCAATGAAATTAGGGGAAAGCTTTGAGATGGGTGTGCGGTTGAGGGTGTAAACAATGTCTAACTTCAAAAGTACAATTTCTGGGTGATTTGTTATGCAGACGGGTCATATCGTCCTTAGCCAGATTAAGAGTATTATGGATTCTTTTGAAAAGACTATTGGGATTTGCTACTTTGACCTTAACATAATCGTTGAAATTGTAAATGGGAGATGATTATGAAATAAGGTCATATAGGTCTTTTGTTCGAGCCAAAGAGGACAGAATGAGGTGATTTCGATATTGACCTGTTTTTGGCACTATTAATACAAGCTTGAATCATGGAGACATGTTCATTCCACAAAGGGGTGAAAATCAGGAGCAAGGTATCGAAGAACATTGAGAATCTTTCGATTCTGGTGTTCAACTAAGCCATTTGAACTAGCGTGGTAAGCAGGAGTATTACATTTTGTGATTTGAAAGGATTTACAAATACTTCAATGAATTTCATTCTTAAACTCAGTCCCTTTGTTATAAATCAGAGTTTTGAGTGTGGTGAAGGAGCACATGAGTTTGTCAACAAGAGTCTGTGCCACATGTTATGCTGTCTTGCCTGTGGGGAGAAAAATGCAAAATCGGGAGAAATGGTCGACACAGACAAAGAGGTATTGGTTTCCGCTGGGGATAAGTGGTAACTTAGGGGGGTCAATAACTACTGTATCGAATGATTTGTAAGGGGTAGGATAAGTTAAGATGGGAACATGCCCGCTGATATGATCTTTGTGTGACACGCAAGAATGATAAGTATCAATGTGGGAGTGTATATCTTCTTTATGGTTAACCAGAAATAGTGCAATCTGGCTTGTGTAACGCATTTCTCCTTGCCATTGTGTGCGGCAATGGGGGAATCGTGTAGGAGTTTCAGAACTTCAGGAATGATGTCCGTAAGGACTACGAACTGAAACACTGACCGGTTGGGTTTATGTTTGTTCGTTAGTGTTGTTTTGTGATACAGTATATCATCAACTAACATGTAATTGTTGAGATTGGGTGGGATATTATCCGTATTAGTTGTGTCTGCACATTGGAGGAAGTATATAACACGTTTCCAAAGAGGGTATGATCTTTGCGCTGTAGCTATGCGCTCTTGCGTAAGAGTTACTGAAATGGGGTTTTGGGTAATGGTCACGATATGGCGACTGAGAGCGTCTGCTATTAAGTTTACTTTACCCTGAACAAAATAAAAGGTGGGCATGAATTCCTCTATTATTAGGAACCAGCGAGCAAGTTTTCCTGACAGATTCTTTCCATTGAAGAGGTGTAAGATTGATTGATGGTCCGTGTAGATGTGTATATCGTAACCAAGGATGATCTCTTTGAACTGTTTGAGGCCATAATACTTCTATGTCTGTGACTGAATAATTTTGCTCGTGTTTATTGAGTGTTCGGCTACCATAGGCAATTAGCATGAGTTTTGTTTCGTTTTGTCCAGTGTAGGAAGCATCTGTGTATATTGTGAAAGGAAGCTTGTGGTTTGGAAAATCAAGAACAGGTGCCGTGGTTACGGCTCGCTTTAAGTCATTAAAGGCTTTCTCTTGGTCAGGTGTCCAAGTGAAGGGGTGTCCTTCTTTAGTAGTAAAGTTAATGGTGCTGCTGTACTAGCGTAACACTGAATGTGTTGCCTGTAAAATCCTGATAGACCAAGGAATGAATGTATGTGTTCAACAGAAGTAGGTTGTAAAAATCAGGGACTGCCTTGACCTTGTCCTACGAGGTAAAAATTCCTTGTGAGTTAAGGACGGGCCCTAAGGAGAGCTTCTTAAGTTTCAGTTTGAGGCTTGATTTTATTAGTCGTGAGAAGACAGTGTTAAGAGTGTGTGAGTGCTCGCTAACCGATTTCGAAGTGATGGTCACATCATCGAGGTACGTAAGCACAGAATGGACTACGAGACTTGCAAGGACTGTGTGTTTAAGACGTGTGAATACTGAAGGAGCTAAAACGAGACCCATGGCTAGTCGTTTGAACTGATAGTGGCTTGTGGGGGTTCTAAACGCTGTCAGGGGTCTAGACTCTGGAGCAAGAGGAATAAGAAAATATCCTAACATAAGGCCCAAGGTCGTGAACACTACGTTATTTTAACCGACGAAGTGTCAGAGGTCTTGTCATACAGGGATCGGGTATCTATCAGGTACAGTTAGCTTATTTAATCCCCTAAAGTCTACTACTGGGTGGAAGAAACCACTGTGTTTAGAGACAACAAAGAGAGGGAAATTCCATTCACTGGTTGATAATTCAATAGTGTCCTTAGCAACCATGCCTTAGATAAGGTTATCTACAGTCATGCGTTTACTGGGTGGCATTCTGTATGCGGGAATCTAATGCGGTTTGGAGTTCTCACGAAGGGGTATGTGATGCTGAATGATTTTGATAAATCCGAGGGGCTCACTTGGAGTGGCAATAATTTGCCTGAACTTGTTGCAAAGTGCAATCAAGTCAGCTTGTGCATCAGGGAAGTCTATGGGGTTGAAATGTGATGCATCAATGGGTTTCTGTACCATAGGCACGCTCGGAAGTTGTACAAACTTGAGAAATAGGGAATTGGTTATACATGTGTTTGGTGCGTGAGGGATATATTTCAAAATCGCAAATGTTTTTACCAACTGTGAGATGGAGGGATTCGTTAGTGTCATTGGCAATCAAAATGCGAGTGTGACCTTTCTTTGACGTTGAGCTGATGGTTGAACGGAAGGAGATGCCATTGATACGGCAAGTTTCTGGTATACACAGTACATCGTTCTCTAGGGTTTGAAAAAAAAATTGTGTTTTTGTATACTAACGAGGGAACAGTGTCCTTGGGTTGATGAGCATTTTGTGTCTTTAAATGCAGATAACACTTCCGAGATTGGGCTGGATTTGATTTTGGATTTTTCTATGAGGGGCAAGAAATATTCCTCAGTCAATGAAATACCAACGGTATTTAATGGGTGTTTAGCCCTGAGTTTAGCTGATTTGGTCATGCGGGAGAAGTTAGTACGTCTGTTACGTTTGAAATACATGTCCACAGCTGTCAGTAAGGTGGAAGAGGTAGAGTTCTGGGGAATGTTTAGAGTGGTTGAGCACTGGAAACTCTGTTGTATGGAGGTGGTGGAACAATTTGTACTAGCAGCTGGTGAATCCTCATGTGGTGAAGCAGAGTGAATTTGAAGAGAGTACAGGTAAGTGTCGAGGAGTCATGGTCTGTTTGTGCCTGCTCGGTCATGTGAACCTGATTTACGGTATGAGGAGTTGGTGATGGCAGTGCAAGAAGGAAATGGTTCGCATAAATAATACCATGTAGAGCAGGGTAAATAGCTATATTATGTTGCTTCATCTGTTTTAAACCTATGAGGATAGCAGGAAAGTGAATGTCAGCTACGTAGACGGTAATTGTAGTGGGAGAGGGGGTACTAATCTTTAAATCTAATGTCTAGGAAGAATTTACCAATGATCGGGAAAGGTACACCATCTACATTTGAAAGAATATCTGGGGGTTCTAGGATGATAACTCTTGCGCTCCATGCGAAATTTATCGAAGCTATAGGTGGACATTATGTTAACGGGAGATCTATTTTCGAGAAATATGGTCACTTTGATGTTACAAGAAATTGCATTGAATGTCAAAGAAGAGGAAGACATGTCTGGGGTATCCAAGGTATGTACAGGTAGGATTGATGAGGGAATTTATGGATATGGAGCGAGTTAAGTTGAGTTGGGCTGAGTATTAGTAGCCAGGAGTCATAATTGATATGTGCTACGTGACTGTCTTGAGGGAGAGTGATCTAGAGAGTTTTGTCCCTGTTGTCTTTGTAATAACAGCACGCGACAACGATCACTGGTGTAGTAACAAGTTCCGTCGCAATCGCAGTGGTGGTTTGGTTGTGAAGATTATCTGTGATAACATCTATTCGGAAGATGTCGTGGTTTGTGACAGTATGTACAAACCAATCCTTGATGGAGAGCGTTGGTGTGAGCGATGTCGAGTGCGAGATGTATGTCTTGACCTAGTGTTATGTAATGTGGACCGTGTGACTTTGGGCTATTGTGTAGGTGGGTATGATGGGTACTGACTGGCTCTGGGTCTGGGTGACTTTTTTTTCAGTATCAGAAAATTTCCTTGAAAATTCGCCAAGTGTGATACCTGGTGTGAATAAGGTATTGCCAGCTTTCTGGAGTGTGTCTGGGTGTAATCGGGATAGTAATCGAAAATTTATATAAGTGAGATTACGTGTTTCAATTAAACTTTGTCGTCTGAGACCCAGTCAGAGTTTTTGAGGCTCTTTCTCTATTTGCTTTCATAGGTTGAAACAATTTTTAGAGCTCTCTCTTTGGTGTCGTGTGGACCATGACTGTATGTTATAGCCAATAAGTATAGGGGGAAGGTAAACTAAGTTATTCAAATGATGGAAAGAACTTCTTAAAGTACTCTACAAAATCATGATAAGACTTAGTTTCCACAAAAATATCAGACTTAATTGCATCACCAGCTAATGTGTTATTTTTGTCTATTCTGGAAGTTAGAATGTATATTCTACCTTTGTCGTCTGTGATTTTTCTACGTTTTATTTCTTATTCAACTTCGGAGAGGAAATTGTGTACAGGAATATTCTTCCCGTTAAATCTAGGTAATGTGGTTTCATCCTTGACAACGATAAGATTCTGTGTTGTCATAGTGTTTTGCAATTCAGAACAGAGCGGCTGCGTATACAGGGTCCGTATGTTGTGCCAGAAAGAGATTTGGACAGCTTAATAGATAAAATGACAGGGAGTAATTGCCTCCTAAGTGATATTTAGAACGAAAATCGTATGTACTTACCAGGAATGATGTAGAATTTGGCTCTTTGGAGAATCTCTGAAGAATAATTAACCCGAATGCAGGAGTTAGTGTGAAGAATCAATGCTATAAAATAAATCGGGCATGAATTTCTTTGCGTGCCCATACCATCTCAAATTGTTGTTTTCAATTATCTTCAGCACAGATGTTATTCTTAATCTCTCCCTAATTTCTTTATTTCTAATACTATCACGTCTAGTCACTCCTCGGATCATTCTCAGGACTCATTTCTCAGGACTCATTTGCTTGTATTTGCGAAGATGTTCTTGTTGTCAGTGTCCAAGTTTCTGACCCCATGAAAAAAGTAGTGGTCTTAATACTGTTGTAAATATAATGGTTTTGGCCTTTGTTGGGATATTTCTATCCTTAAGTATGGGATGTAATGCATTGACATTTGTATTGTATTTCTTAATTCTATTTTATATTTCTGTGTTTTGCATGTTTTCTTCATCAAAAAGCACTCCAAGATAACTAAATTTCTCAGTCTGCTTCAATTTGATGTTTTCAATATAAATATTACATTCCTTGATTCTACCTACTTTTATTATTTCTGTCTTTTGTTTATTCATTCTCATCCCCATCCTGTTTAAGGTGTCATTCTATCTTGCCATGGCTTCTTGGACATCTTGTTGGCTTCCTTCCACAACAGCTACATCGTCTGCATAAGCCAGTGTGATCTCCTTTTCCTCCAATATACACACTTCCTTCAGGCATCTGTCCATGTATATCATAAAAAGCAAAGGGAAGAGTACTCCCCCTTACCTCACTCCTGTCTTTATGCTAAACCATTCACTCACCAGATCTCTGTTCTTGACTCTGTTCTCTGCATTCTCGTATATGCTCTTAATTATTCTTATCATTTTAGGGTTTATGCTATAGTCTTGATGTTATAAGTCTCTCCACAGGCTATTTCTATTAATACTATCGAAGGCTTTTTCCAGGTCCATAAAAGCCACAAACTTGCCAATGTCCCATTCCCAGCTATTTTCCAGTATCATCTTCAGTGAGGAGGTGAGGAGGAGAACAGGGGTGAAAAGGGAGCTGGGAGATAGGGTTGATGAAAGAGTATTAGGATGGTTTGGACACATGGAAAGAATGAGTGAAGAAAGACTAGTAAAAGAGGTGTGGAAGGCAGAGGTGGAAGGAGTGAATATGAGAGGGCGTCCTAGGATGAGATGGATGGATGGGGTGAAAGGGGTATTACAAAAGAGAGGAATGTCTGTGGAGGAAGGACGGGAGAGGAGAGAAGATAGGGGTGAATGGAGAAGGGTTGTGTATGGATGATGCTGTGATGCATGAGGGGGAGTGGGTGGGGGATGGGGGGTAAAGAAGTATGTATGAGAAAAAAATTGACGCAGCCCGAAGGGATTTCTCCCCGTCTTCTCCTTTTCTGCATGAGGGGACGGAGAGGGGGTCGCCGATTTAATGAAGCGGCCTTGCTGTGGATGTGCTATTTCTTGCGACACTACTTCTGACCCAGGGCAGTGGACAGGATGCAGGGATGACCCGTCATCCAGGAGGTGCCAAAATAAGAGGGAGGGAGGAGGGTGGAGGGGAGTGGAATATGTAGGGAATGGAATGGGTGGGAGTGGTTTCTATGCCTTTTTCTTTTTGGCTACCCCCCGTGTAAGGGGGGTAAAGCCTTTGGTATATGCATGTATGTATCTTCAGTGTGTATACTAGGTCTATTATGCTCTTATTGGGTCTGAAATCATGTTACCATGTTCCTATTTTTTCCTCGACACAGGATTTTCATTTTTTCTCTATTATTCTTTCATATACTTTTCCAACATAAGATAATAAGGATATACACCTGTAATTTGCACAATCTGATTTGCTACCTTTCTTATAGATTGGACATACTATTGCTTTGTGCCAATCATGTGGCACTCTTTCCTCTTTCCATACATTATTCAAGATGTTTCTCAACCACTCTACACATCCCTCTCCAGCAGCTTTAAATAGTTCTATAGGTAGCTCGTCATCACCTGGGGTTTTGCCGTGAGAGATAGAATTATAAGACATTGTTTAAAAGAAAAGGAGAAACATACGTGCGTATCATATGGAATCACTTAAGAGTACATTTTTAGATAACTAAGGCGAAATGGCTTGATTGATAGAAAGATATTCGTTTGATGTTCCACGATTTTTGCTGTTTTCAGGAATGAAAACGAGTCTTTGTAGGCTTGCGCGTTGGCTGCTGCTGGCAAGGTTTGAGTCTCGTAGGCTCGTGCGATGTGCTGACGATGACTTGCCGCGTAGGTATGATGCACGAAGATGCGCAGCGTAGAATTAAGATGTGAACCCGTGTAGAATGAGGAAATCACTGGGATATGTGTGCTATGTGCACTCCTTTAGATGGCTTTTTGGCGAAGTCTCTCTCTCGGGGAGCAATGCAGCGAAGATGGATTTCCTCGTAATGGGTAGCTGGATGACGTAGCGAAGAGGGTTTGCCTCGTAGTAGGATAATGAAAGATGCAACGAAGAGGTATTACGTCGTAGTAGGATGCTGGACAAAGCAGCGAAGAGGGATTGCCTCGTAGTAGGATGCTGGACGATGCAGCGAAGGGCGTTGCCCCATAGTATAATGCTTGACGAAGCTCGGAGTAGAATTAGGAAGGGATCCCAATTGTCTGTCACCAGAATGTAGGTTGTTTAACTACAATAGTTTGGAGGTGTTGAGACAAAGGCGTCGCTTGGGTTCTTCATTTTATTGGTAAGCCTTGACAGTAACGTAGCCAAGCCTAGTCTGGCTCTTACCACTTAGGGAGCGACGAAGAGAATGAGTGTCGGTTACCAACACGGTTTCAATTCTATGAATATATTCCTTATGACTAAAATTATATACAGTATAGAACTGAGTGTGAGCACCCAGTATAATACAATATATATATATATATATTTACAGGAAGAAAATACATATATACAGAAAGAAACATTATCCTATCGACGTAATGAATAATTTGTCGTAAGCTATGTTTTAGCAATATTCCTTCGCAATGCGTCACTTGATGTAGGTGCCGAATGGTCACCCTTTCTGACCGAGGGTCAAATCACACTAAAGGTAGTCCGTTGAAAGCTTGCTGATACCACCAGATATGACGTCGTGTAGCTAATGCATGCGCGTGCGCGTGTGCACACTAGTATAGAATGAGTAATGGCACTCAATCTACAGCTATTTCTTACAACAATCATCATTATCATCATCATCATCATCATCATCATCATCATCATCATCATCATCATCATCATCATCATCATCATCATCATCATCATCATCATAATCACCATCATCATCATCATCATCATCATCATCATCATCATCATCATCATCATCATCATCATCATCATCATCATCATCATCATCATCATCATCATCATCATAATCACCATCATCATCATCATCATCATCATCATCATCATCATCATCATCATCATCATCATCATCATAATCACCATCATCATCATCATCATCATCATCATCATCATCATCATCATCATCATCATCATCATCATAATCACCATCATCATCATCATCATCATCATCATCATCATCATCATCATCATCATCATCATCATCATCATCATTGTCATTATTATTCTCACCCTAATCTTCACACATATCCTCATCCTCATCCTAATCTTCACACATATCCTCATCCTCATCCTCATCCTCATCCTCATACTCATCCACATCTTCATCCATATCCCCATCCTCACCCTCACCCTCATCCTCATCGACGTTTTCTCCCTCCACACTCCCGTGTCAACATTACCCCCCACCCCCTACCCCACCTCCCCACCCCATTCCGCCTCCGCCTGTTGCCAGGTAGGCCGTGCGGGCAGGCAGGCCGCCTCGGGTCATCCCAGCAGCAACGCCTCGGTGAGTCTTGTCTTCCTTCCTTCCCTCCCTCCCTCCTTCCCTCCTTCCTTCCTTCCTTCCTTCCTTCTTCCTTCACTCCTCCTGGACGGTTTCCTTCCCCTTTTGGGTCGTCACGTCAAGTGCCACTTCATCCAGCTGGCGACGGCGGCCTTGACAGCGGTAAAGGTTAACCTTCGTTACCAGGCTGGGCGGGGTGCCACAAGGACGAATAGAATATCCTGAGTGGCACTGGCCAGAGCAGAAGAGAAAGTGGCACCCGGCAAGGAAGTTGCCATTTCCTTTAACACCTTGGCGCCCTTCACTTATTCTATTCTGGCTAGTCCCCATCGATCGAGACCCCATTTTGTCCTCTTCTGCCAAGGTCGACCCCGTGTCCAAGGGTTAAAGAAGACGGCAGACTACAGCGACCAGCCTCTACTAAAGCAATGTCATTAATCAGACAAATAATTTAAGTGGTCAACGTGCAAATTTCCCACAACATTCCTCTCCCCATCTCCCTTCCCCTTCCCCCTTTCCCCTTGCTCCTCCCTTCTCTTCCTTTCCCCTACCCCTCCCCCCTCCCACTCCCATTCCCTTTTCTTCACACATGCCCTTCTCTCCTTCTTCCTGTCCTTTCCACTTCCTTCCTTCCACCTCCTTTCCAAACTTCTACCTCCCTTCCTTTCTCTTTCACCTTCCTCCTTTTTCGCACTCCATCCCACTTTCCTTTCCGCTTTCTCTAACTCTCTCACTTCCCTATCCCCTTCTATCCTCTCCTCTTCTCTCTTCTCATATCTATACCACCTGCTTTCTAAATTCACTCTTTTTCCCCAGGGTCCTTCTTACATTTCCCCTCCACTTCCCTCGTTCTCTTTCTCTACCTCCCTCCCTCCCGCCCTCCCTCACTCACTCACTCCCGCCATTCTTCTTCTTCCTTTCCCTCCTCTCCTTTCTACCCTCTCTACGTCTTCCCCCCCCCTCCCTCCCTCCCTCCCCACACATCCATCTTCTCCGAGGGAAACCTACGTTACACTTCTGTCTAGAACCTACGTTACACTTCTGTCAACATCCCTTTGACAGCAGACCACCTCCTTCCTCCTTCCCACCCCCTCACCGTTTCCCACTCCCTCCCCTCGTCCCCCTCCCAGCCGGCAGACACAAACCAGACATTCTGGCAGACGAGGGATTCACTCGGCCACACTCACACCTCCCCTCCCTCCCTCCCTCCCTCCCTCCCTCCCTCCCTCTCTCTCTCTCTCTCCCTCCCTCCGTCCCCCTCCCTTTCCATCACCCCCCTTCCACCCCCTCCCCCTCCCATTTCCTCTCCCCTTTTCTATTTTAGGCCATTCCTCCTCCCACCCTCCTGTCTTTATTCCTCTTTCTCTTGATCATTCCCCTCCCCTTCCCTTCCCTTCCCTTCCCTTCCCTTCCCTTCCCTTCCCTTCCCACCACCCCACCCATTCTCCCTTCTCTTTCATCTCTCCTTCCTTTCTCCTTCCCCTTCCCCTTCCCTTCCTTTCCATCCCCCTTTCCTCTCCCACTCTTCCTCTCACTCTCCCTCGCTCTTCTCCATTGCCCGTTCCCTTCCCCTCCCCCCTTCTCTCCTTCCTCTTCCTTTCTCATTCTTCCCCTTCTTCTTTCCTCTACCCCTCTACTCATCCCTTCACATTTCCCTTTCCCTCTCCCTCCTCCTCTTTCTCCTCATCCCCATACTACTCTCCATCTCCCTCCCCATCATCTCCATTCCATTCTCCCTCCCTCTCTTCCTCTCCCTCGCGGCCCTCTCCCTTGCCCTCCCGCCCCCTCTCCCCTTACTTTCCATTTCTCTTACTACCCCATTTTCCTATCCCTTCCCCTTTCCCTTCCCCTTCCCCTTTCCCTTCCCCTTCCCCTTCCCCTCCCCTACCCCTTCCCCTTTCCCTCCCCCTTCCCCTTCCCCTTCCCCTCCCCCTCTCCCTCACCCTCTTCCTCTTCTTCTCCTTCCCCCTCTCCCTTGCTCTTCCTCCCCCACTCTTCTTTTTTCCCTTCATTTCTTCTTTCCTGCCATTTCCCTTCCCTTTCCCTTCCCCTTCGCATTTCCCTTCCTTCCCCTCTACTTCCTCCCTTCTCCTTCTCTTCCCCCACCCCACTTCACCTCCTCCTCCCCTTCCCCTTTCTCTTCCTCCTCCTTTTCTTCTTTGTTCTTCTCCTTATCGCCATACTACTCTTATTCTTTTTCTATTTATCCTCGTTGTCCTCCTTTTCCCCGTCCACCTCCTACTCGTAGTCCTCTTTGCCTTCCTCCCTCTCCTCTTCACTCTCCTACTCCTTCTCGTTTTACTCCTCCTTCTCCTCGTCACCCTCCTCCTCCTCTTCCTCGTCCTTCTCCTACGCCTCCTCGTCTTACTCCTCCTCTCCTCCTCCTCCTTCTACTCCTCCTCCTCTTCCTCCTCCTCCTCCTCCTCCTCGTCCTTCTACTCCTCGTCACCCTCCTATTCCTCCTCCTCCTCCGCCTCCGCCTCCTCCTCCTCGTCCTTCTCTTACTCCTCCTCCTCCTCGTCCTTCTCCTACTCCTCCTCCTCCTCCTCCTCCTCGTCCTTCTCTTACTCCTCCTCCTCCTCCTCGTCCTTCTCCTACTCCTCCTCCTCCTACTCCTCGTCGTCCTTCTCCTACTACTCCTCGTCTTACTCCACCTCCTCCTTGACCTCCTCCTCGTCGTTCTGTTCCCCCTATTGCAACTTATCCTTTTCCTTCTCCTCCTCCTCCTCCTCCTCCTCCCCCTTCTCTTCCTTCTCCTCCACCTTCTCCACCTTGTTTCCTTCCCTTCCTCCCGATACCCCTCTCTTCTTCTTTTGTTTCTTCTTCTTCTTTTTCTTTATCTTCTTTTTCTTCTTTATTCTTACTCTTCTTCTTCTTCTTCTTCTTCTTCTTCTTCTTCTTCTTCTTCTTCTTCTTCTTCTTCTTCAATGATATAGGTAAGTTAGGGAATGTTTCCCCGGCGCGGGCATAGGTGATGTTAGAGATAGGATTGAAGAGTGTATAGTAGGGGAAGGTAAGGACCCTGTAGTTTGCTTAAGTGCCGGGGGCAATGATATAGGTAAGTTAGGGAGTGAGAAATTGTTTGCGCGGTTCCGGGATGCGCTAGACAACATTAGAAATAGGGGAGGTGTTCCTGTTGTATGTGGAATCCTTCCGAGGCGTGGAGTTAGAGACATGTGGCATTCCAGGGCTATTGCAATGAATTGCAGGCTGGCAAAACATTGTAAGGCCAATGGATGGGCATTTGTCGACAATTGAGACTGCTTTTACGGTAGGAATCATCTATATACAAGGGACGGGGTGTACTTGTCGCCCAGAGGATTTCGGCTCCTTGCTGAATCCCTTGAGCGAGAAGTAGGCATCCTACAGGTTTTTTCGGGTAGATTACGTGGGAGTGGGGGGGGGGAAGTATCGGAATATAGTTTAAGCAATAGAAACAACTTAGAGAGGGACTGTGAAAAGAATCACCAAAGCAGGTGGAGGGAAGATTAAGTAAAAGTTTACTATACAAATAGCAGAAGCATAATTAACCAAATTTATTTGCTGCGAGGTAAAGCATGCGTAGAGAATCTTGATATTGTAGCTATTACTGAGTCCTGGATCAACATGGCTGATAAACATTTCCTTCCGGAAATCGAAATAGAAGGATATAAGTTTTTTTTTCACAAGGATATGGTTGGCAGGAGTTGGGGAGGTGTAGCACTTTTCGTTGAAAATACAATAAACTGTATTATCAACAATTCGATTAAGGAAGAGGACTGTACGGAATCCATTTGGGTAAAGGTTATAGGCAAGAATAAGAAAGTTATTATTGGCGTCTTGTATAGACCTCCTAACCTCAGCACTGAGCAGACTAATCCCCCTGATTCATGAAATTCACAGAGCTTTCCAGTACAAAAACGTTGTGATCATGGGAGATTTTAATTATAGAAACATTGACTGGGAAACTTTAATAGGAGATCAGGAAAAAAAGAAATTCCCAGATGTGGTGCAGGATAATTTCCTAAAACAAGTGATTACCAATCCTACGAGGGGAGAAAGTACTCTGGACTTAGTTTTAACTAATAATGAACACCTAATGAACAACGTAAAAGTGGGAGATAGTCTAGGCTCTAGCGATCATCAAGAAATAAGATTTAATATTATTTGGGAAGAATTGAAAAGTACGAATAACGTCCAAGTACCAGACTTCAGGAGAGCAAACTTTGACAATATAAAAACTATTTGAAATTGAATATGAAATATCATGCGGACGTTACGGACGTTTTGGACATTGTAGAGTCTCGGTGCGTGATCGGGGGTCAGGTCATGGCCAGGGGTCGGGTCACGGAGGGTAATATGCATACCTTGGGTCAGGTCATTTGGGGGCGAGGGCTCAACAGACAGGTCAGCGTTTTGGATGAAATGTATAGCAATCTAACGGATTTAATTATTAATGCACAAAATACATTTATCCTCCTGAAGTCAATACGGAAAAATAGTAATACTCCCAAATGGATGATGGACAGATTGAAACATGAGATCGGAATGAAAAGAGGACTTTACGCAAAAATAAAAAACGGGGAAACACACTTTAGATCAAGATATAACGAAATGGCAAAGCTGGTTAAAAAGAATGCACGTACAGCGAAACGTAATTATGAAATTAAGGTTGCTAGTCAAGTATGATCCAACCCAAAGGGTTTCTTTCATCTCTATAGAACAAAAGATAAAGAAAAAATAGGACCAATTAAAAACGATGAAAATGTCATGATAGAATCGGAGGAAAAAACGAGTGAGGAGTTTAACAATTATTTTCTATCGGTGTTTACTAATGAGAGGTTAGATAAATATACCTGACTGCGATCCGATTTTCAAAGGGGATGAAGAAAGTAGTCTATCTAATATCAACATTAGTAAAGTAGAAGTAGTCAAGCAGATTGAAAGACTTAAAGCTACAAAATCCCCGGGTCCAGACGAAATTTTTCCGAGAATGCTACAGGAGTGTAAATTTGAAATCTGCGACCAGTTAACTGAAATATCTAATAATTCAGTAGACACTGGTTTTGTGCCTACTGCTCGGAGGCAAGCAAACGTTGTTCCTGTTTTCAAGAAGGGAGATCGTCTATATGCAACTACATTTTGACATCGGTTATAGAAAAAATGCTTGAATTAGTAATAGTAAATAGACTCAGAGAACACATCGAAAGACATAATTTAATTCGTGATTCACAGCATGGTTTCTCCAAGGGTAAGTCATGTGTGACTAATCTTCTATCGTTTTACACTAAATTATATGAGGCGTCAGATAACAATGATAATTACAATGTGATTTACCTTGACTTTAGCAAAGCGTTCGACAAGGTGCCATACCAGAGACTACTAAATGAAATCAAAGCTCATGGCATAGGAGGAAAAGTGTTAGAATGAATTAGAGCTTGGATTTGTAACAGAAAACAGCGGGTCACCATAAATGGAGTAAAATCCAGGTGGGGCAATGTTACTAGTGGGGTCCCCCAGGGTTCAGTCTTGGGTCCCTTGTTGTTCATTATGTACATAAACGACTTAGACGACGGGATAAATAGTGATGTTAGTAAGTTTGCGGATGACACTAAAATAGGACGCCGAATTAGGTCAGGAGAGGACGCAGAGATTCTTCAGAATGATCTTAACAAATTGTCCACATGGTCGGTGAAATGGCAAATGAACTTCAATATCTCTAAGTGTAGCGTGTTAAACGTGGGGCTACACAACCTCGAAAATGGATACAGCTTAGATAACACGCTTTTAGAGAAAACTGAGTGCGAGAGAGACTTGGGAGGTCTAGTGAGTCCGGACCTTAAAATCAAGAAACGTGCATTAGCCCCAGGAATAAAGCTAATAGAGCATTAGGTTTCATTGCTAGGGCGGTAACGAATAGAAGAGTAAAGGTAATTATCAAACTCTATCTAGCGGTAGTTAGACCCATCCTTGACTATGCGGTACAGTTTTGGTCTCAATTCACTAGAATCAGTACAGAGAAGAATGACCAAAATGATACATGGACTCAGAAATTTACCTTACGAAGAGATGCTTAGGCACCTTAACTTACACTCTCTGGAAAGACGCAGAGTGCGGGATGATCTAATAGAGGTGTTCAAGTGGATCAAAGGCTTTAACAAAGGTGATGCATATAAGGTCATCATATTAAAACAAAAGGGCAGGACTCGCAATAATTGTTATAAACTGGACAAATTTAGATTTAAAGAGGAAATAGGCAATAATTGGTTTACTGATAGGTAGGTCGACGAATGGAATAAACTTAGTAACCATGTAGTAAGCGCTGAAACTGTCAGTTGTTTTAAGGAACGATTAGACAACTTTATGGATGGGGATGACAGGTGGTGATGGATACGGAGCTGTCTAGTGTAGGCCTTATGGTCTCTTGCAGTCTCCTTCATTCTTATGTTCTTATGTTCTTCTTCTTCTTCTTCTTCTTCTTCTTCTTCTTCTTCTTCTTCTTCTTCTTCTTTATTCTTCCTCCTTTTCTTCCTCTTTTTCTTCTTCTTCTTCATCTTCTTTTTCTTTTCTTCTTCTTCTTCTTCTTCTTCTTCTTCTTCTTCTTCTTCTTCTTCTTCTTCTTCTTCTTCTTCTTCTTCTTCTTCTTCTTCTTCTTCTTCCTCCCCCTTTGTGCTTCTTCAGCTCCGTGGCAGTCCTTCCCCGGCCGGCGCCGGGTGCCACTTCATTCATCTCCGTGGTGGCAGCGACGGCGTTATGAGCTCCCCAGTATTAAAGGTCAAGTCTGACGCCATTGAGGCCCCATTGGCACCAGGAATTGGCACCATCTGGCACTCTTCGGGACCCAGACCTCTTCCGGAAGTCTCCTCACACGGCGCTTTAAGACCCCCGCGGCCTTACGAAGTGGAACTTTGGGTGATTTGCCAAAGATGAGAATTATGGAAGAGGATCTGTCTGTCTTTGGTTGTGCGAGGGACACCCCAACACCCCACGAAACTACAGTCACCCAGTCACCCAGCCTTTCCTTCCTTCCTTCCCCCACGTGTCCTCGATCGCATTCCTTCTCGCAAGATTCTCTCTTTACTTCCTCCTATGCTCTTGCTCATCCTCATGGTCTTCCTCTTCTTCTACTGCTCCCTCTCCTCCTCCTCTTCCTCCTCTTCCTCCTCTTCCTCCTCCTCTTCCTTTTCCTCATTTTTCAGCCTATTTCTCCTCGGGATACTCCAGCTGGTGTAGCCTCTTGGGGCTTCGCCCACTGGTGTCGGTAAAGAGTGTGGGTGGGTCACGATCTCTCTCTCTCTCTCTCTCTCTCTCTCTCTCTCTCTCTCTCTCTCTCTCTCTCTCTCTCTCTCTCTCTCTCTCTCTCTCTCTCTCTCTCTCATTCTCCCTCTGTCTCTCTCTGAAATATTTAATAAATCGGTAGACACTGGTTTTGTGCCTACTGCTTGGGGGCAGGCAAACGTTGTTCCTGTTTTTAAGAAGGGAGATAAATCGTCTATATGCAACTACAGGCCAATCAGTTTGACATCGGTTATAGGTAAAATGCTTGAATCAATAGTAGTATATAGACTCAGAGAACACATCGAGAGACATAATTCAATTCGTGACACGCAGCATGGTTTCTCCAAGGGTAAGTCATGTGTGACTAATCTTCTATCTTTTTACACTAGAGTATATAAGGCGTCAGATAACAATGATAATTACGATGTGATTTACCTTGACTTTAGCAAAGGGTTTGACAAGGTGCCATACCAGAGACTACTAAATAAAATCAAAGCCCATAGCATAGGAGGAAAAGTGTTAGAATGGATTAAAGCTTGGATCAGTAACAGAAAACAGCGGGTCACCATAAATTAAGTAAAATCCAGGTGGGACAATGTTACTAGTGGGGTCCCCCAGGGCTCTGTTTTGGTTCCCTTGTTGTTCATTATGTACATAAACTACTTAGATGACGGGATAAATAGTGATGTTAGTAAGTTCGCGGATGACACTAAAATAGGACGCCAAATTAGGTCAGGAGACGACGCAGAGATTCTGCAGGATGATCTTAACAAATTGTTCACATGGTCGGTGAAATGGCAAATGAACTTCAATATCTCTAAGTGCAGCTTAGATAACACGTTTTTAGAGAAAACTGGGTGCGAGAGAGACTTGGGGGTTCTAGTGAGTCCAGACCTTCAAAACCAGGAAACAGTGCATCAGCGCCAGGAATAAAGCTAATAGAGCATTAGGTTTCATTGCTAGGACGATAACGAATAGAAGTGTAAAGGTAATTATCAAAATCTATCTAGCGGTAGTTAGACCCATCCTTGACTATGCGGTACAGTTTTGGTCTCCGTCCTACAGAATGGACATCAATTCACTAGAATCAGTACAGAGAAGAATGACCAAAATGATACAAGGACTCAGAAATTTGCCTTACGAAGAGAGGCTTAGGCACCTTAACTTACACCCTCTGGAAAGACGCAGAGTGCGGGGTGATCAAAATCTCATCTCTATATAAACCGTCAGTTTGTCCACATTTGGAATATGCTGTTTCTGTATTATCACTGAATCTTATTTAAAAAAATTGACAGATTGGAAAAAGTACAAAGGAGAGCCACAAAACTGGTTCCAAATATAAAAAAATAATCATACGAAAATCGACTAAAACATATGAATCTGTTTTCCTTAAAAAAGCGTAAACTCAGAGGTGACTTGATACAGGTATTTAAGATTCTAAAGGGGATCGACATAAAAAGTGACGAAATTCTTACACTGAATGAGAATCCGACAAGAAATAATGGTCTCAAACTGTCAGGAAATAGATTTAATTTGGAAGTGGGTAGAAACAACTTAGCCAACCGTGTAGTTCATCAATGGAATAAACTTCCTGCAGAGGCAGTGCAATGTAGTTCAGTTCGAAGCTTTAAGATTTGTTTAGATGAACATTTAAGCAAAATGCTGTAATGACTGCCATTTATTTTATATTATTTG
>NC_134780.1:19458263-19480763 GCF_046742065.1 Oratosquilla oratoria | reverse complement strand
TGTGAAAGAAGAAAGGTGAAGATAAATGTGGGCAAAAGTAAGATGATGAGATGCACAAGGGGAAAGAGTGACAGCAGGCTGGAAGTGAGCATTAAGGGTGAGAGACTGGAGGAAGTGGATAGTTTTAGATACTTGGTTGCGAATGTGGCAGGAAAGGGAGGAGTGGGAGTGGAGGTAGAATGTAGGTTGAGAAAAGCGAGTAAATGCTTTAGTGGATTAAAAAGTGTAATTAGAAATAGACATCTGGGAATGGGTGCTAAGAGTAGGTTATATGAAGGGGTGATTGTGCCAACAGCACTGCACGGGGCAGAAACATGGAATATAAGAGAGGAAGAGAGAAGGAGTTTGAATGTGTTTGAGATGAAATGTCTGAGAAGTATGATAGGTGTTACTAGGCTAGATAGAGTGAGAAATGAGGAGGTGAGGAGGAGAACAGGGGTGGAAAGGGAGCTGGGAGATAGGGTTGATGAAAGAGTATTAGTATGGTTTGGACACATGGAAAGAATGAGTGAAGAAAGATTAGTAAAAGAGTTGTGGAAAGCAGAGGTGAAAGGAGTGAATATGAGGGGGCGTCCTAGGGTGAGATGAATGGATGGGGATAAAGGGGCATTACAAAAGAGAGGAATGTCTGTTGAGGAAGGACGGGAGAGGACAGAAAATAGGGGTGAAGGGAGAAGGGTTGTGTATGGATGATGCTTTGATGCATAAGCGGGAGTGGGTGGGGGATGGTGGGGGTCAGGAAGTATGTATGAGAAAAAAATTGACGGAGCCCGAAGAGATTTCTCCACGTCCTCTCCTTTTTCTGCACGAGGGAACGGAGAGGGGGGGCGGTCGCCGAATTAATAAAGCGGCCTTGCTGTAGATGTGCTATGTCTTGCGACACTGCTTCTGACCCAAGATAGTGGACAGAATGCAGGGATGACCCGTCATCTAGGAGGTGCTAAGATAAGAAGGCGGGAGGAGGGTGGAGGGGAGTGGAATATATAGATAATGGAATGGGTGGAAGTGGTTTTTATGCCTTTTTCTTTTTGGTTACCCCCCGTGTAAGGGGGAAAAAGCCTTTGGCATATGTATATATACATACATATATATATATATATATTTATATATAAATATATATATACATATATACATACATATGTATATATATATATATATATATATATATAATTAAAATTTGCAGCAGCTTCTGCGTTCACGAGTTTTTTTGCTGACATTCTCGACTTTTCTTATGCTGGCGCGCTGTGTCGTGCTAAGTTCTCTAATGACCTGGCCAAATAGCATGGTGGTATAGGTAAAGGCATGGGAATTATCTTCTTAGTATTTATGCAGAGCTTTCTCCTATCAGTTAGGCATCTTCAGTGCTAATGAGTACAGTGTGTGGGAAATGATTATGAATATACAATACACAGATCACAAACACTTCAGTGCTGATACGGTTGACCAATCAGGAAGCAGGACGCAAAGCACTGATTGGTCAACCGGATCAGCACTGAAGTGTTTGTGATCTGTGTATTGTGTATTTATAATCATTTCCCACACACTGTACTCATTAGCACATGTTGATGGCTTTGGAGACTTCTGTGTTAGGATATCTATTATTCACGAGGACCTGGGTGGCTCGTTCTAATTCCTCATGGACGGTCTGCCAGCTACTGCAATGTGTGAGTGCTCTCCTCATATACGCGGAGATTGTGGCGCGTTTGTACCTGTCGGGGCACTCACTCCTTCCGTTGAGGCAAAGTCCTGGGTTGGTCGGCTTACAGAGTACTTTAGTGTAGAATCCATGAGGTTGCTGGTTAACTGAAATATCAAGGAAAGGAAGACGTCCGTCTGAACTGTTTTCTACAGAGAGATTGATTCCCGAGGCCTCCTGAAGGCAATGTTGGAGGTGCCGTAATTCGTCAACGTCTTTAGCCAGTACGAGGATGTCATCAATATACCTGGCGTAGATTCGTGGCTTCTGTTGGATGGAGAAGACGTCTCTTTCTATGCGACCCATAAAGAAATTGGCAAAAAGAACGCCTAGGGGCGAATCCATAGCGACGCCGTCTATTTGCCGGAACATTCTGCCGTCGGGTGAAACAAAAGGGGCCTCTTTCGTGCAGAGTTCCAGGAGGGCCTGCAAGGAAACTTTTGGAATGTCAATTTTTGGTGGGCTACCTTCAGGGTAGATCTCTTCTAGGATGAACTGGATTGTCCGATCAATATCGATGTTAGTGTAGAGACTCTCAACGTCGAGGGATGCTATGATACCTTCTGCGCTGGATCCCTTCAGGAGGTCGAGGAAGGCTGATGGGGAAGAGAGGAGGAATTAAATTGTCTCCCCTTTCAGGGGATTATGGTTTAGGATATTGCTATGGAAATATCAAAACACATAAACCTGGCAATCCTCTTAGGCCTATAATAAGCCAAATCCCTACACCTACTTACCACCTCGCCAAACGTCTTAATGATCTTCTTAGCCCCTTCACCAACAGAGCGCTCCTAGAGGTCGGACGTCTCTGCACTCCAGCTCTCTCAACAAACGCCCAGGAATCTTCGCCGTCCGGTGGTGGAGAGGAGATATATCTCCTTAGCTGCTGCCAGTCAGGCACAGGCCGACCTCTTCGTTGACGTCGGCAGGCGGGTTTACACCAAGACAAATACACACATTTCCCAAGTCACGTAATTCTCTGTTTTCAGAGTAGTGCTTGGAAGAAAAGAGGCACACGCACAACTTGCTCGTTGGCTTAGCAGAGGCCCAAACCGTCTCTCACTCGGAACCCTCAATCTGATCGCGGGCTGGTCGATGGAGAGATCTGGAACACCTCTCTGTCTAACCTGCCCACAACCTAACGCTGGCCTCTTCGCTGACGCTGGTGAGCGAGTATAAACTTCTGACATTTTACACACAATTCCCAATCGTGTAATTCTCTATTTTCAGAGTTGTGATTGGAAAGAAAGAGATCATACAACACCCGCCCGCCTGCCCCCCCCCCTCGCACTGCCACTGAATCAATTCTACTGACCTTCAAACCCAACCTGGGGAAAATCAGGCTAATCAGGCCCCACCTGTGGCTTATCAGGAACGCGCTCTACACGCTCGCCGGTGGTGGCGAGGAGATATATCTCCTTTGCTGCTGCCGGCCGACCTCTTCGTTGACGTCGGCAGACGGGTTTACACCGCCCGCCTGTCCCCCCCCCCTCGCACCGCCACTGGATCAACTCTACAGGATCTCAGACCCAACCTGGGGAAAAGCAGGCTACTCAGGCCCCACCTGTGGCTTAACAGGAACGCGCTCTACACACGGGAAGTGAAATCTACTCACTTCCCGTAATACACACACACACACACCTCTCACGAACATAGCCACGCCACACGCACAAACATCTACACTTACTTTTTCTTCGACTAAAATTCGCTTCCTTTCTAACTTTCTCTTATACTACATCTTCTCATTTCAGTTTACCTCCCACTAAAGATTTTTCCGTTTTTCCACCTTTACTACTACGCCTCCTACCATTTTCCAAACTTTTGTTGGTGATCCTAATCCTAATCCCGGAGTTGGCGCCCCCGTCCAAGCTCCCAGTCCATTTCTCCCGAGCCACAGCCACCAACTGCCCCAAATCGCTCGCTAATTCGCCCGGTGGCAATAGCCCTCTTTTATACGCTACTATCTTTTCATTTTCTTACAGACTTTCTTCCCCTCCCACAAAAACCGATCCCGCGCAAGCGGGTGGTCTTTCCTAGGAATTCAGAATTCAGAGACTGACAATTGCCTAACCAACTGCCGTGCATTGAACACGTACCGCTGAAGCTCCGATTACAAAATTCCCGATACCCATCCCCTTACCCAACACGTATGACACAAACAAAAACACTAGGACACAAGGACGCTTAACCCATTGCGCTCGGCGCAATGGGTCGAGTCAGGATCCGGGACTCGCGTTCCAACACTAACCGACAAACACGAACCAAGGAATTATGGGACACTCTAGCCAAACACAACATATACATACATAAACTCATACCCCAACACAACGCATTTCTTCTTCTCACAGACGCCACAATCACTGAAACACTATGCCAGAAACAAACTAAGGACCAATTCTTAAACAACGGATTCGACATTCAGGACCCACCAGAACTTAACGCTAATAGAACACTCGTAATCACACAAGTTGACCCACACGTAACAAACCACACACAACAAGAAATCAAAGCAGAAATTGAGAGACTTAACATAAACACTACAGTCATTGAAGTAATCATACTCCCACGCACAAAAACAGTCATAAAGATCAGATTTGAAACAACACAAATGGTGAAAGAATGCCTTCAGAAAGGAAACAAGATGTTCTGCCAATCCTTCCCCACACAAGCGCTTAGGAAAGACACATACACATACATCCCACAATGTAACAACTGTTTTTCACTCGACCACACACGCAAACACTGCCCACACCCATTCCCATACATGGCCTGCTGGAACTGTGCATCAATGGAACACCGAAGGACCGACTGCCACTATGCAATAACAAAGTGCCTCCTCTGCCAGGGAGACCACCCAGCTATTGCAATGCGGTGCCCCAAGAAAAAGGAAAAGGTTAAGGAAATCAACAAACAAACAAATCAACAAACACACACCAATACACAAACATACGCCTCTGCCACCAAGTCAAAACCCGCACTCCTCCCTACACCAACAACCACAACTTCAACACTTCACCACATGACAACAGTAAACACAGGCATCACATTAGCTACACTTATGGAGGCAGTAGAACCAGGCTCATTCCAAAACACACTCAACGCCATATACCAAGCCAACTGTCTCCCTACAGTCATAATCCCTCCACAAGCCATTAACACAACCCTATTAGCAAAGGCAGTTAAAGACCAAACACAACACATCATACACCTAACAACACACAAATCACAGAACCCATGGAGACAACAGAACAAACACTAAAAAGACCTGCATCACCCACCAAAGACACTAATCCCCCACAAAAACAAAGACCAACCAACCAAAAACCAAACAACCTGGGACTTCAAATTGTAGCACCAGTAACAGAAGACATACCAGCAGACCCCACATATGACACTCTCAAAACACTCATCAACAACCAAAAACTGAAAATAATATACACATCACCACATCAGGAAAAAGACATAATAGAGAAAATAGCCAATAACACAATCAACCTAACCAACTACTCCATAACGATAATAAGCGAAAAGAAATTCAAGAATCAAACAAGGATACTTCGACCTTCACAACAAGAACACAGAACACGAACCACACTGGACACACAACGCCGAATAAACAACAACTACACACTTCTACCTCAACATCATGGAACAAATACACATCATACAACACAACATAATACAGTGGACATTCGACAGAAGAAACGAACTCTGTAACATATACAACATAACAACACCAGACATAATACTTTTAAACTCGATAGGTATACCTGACAGACTGGAAATACACAATTACACAGTACACCGACGAAACGACTCTAATCAAGCACAAGCAGGCATAGCAATAGACATTAAACATAACATCAAACACAAAATACTAGACGACTTTCAGGACGAAATACTAGCAGTCAAAATTGACACAAACCATGGACCCATAATAATAGCAACTCTATACTTACCCCCCAGACGCCCCCTCTTCCCAATAGATGACATACTAAGACTAACAAGAAAAAGACTACCTGTATACATATTAGGAGACATGAACGCCAAACATCACACACTAGGACACAACAACGCGACCACCACAGGAAGACAGATAGCACAACTAATACAGAGAGGACACATAACACACTTAGGGCCAGACTTCCCCACCTGCATCACACACAACGGACAAGGAACACCAGACATAATACTAACAAACAGACATCATCACTTAAACTACAGAATCACACCAGGACAACTAACTACATCAGACCACATCCCAATACACTTAACACTGGCAACAAAACCCATAACAATACCTACACCAGAAAAATACACATTCCACAAAGCAAACTGGATAGGATTCAAGAACACACTAAACATAGAAAGAACAAAATACGACAGACAAAGACAGAGAACAACACGTAATAAACAATACATTGACGACAAACTCAACACATGGTACACTATGATACAACAAGCCATGGACAAACACATTCCCAAAACAAAACATAAAATTCTACCACACCCAAGACAATCAGACACATTAAAACTACTACAATGGCAATATCAGCAGCTACAAACACAAGCACACAATACCGGCACATGGACACCACAAGCAAAACAAGCACTACGCGACATCCAAAATCAACTACTAGAAGAGAACAAACAACTATACGACGAACACTGGAACAATGAAATACGAAAAATAAACCTACAATACAATAAAACCCAGTACTTCTGGACACAAATTAAACGACTAACAGGAACACCTACTATCACCACCCCTTACATCATACACAATAACCACAAGATACACAAAGACAAAGAAAAAGAACACATATTCAGACAACACTGGAGAAAGATATTCAGAATCACACCAGCAGAAAACGCAACATTTGACATGGAACACGAAAGAACAATCACAACACAAGTACAAGAAATACAAGACGACATTACCCCTATCAATTTAGCTGACATGAGACGACTCGACCCAGACAACACACTCACAAAACCCTTTACACTAACTAACGTCAAACAGATAATAAAGAACTTCAAAGACAAGACACCTGGACAATCACAAGTAAACAAAATAACATTAACTAACATTCCAGACTCAACACTACAATTACTCACAGAAATCTTCAATGAAACATTCAGCATGGGATACTTCCCCGACATATTCAAAACAGCTACACTAACATTCATACCCAAACACGGAAAAAACCTCACAGACATAAACAACTACAGACCAATATCACTACTCGAAGTCCCAGGAAAAATACTAGAAAAACTCATACTACAAAGACTACTTAAACACTTACACAATAACAACCTAATAAACGAAAACCAACATGGATTCACAAGAGGAAGAGGAACACACACAGCCATAGCCACACTATACGAAACAATAGCCATAAGTCAACGACACAACCACGGATGTAACATAGTATCACGAGACATAACAAAAGCATTTGACAAAATATGGCACACAGGACTTAAATACAAAATACACCAAACGCACCTTCCAGACATACTAACAAGGATACTTTGCAATTACCTCGACAACAGACAAGCACAAATACGAATACACCATTATACAGGAAGACCCTTCAACATATACAGTGGAGTCCCCCAAGGAAGCATCCTTTCACCAACATTATTCAACCTCTACACACACGACACCCCCAAACCAACACACGGAGTCACACACGTACAATTTGCAGATGACCTGACACAGATAATAACATACCCAAGTAAAAAAGGCAAAAACATGTTAGCACTAAAAACAAGCAGAACAATAGAAACAATAAACACATATGAACAACAATGGAAAATACAAACAAACACAACAAAATTCCAACTACTAAACATATCAACACAGAAACCAGCAGAAATATGGATAGGAGACACACATATACACAAACAAAGAAACATAAAAATACTAGGACTAACACTTGGAAACAGAGGTCTACAAACACACACAAACAACAGGAAACTACCAGGGGTGATCAGAAAGTAATGACAGTTGGACTCGTAGCTGAGAGACTATAAGTGTTGGGGAGGGGGGCGGGGAGAAAGGTGCAGCAAGTGTTGCCTAATGTTACATCTTTGAGATAGTCGCTGTTTGTCTAGCTTACATTTTATCGTTGCGCTGTGCGATTGCGTCATTGTTGGTTTGCCTCTCTAACCGGAAACATGGATTTTTCGAAAGAAGGCTGCAGATTCTACACCTTCACAAGGTGGAAACTCGGGAAAAAAACAACGGAGATCAGAGAGGAATTGTTACAAGTTTTTCCCGAGTCTATTCCATCACTGGAAATTGTTTCCCGCTGGATTCGAGCTTTCGCAGCCGGAAAATTGCAGCTAGAAGATGATCATCGTCCTGGCCGCCCTCGGACATCCGTGACCGAAGCAACGACGGTCCGTGCGCGGGCCATCATTGACGAAGATCCAACTGTTACTCTTCGATTCTTATCCTTGGAGCTCGGTGTCAGTTATGGGAGCGCACATGACATCGTGCATGAACACTTAGGGCTGAGGAAGAAGTGTGCTCGATGGATACCTCATTTACTTACGGAAGAGCAGAAGAGCGAACGGGTGCGGATTTGTCGTCTATGGCTGGCTGAATTCGAGCCAAATGGTCCGAAACGGTTCTCAGATGTAGCTACCGGAGATGAGTGTTGGATTTCTTTCTTCACCATCAGAGACAAGCAGTCTAACATGGTGTGGTTGAGTGATGAAGAACCTCGACCTCAGATTCTGAAGGAAGGATTTCGCAGCAGGAAGCGCCTTTTCACCATCTTCTTCAATTCACAAGGACCAATGTGTGTGGATGTAATGCCTCAACATTGTACTATCACAGCCCAGTACTACACTGATCACGTCCTTCCTCGAGTCCTGGAATATCAGGCCAAGACTGCACCAACCCGTCGCCGATCGCGCCTTTTGCTGCACCATGACAATGCTGCCCCCCACAAAGCTCGCCTCACTGTGCAGTTCCTGGAGCAGCAGGGGATCACACTTCTCCCCCACCCACCCTACTCGCCTGACCTTGCTCCCTGTGATTTTTGGTTGTTTCCAAAGATCAAGGGTGCGATCGCAGGGAAGCTGTTTCATCGCATCCAAGATCTGGCGCGAGCAGTCAATTCAGAGCTACGAGGTATATCGGCTTCTGAGTACCGTGAGTGCTTCATGAAGTGGCGAAAGAGGATGGAACGTTGCATAGAGGCAGGAGGGGAGTACTTTGAAGGAATGTAGGCCACTATTTGGATTTACCTCTGTACCGTGAAAATATATGGTATCACTGTCATTACTTTTTGATCACCCCTCGTATCATTCGTAACAGGAGGGCACACACGGCCGCTCCCTAAACGCTTGTCATGGCTCCCTTGGGGGTTCCCAACGGACCCCAAGTTGAAAACCGCTGAATTAAAACGCATTTTCAATTATTCTTAGCAACTTTATATGTATGAAAAAAGATTGTACCTAAATATCTGAAGTAAAAAGAAAAAAGTAATAATGAATAGATAACCGGGAAATTAAAATGTAGAAGAGGAGGAACAGGAGGAGCAAAGAAACCTAGACACTAAACTAATATTAAGACTATACAAAGTACTTATACGACCTCAACTTGAATACATACCAATAACAACAATCACATTAAAACCAAGCCAACTCCAAAAACTACAGTCAATACAAAACAAAACACTACGATTCGCCACACACTCCATACCCCCATATCTTAACACAGTAGAAGAACTACACATACAACATAAACTCGAACCACTTAACACAAGACTTCACAGACTAGCTTACAGAACATGGAACAGACTTACAATAACAAACCCAGAAATAGTACAAAACAGCGAAGACATAGACACAGAAGACGGACATGATCACAACTGGTGGCCTAGAGTGTCCCCTATCATCAACGGCCCCCACCCGAACCTAAATACATACTTTAAATACAAATAAACAAAAAATACATCACTATCCTTCGTTCTTCTACTAACCATACTAACCCAACTAACAATATAACTACTATTATCACTAACATTATTATTATTATTATTCTTGTTATTAAAAAATTATAACACGTACGAAATCAATCGCACGTGATATCATACAAAAATCAATAAGTATGGTAATAGGAGTCACTACCCTCACCAACATTGTAAATGTATAAATAGATAAATAAAAATCACCAGCCGTCATCCCAATGGGAAAAAATCATACTCATTGAAAGGAAAAAAATGCATACGACATGTAGAAATCAAGACTCCACCCCCACCATCACAACAAAAAAATAAAAAAGAAGAAAAAGAATACATTCCCCCTAAAAATTCAAAATCAATAAATAGGCAAGAAATGGTCGTATACATTAAAAAAAAAACTAATATATATATATATATATATATATATATATATATAATAAATAAATAAAAATATATAATATATATATATATATATATAATAAAAATAACAAAAAATAAATAAAAAATATATTTAATATATATATATATATATATATATATATGTGTGTGTGTGTGTGTGTATTCACTTGGTCTTTGGATCACGTGTTGGACTCGTGATCGACAGCTATTTCCCTCCTGGAAGAGAGCTCAGAGCTCGTAGGTCCGATCTATGGGTAATGCTATGACCTTGCACACACACACACCCCCAACTCCCCGCCCACGAGAGTTGGAGTAACACCCCTCAGCGCTGCGATACTGATATTATTTCAGCCCCGGGCGAGGATCGAACCCGGACCTCCGTAGTGGCAGGCCAGAGCTCTAACCACATATATATATATATATATATATGTGTGTGTGTGTGTGTGTGTGTGTGTGTGTGTGTGTGTGTGTGTGTGTGTGTGTGTGTGTGTGTGTATGTATATATGATATATACATATATATATATATACTTACATATATACTGTATATATATATATATATATATACTGTATATATATATATATATATATATATATATATATATATATATATATATATATGCATCTGTTGTATGTCTTAACCGGTCCCCACACAATCAATAATGTTTCTCAGCAATTCAACTTATACGATGCTGTTGATAGTTCAAGGATAATGTGATGGTTGGGGAGACACTTGAGTCTAACGTGTCTCTTCTCTTGATCGTGTAGGAATCGCTGAATGGATGACGTACGCTTTATGGAGGACAAAATGTCACGTGACTTGTGAACGTACAACTTATGGTCGTGAGTTCATGTGCATTAACGTCATTTATTCACACATCCCGCCCTGACACGGATTTGCAAGACTTTGATGACATTGAGTTTAATCGTAAAGTGTTGGTTTCCAGTACTTTTTGTGTGTGTGTATGTGTGTAAATTCCAGCAAAGGTCATACACCAACAATATTCAGTTTGGCTTCAATAGATACGGAATACTGATGTGGTCAATAATTGGAGACTAAACGTATGACGTGCTGAGGCAATACACACGCCATTCCTCTTCAGTTCGCAGTCTATTCCGTTCATTGCGTTATGACGTCATAACGTCAGTTTATGGGCAAAAGAGCGACGCGACAGCCGTCGTAGTAGATTCTGAATGTCATTGATGTTAAATCAAACTATTTTCTCGATCTTTATTGTCTTATCAGGATAAATATATATTTTTTCTTTTAAAAGAGTCTTGAGTAAGACATATATCTATATGTTGAATTGAAATATCGCAAAGACTTGATCCTTTGGACGCTCCATAGGTAAGAACGGGAAACTTGTACGGTACAAGGTAGGCTAAACTTTTCATTAATCTTTTCACTACTACTGAAAACTTATACACTTGCTCTAGCTACCGTCAGCCGATTTTATTCAGTTGATGGGAACTCAACTGTGCATTAAAGGTGCTAGATAAAGTTAAACCTAATGGCGAGCAACATTTTTCCAAGGTGAGTTGGCAGTGGAAAATGAATGAATAGATAGATAATCAAAAGCTACTCTTTAGGTGTCTCAGGACAGATTGACTTCCTTTTCTATCCTCCCAGATAAGGGGAGGGGGGGGGAGTGCCGTTACATCACCTCTCAACACCCTACCCCATCCCCCACTCCAAACACGCAACATTCTTCTTTTTTATTTCTTTCCCTCAGCTGCAGATACGTCCTTTTTCATTACATATTTCATAATCTTGTGTCCTTTTTGATTTGTGAAAAAGGACACAGGTGCCCCACCCTTAACTTAAATCCGATGGAATCAAAGATGTAGTTATCTAATTTGACAAAATATCAAGGAAGTACAAAACTGACAATAGGATGTTAATAGGCTCATATACAAAGCAAAAACGCCCACACCACCTCCTGAACGGAAGATAGCCGTCCAATATAGACACAAATTACATCAGGACAAAGTCATCGGGTTTGAAGTAATAGTCATTTCAGACCAGGGATCAAAATTTTTTAACCCTGGCACAATGACAGACCAGGAGTCAACAAATTTTTTTTCACACAGAGAATAACGAGCGTGGGCCGAATAATAATTTTGTTGAGTACAATTTGTTGTGTTTGAGTACAATTTATTGTGTTTTAGATGAAATGCCTGAGTATGGTAGGTGTTATTAGGCTGAATAGATCGAGAAACGAGGAGGTGAGGAGGAGAACGGGGGGGGGAAGGGAGTTAGGAGAGGGTTGATGAAAGAATATTGGAATGGTTTGGACACATGGAAAGAATGAGTGAAGAAACAGTAAAAGAGGTGTGGAAGGCAGAGGTGGAAGGAGTGAGCATTAAGGGGGACCATGAATGATTTGGATGTATGGGATAGAAGGGGCAGTGAGACAAAAGGGGAATGTCTGTTGAGGAAAGAAAGGAGAAGACAGAATATAGGGGTGAGTGGAGAGTCGTTGTGTATGTATGATGCTGTGATGCATGAAAGGGAGTGGGTGGGGGATGGGGGGTGAGAAAGTATTGATATTTTGACGTAGCCCGAAGGTAGTTCTCCCCGTCTTCTCTTTTTCTGCATGAGGGGACGGAGAAGGCGGTCGCCGATTAAATGAAGCGGCTCTGCTGTAGACCTGCTGTGTTTTAATCCACTCACACACATACGTTCGAGCACACACACACACACACACACACACACACACACACACACACACACACACACACACGCACATATATATATATTTGTGTGTAGCCAGGTAGTATATTCTCTTGTAAACATACGAGGTTGAAGGCCAAAGAGGATTCACTGTTGATTATTTTATTGCGTGTAGCTTCAATACAACGCACAATCTTTTTATCTTCAGATTTGACGTTCTCCTATTTTTGCCGACGTTTCGGAACTTCCTGGTTCCATCTTCTGGGCGATCTGATATGCAGGGTCTGTGGATGTCTTAGATCCGGGTTGCTGGAGAAATGGAAGACCTTTCCCAGTGCTTGTAGTGGTTCTGTCTGTGTTCAGTCTCTTCATGGATGGTAAGACGCGCAGGTCTCCGATCTGGATGTTGATGGTAGGATGGTTATTTTGTATGTATATAGCTTCCGGGAACAGTAGCCGTCGGGGATCCGATTTCCTGTCTATGATTGTTGTATTATTGTCTAGGTCTTTTATTGTTAATGTTTTGTTGTGGGCAGAGATATAGTGTGACTTCACTGATCCGTTGAACAGGTTGCATGTTAGGCGTCGTGTTAATTGTGTTGTTGTCATACCAATATAGGCGTGAGATCCACACGCCTCACTATTCCATTTGTATTGGTATACAACGTGGTCTTTGTGATGGTGGGTTGGTTACGGATGATCAATTGGGCTGTTTTCTTAGTATTGTAATAGATGATGATTTGGATTCGTTTTTCGGGGTCTGTTGTCTGTTTGTTCTTGTTTATGATTTCTTTTAATACCTTTTCATCTCTCTTGTATTCTGTTGACATGTTGAAAAGTCTAGGGTAAACTTACTCACTACGGTAAATATAACAAAAGAAAAAATTAAAAGGTGTATAGAGAAACTCAAAGTTAATAAAACACCAGGGCCTGACGGTTGGCATCCAAGAATTTTAAAGGAAATGAAAAATGAGATTGTTGTTCCATTAGAAATTATTTTCAAGAAATTCATCATATCCGGAGATGTCCCAAGAGAATGGAAGCTAGCTAACGTTACTCCCATATTCAAAAAAGGTGACAAAAAGAGACCAAATAACTATAGGCCTATAAGTTTGACTTCAATCGTAGGAAAAATAATGGAAACTATCATCAGAGATGCTATCGAACACCATTTAGAAAGTAACCGTTTGATAAATGATAGCCAGCATGGTTTCAGACGGAAACGTTCTTGCGTGACTAACTTACTCGAATTCTACAACACAGTTATCTCGAATTGTGACAAAAGAAACAATATAGATTTGATATATCTAGACTTTGCAAAAGCGTTTGATACCGTCCCTCACGAAAGACTGCTTACAAAAATAGCTTCACACGGAATAAGTGGTAGCCTATTAAATTGGACTAGTAACTGGTTGAATGATCGAAAACAGAGAGTTGTTTTAAATGGAAAAACTTCTAGATGGAAAAATGTTACAAGTGGAGTTCCTCAGGGTTCCGTTCTTGGGCCACTTCTATTCATAGTACATATAAATGATATAGACCATGGACTAAAATCTACTGTTTCTAAGTTTGATGATACAAAAATGTGCGGAATGGCAAATGATCACTTAAACCAATTAGATATTCAAGAAGATTTAGATAAATTACAGCAATGGTCTGAAAAGTGGCTAATGAAATTTAACACAAGTAAATGCAAGGTAATGCACATAGGTAAAAATAACAGTAAATATGATTACAAGTTATTTGGAAATGTGTAAACAAAAGTGAATAGTGAAAAAGATCTCGGCGTAATTATCAGTAGCGATCTCAAATCATCCAAGCAGTGTATTTCAGCCTCTGAGAAAGCAAATAAGATTCTAGGACTGATTGCGCGATCTTTTGACTTCAAAAGTCCATCACTCATTAACAAGCTATATAAATCGTTAGTTCGTCTACATTTGGAATATGCTGTTTCCGTATGGTCACCGAATACCATTAAAGACATTGACAGACTGGAAAAAGTACAACGGAGAGCCACAAAACTTATTCCAAATATCAAAAATAAATCATACGAAAATCGACTAAAACATATGAATCTGTTTTCCATAAAAAAAAGCGTAGACTCAGAGGTGACTTGATACAGGTTTTTAAAATTCTAAAGGGAATTGGCAGCATCAAAAGTGACAAAATTTTCACATCGAATGAGAATCAGACAAGAAACAATGGTTTCAAACTGTCCGGAAATAGATTCAATTTGGAAGTGGGTAGAAACAACTTCGCCAACCGTGTAGTTAATGAATGGAATAAACTTCCTGCACAGGTAGTGCAATGTAGTTCAGTTCGAAGCTTTAAGAATAATTTAGATAAACACCTAAGCAAGATGCTGTAATGATTATAATTTATTCTATATCATTTGTTTTTGTTTTGTTATCATTTGTCTGTTTGATTCTCATTTATTATTAGTTATACGTCAATTTATTATTATTTACTATTTACCTGTTTGTTTATTATTTAACTATGCCTATGCATTTATTTATGTATTCTATTTGTTATTTACATTATTATAGTTTTTTATTTATTAATTTATTATCATTATGATTTTTTCGCATCCGACCTAGATATGGACCAAAAGGTCTCCTATCGGCATGCCCCGCCTTTGTAATCCTTTGTAATGTGATTCTTGTAATATAACTTGATGGAATTTTTGTTGTTAGGTGTCGGGTTATCTTCTTTTGTGTACCATTTGTCTAGGATCTTTTTTGTGATGTGTGTTACATCTGAATTTGTGTATCCGTTGTTAACCAGGACCTGAGTTAGTCTCTCCAGTTCCTGGTGTGTATTTCTCCATGTGGAGCAGTGTGAAAGGGCCCTCCTGACATATGCGCCGATGGTGAAATGTAAGTAACGGTGAGGGCACTCACTCTTTCCATTCAGGCAGAGTCCAGGGTTTGTTGGTTTTGTGCAAAATGTTTCTGTTAATAAACTTACTATGATATGATCCTCTTGTCTTGTTGGCTTCTGCAAGAAGGGCTGGTCGAAGGTCTGGTGTGGTTTTGACTTGTCCTACTTTTTCCAGATGTTGGATATCATCAAGGAGAACCTCTATTCTCGGGGATGTTGAGAGATGTGGTATTGTCGTAGTGGTACACTCTCTTGAGAATGAAATCGATGGTACGGTCTACATTGACGTTCGTAAATAGATTCTCTACGTCCACCGAACCCACTATCTTTCAAAACCACGACCCTATCGTAAGCGGCTATACACACACACATATATATATATATATATATATATGTGTGTGTGTGTGTGTGTGTGTGTGTGTGTGTGTGTGTGTGTGTGTGTGTGTGTGTGTGTGTGTGTGTGTGTGTGTGTGTGTGTGTGTGTGTGTGTGTTTACCTAGTTGCATTATACGGGAAGGGGAGCTATGCTCGTGGTAGTCCCTTTTTGTATCTCGCAAGATCAAGTTTGCTTTTAAATTCTTGTATTGTGTTTGCACACACTATTTCTTCATCCAATTCATTCCATATATCTATCACTCTCTCTGTGGGAAACTGTTCTTTTTCAGGTCTCTTCTGTAGTTATCTTTTTTTGAGTTTCATTGCATGTCCTCTTGTTTTTCCTTTATCCAACTTTAATAAGTACTCTCTATCAAGGCATTCTTTTCCTTTCATAATTCTGTAGATGGTTATTAGGTTCCCTTGTTCTCTTCTTTGTTCCAGGGTTGGCAATTGCAGCTCGGCCAGTCTTTGTTCATATGTCAGGTTTGAAAGGGTTGGGACCATTTTTGTCGGTGCTCTTCGTATTCTTTCTAATTTTCAAATATTCTTTTTTGTATTGGGTGACCATATCAGCGCTGCATATTCCAGTTTTGGCCTTATCAGTGTTTGTAATATTTTCTTGATCATTTCCTTATCCAGATATTTAAAGGCCACCTTTATTGATCTCAACAAATTGTATGTTTCTCCGACTATCTTATTTATATGTTTATCTGGCAACATATCTTTTACTTTCTTTACTTCTTTTCCGTCAATGTTATACTGTCCTGATATTCTCTTTTTGCTTTTTCCAAATTCAATGATACTCCACTTCTTGATGTTGAATTGTACCTCCCATCTCTTGCTCCACTCTGAGACTTTGTTCAGATCCCTCTGCAATGAGTCACAGTCTATTTCGGAATTTATTCTCTTTAATAATTTTGCGTCATCTGCAAAGCAGTTCATGTAACTTTCAATGCCTTCATCCATGTCATTTGTGTGTGTGTCTATGTGTGTGTATATGTAAGTACATCATTTGGACAAAATGTAGTAGTGCATTTGTAAATCATAATCACGAACCCAAAGTCGGGATAAAAGGAAACTTAGAAGAAAGTATAACTTCTATATTTCTTCAGGAAAGTACAGGTTACAAGAATTTGTAGAGACATAAATACAATTGAGATATGAGTAGAAGGGAACAGGCAGAGCTAAAAACATGACAATCCGTCGCACAGGACGGAGTAAGGGGGGGGGAGGGGATGTGTGGGTGGAGGTGTGAGGTCAGAAGGGAAGCGGAGTCAAGATTGGTGGGGGAGCGGGATCAGGAGGGTAAATTTTTTTAACCAAACGGCTCACAGCTAGCCGTGAGATTATGTCCGGGGACCACTGACCTTTGGAGATGTTCAAGTTCGGACATTCTTCGATTGTTGAATCCGCCTCTATATATATATATATATATATATATACATATATATAGTGTAGATATATATATATATACATTCTCTATATCCATATCTCTCTCTCTCTCTCTCTCTCTCTCTCTCTCTCTCTCTCTCTCTCTCTCTCTCTTTCTCTCTCTCTCTCTCTCTCTCTTTCTTTCTTTCTATCTATCTATCTATCTATCTCTCTCTCTCTCCGCCATATATTTCTCCTTCTCTTTCTCTCCCACCTTCTATATCTCTCTCTGTGTCTTTGTCAGTTAATCTACTCACCCCCGTCATTCTCTCTCTCTCTCTCTCTCTCTCTCTCTATATATATATATATATATATATATATATATCTCTTACTTTCTCTCCTCCCCATATCTTACAGTTTCTCTTTCATTATTTGTGTGTGTGGGCATCTAAATGTAGTATTTCAGCCAGTGCTTCTTGAGCTCCCAAACGTTAAAATTGATAAATAGTAATTCCTCTAACGTCATCTTCACATTGTTCGCCATGGAGACGTATATTACCCACCCAGTTAAACATTTCGAGGCTACTTTTCCGAAATGTGGTAATGGCATGCAGAGTACATACATACATATACCAAAGGCTTTCCCCCCCCTTACACGGGGAGTTGACAAAAAGAAAAAGGTATAGAAACCACTCCCACCCATTCCATACCCTACATATTCCACTCCCCTCCACCCTCCTCCCTTCCTCTCATCTTGGCACCTCCTGGATGACGGGTCATCCCTGCATCCTGTCCACTGCCCTGGGTCAGAAGCAGTGTCGCAAGACACAGTACATCCACAACAAGGCCGCTTCATTAATTCGGCGACCCCCTCCCCCTCTCCGTCCCCTCATGCAGAAAAGGAGAAGACGGGGAGAAATCCCTTCGGGCTGCGTCAAATTATTTCTCATACACACTTCCTCACCCCCATCCCCCACCCACTCCCCCTCATGCATCACAGCATCATCCATACACAACCCTTCTCCATTCACTCCTATCTTCTGTCCTCTCCCGTCCTTTCTCAACAGGCATTCCTCTCTTTGTAATGCCCCTTTTACCCCATCCATCCATCTCATCCTAGGACGCCCCCTCATGTTCACTCCTTCCACCTCTGCCTTCCACATCTCTTTTACTGATCTTTCTTCCCTCATTCTTTCCAAGTGTTCAAACCATCCTAATACTCTTTCATCAACCCTATCTCCCAGCTCCCTTTCCACCCCTGTTCTCCTCCTCACCTACTCATTTCTCATTCTGTCTAGCCTAGTAACCCCTATCATAATTCTCAGACATTTCATCTCAAACACATTCAAACTCCTCTCTTCCTCTCTTATGTTCCATGTTTCTACCCCGTACAGTGCTGTCGGCACAATTACTCCCTCATATAACCTCCTCTTATCATTCATTCCCAGATGTCTATTTCTCATTCCACTCTTTAATCCACCAAAGCATTTACTCGCTTCTCTCAGTCTACATTCTACCTCCACCCCCACTCTCCCCTTTCCTGCCACATTCGCACCCAAGTATCTAAAACTATCTACTTCCTCCAGTTGCTCTCCCTTAATGCACACTTCCAGCCTGCTGTCGTTCTCGCCCCTTGTACATCTCATCACCTTACTTTTACCCACATTTATCTTCAGCTTCTTTCTTTCACACACCATCTCAAAATCTGACACTAACTTCCTCAATCCCTCCACTGATCCTGCTACAAATGCAGTGTCGTCAGCAAACAACAACTGGCTTATTTCCCACTTTTCTCCCTTTTCTTTAACCATCTACAACCCCTGACCCACACCCTTGCATTCATCTCTCGCACCACCCCATCCATGTATAGATTGAACAGCCAGGGCGACATAACACATCCCTGACAACATCCATAGTATACAGATATATTAGTTATCTCTATAACCAATAATAAAGTTAGTTCTTCTCACATACTTATTATATTATGTTTAGTTTGCGTAACCTTGGTTTTTATGAGACAAAATGTTCGGATTTGCAAAGGTAATTATTTCTATTCTATGTTAGGAAGAAGTTTCTGAATATCATATTCTAATAAAAGATTTATATTTATTCCATCGCCTAGTTCACTTACTCACCAATCTTTATTTTAAACACGGTGAACATTTCAATTGGATGTACCTAGGAGGTCTCTTAATTCAACACTCACCAACAGCAAGAAGGAAACCTTCGTCCAGCCAATATCAAGCGCAGAAAGGATTGGGCTGTTGAGATGGTGGAGAGACCTGTGGCCATTTGGAGCACTGTCATTTTCTCTGATGAGTCACGATTCGCATTGTTTTCTGGCAGTGGAAGAGTGTGGGTCTGGAGACTATGTAGTCAAGAGTTTGGCCTCAAAAGACTGCAGCCAACAGTGAAACATGGAGCATTTTAATAATGGTGTTGGGTGCAATTTGGAGTGATGGTCGATCAGAGCTAGTGGAGTGTCAAGGAAACATCAATTCTATATTAAAGGAAGTACTCATTCCAATATTCTCCAGTGGTAGAATAGTAAAAATGTCCTTCTACTTATGGAAGATGGAGCTCCTTGTCACACTGCTCAAGTAACACAAAATTGGTTGGGATCAGGAAAGTTCCATGGCCAAGTCAGTCCCCGGATATGAACCCTATTGAACACCGACAACTTCGCAAAGAGAACAGGAAGCCATCTTCAAAGCCCGAACTCTTAGGATTACTACGGGAAACATGGCAAGAAATCCCTTAAGATGATATTCGTGAACTAATCAGTAGCACCCCTGGAAGGGTCCTTGCATTGAAAAAAAAAAAAAAAAAATGGGGATGTCAACCAAGTATTAGTTATTCACAGTATAACCATTTATGACCACCTTAATTGTATTAATTGCTTGGTTAATGAATTAAAATATTTCTCTTGGTGTTTATTCAATTCTATCATGTCTGTATATTTATATATATATATATATATATATGTATATATATATATATATATATGTATATATATATATATATATATATGTGTGTGTGTGTGTGTGTGTGTGTGTGTGTGTGTGTGTGTGTGTGTGTGTGTGTGTGTGTGTGTGTGTGTGTGTGTGTGTGTGTGTGTGTACGAAAAAAGCTGGAGTCCGGGAACCATAATGGTGGAAACGTAGAAAACACCAGACTCAGAAGTAGGTAATTTATTCCCGACGTTTCGAGTCCTGTCCGGGACTCGTCCTCAGGGGATACAATGGGATACAGAGATCACATGGTCTTAATATACTAGTAGCTACGCCCGCCGGGGGGGGGGGGGACGCGGCAACCTGCCAGAGGGGGGGGAAAGAAGGTAGGCGCTGTGACCTGGGTCAAGCGGGAGTGTGTGGTGGCGGAGGGACGGGGGGGAGGGGGAGGGGGGAGTGAGAAAGTGGGGAAAGCCACTTTTACCCCCCGTCATAGTCCGTGGTACCTGTCAACCTGTTCCTTGCTCCTGTGTATATAGGGTTGAGTGTTATGGACCTGTTAATGCTGTCTTCATTAGTGGCCCACGCTTCTAAAAACAGTCTCCTTCCTTTCCTTTTATCACTGTGTAGAGCCTTAGCGCCCTGCCAGTCGAACTCACGTTGATGCAGTTCAGTGTGTTTGTACACTTCCAAACTCTGGTCCTTTTTGCTTACTGACCTTTGATGCTTCCTGTAGGCTGGTACTAGCCTGCTTTCCTGTTTCCCCCACATATCTCGCTGTGCAATCGGAGCAGCTGTGCTGTGCAATCGGAGCAGCTTTACGGGGTGGTGTACAGCATCATCTGTATGACATACTTCAACATATATATATACATATATATATATATATTATATATATATATATACATACACACACACACATATATATATATATATATATAATATGATATATATATATCATATATATACTCATATATCTTATATATATATACATATATATATACATATATATATATACATATATTTATATATATATATGTATGTATGTATGTATGTATGTATATATCAATCAGTCAATCAAATCGGCCATCATGAGTCCACTTCTGAACAAAGGACTCCTTCCTAGCATTCCATGATTCACACGACCGCGCCAACCTCTGTCATGTCATTCCCATAAACTTCTCAATCTCATCTCTCCATCTCCTGTCTGGTCTCCCTCTTCCACGCTTCCTATTTCGCGGCGTCCACTCAGTAACACACTTGCTCCATCGCTCATCAGTCGTTCGCACTAACTTATCTGCCCCAATTCCACTTCCTCTCTTTCACCGCCTCCACAATATCTTTCACTCTAGTCTGCTCTCTCACCCAACTTGCTCTCTTTTGGTCTCTCAGCGTTATTCCCATCATTGATCTCTCCATTCTCCTCTGTGCAGTCCTTAGCTTTGTTTCCATTGCCTTCGTCAGTTTCCAAGTCTCACACCCATAGACTATTGCTGGCAGAATATATTGATTGTAAACTTTACGTTTCAAACATAAAGGTAGAGAGCATCTCAGGATTTTGTTATACCTACCAAGCACTTTCCAACCAACTGTAATACGTCTTTTTATATCATTATCATGATCTTTTGTCACTTTCTTCAAGACTCTCCCCATCAATTACAGTCTCTTTACTTTGAACTTTCGTGTTGAACATTACTTTGGTTTTGCTCTTATTCATTTTTAAACCTACTTTGAGACTTTCCTTGTTCAGATCACTCAGCATATCTTGCAAGTCTTCTGCTCTTTCTGAAATAAGAATAATGTCATCCGCAAATCTAAGGTGGTTCAAATATTCGCCATTAACCTTTCTCTTCCCAACTCAACCTTCTGAAAATATTTTCCAAGCAAGCTGTAGATAATTTGGGTGAAATGGTATCACCTTGCCGTACTCCTTTTTTTATCTTGATCTTTTCTCAATCTTTATGTAGTCGAATTATAGCAGTACTTTTTGCATAAATCTTTTCTAAAACCCTTACGATCTGTTCGTTTGTACCCTGATTCCGTATAAACTTTAGCATTGCTATTTGTTCTACCAAGTCAAAGGCCTTCTCGTAATCTACAAAACTAAACAGAGAGGTATATTGTCTTTTGTCGTTTTCACGATTAGTTGGTTAATCGTCTGCAAATGGTCTAG
>NC_134780.1:19448263-19453263 GCF_046742065.1 Oratosquilla oratoria | reverse complement strand
CCTTAGTCACGTGATCACGCCAGCAGAAGACCTGATTCCATCCGGGTATTGATTGCCTTGGTCTGTCGGAGGATGATTCTCGCATGTCGGGCAGACTGGACTCCTGTCCAAACATATCAACTTGTCTATGATCGTCTGTGTGTATGTGTGTGTGTGTGTGGTTGTGTGTGTATGTGTGTGTGTGTGTTTGTGTGTGTATGTGTGTGTGTGTGTGTGTGTGTGTGTGTGTGTGTGTGTGTGTGTGTGTGTGTGTGTGTGCATTTTTACCTAAATGTATTTATCTAGTTGTAATATACAGAAAAATAGCAACGATCGTGAAGTCATGTCTCTTCTTCATTGATCAACCTTGGTTTTAAATTTTCTATGGTTTTCGATTTGACTACGTCTTCTTATAGAATGTTTCATGTGTTGACCTCGACATTCTTCAGTCAAGGATTCTTTTTCAATTTGTTCCCATGGCCTTATTTTCATCCAAACCAAGAAATTTTTCTCTATTATTATAATCTATTCTTTTCACTGAAAAAACACCATGTTTTATGTCATGCCATTTCCTCTGTTCTTCTCTCTCTCTCTCTCTCTCTCTCTCTCTCTCTTCTTTTTGTTGATGATAGGTCTAATACTTCTAACATTTCCTCATATCATTTGTCTGCTAGATAGGTTGCTCATTTTTGTATTCTCTCCATCCTATTTACTGTATATCCTTCATTTTGTTCGGAGACTACACCGCTGCAGCATATTCCAATCTCGGGTGGATAAGGTTCTCATACGGAAACACTTGCACACGAACGGGCAGACATGCACACACATGCACACTCAGATACATCTACGACCACGCATATATATATATATATATATATATATATATATATATATATGTGTGTGTGTGTGTGTGTATATATATATATATGTATATATATATATATATATATATATATATATATATATATATATATATATATATACAAGCACACACACGAACACAAGTAAATGTCGGGAGTAATCATAAGAGGATAAGGCTCAGGTTCAGGTTCGGTGGCCTGAATGAGTCACGAAGATGTGTGTACAATGCTCCAATCAAAGACTATAACCCATAAACCTGGGGAATTCGAACACTTACTGACCAATTTGGCGTCCTAGGAAAAATAAGAAATCGCGGCAGCATGTGTTATACCATTTCTGTACCGAGGGCTTTTCCCTATGAAGAATGAAATTGACTGGCAGTAGCCTCAGTAATGTAAGTTAAAATGAGCTACGAGAGAGTCCCACATATATTCAATTATTGTTTAATCTTTCCGATGTCTGGCAGTAGATAATAAGAATTAAATTCAATCTTCGTCCTTAGAATTGTGGTTATGCTGGTGATGAAAAAAGGCGTAGTCAAGCAGTCATACCAGATTTACAAATTCTTTACACTTGTTTATCCTCTCAGTCTTGCCCTCTGTTCTTCATAATCTATACTTGTTTAGTCCCTTTGACAAGTTTGATGAACAATTTAACGCAGCCAATCACAAGCCTTTATTAGTGGGAGTGGAACCTTAAAAAATTCCAGTTTCACTATTGATGAAGATTACATATGTACCATCGCCAGAACTTATAACTGCAATGTCGCGTTCCCAGACCCAGCTCAGACAGGTAATACCCTTCTTGCCTTGAAAGGTGGCCTAAACAAGGTAGTAGGCTAAACGAGGTAATTGACGCCCGTGGTGGTTGGACTCGCTAGTAAGGTAATTCATTTGTAATGCAGAATTACATTCTATCTTGTTAAATGTGTGAAGAGTCACATTAAATATTACCGCCGCAGTAACTATAATATATATATATATATATATATATATATATATATATATATATATATATATATATATATATATATATATATATATATATATATATACATCCCCGTCTGGGGTATTGGCTGCATGTTGTTATGGTAAAGTAGCATGTAGTTGATACTTTAGGGTCTATATGGGGCGCCCCTACGGACCACGGACCAGAGCCACACATCATTTTTTCTGTGATAAAGGAAGACTCTCCTCACAGAGAAATGATGAAACTTTTATTGTACTGCTACTGTCCCTCCGTTATGCTATCCCCTAACCCCTTGTTGCTGTCCTGTACCATTTCTCTAAATTTGATTTACTTGTTTCGCTTACCCTGTGGTGGGGAAAAAGAATGCTGCCACCAAATATTCCAATTTGGATCGTAAGAGGCGAGAAAAATGAGACGGGGGTTGGGATCAGGCATCCTTCTCCATATAGCCCCACAGGGGACATTCCTAAAAAAAGTAAAGGCACAAGAGGGTCTAGAATTTTTCCAACCAGCACCCTAAGGTTTGGGTCTTTTAATGTGCGTGGATGTGGTACAGATGAGAGTAAAAGGAAAGAGATAGGTAGTGTGTTTGTGAGAAGAAAGATGGATGTGTTGGCTTTGAGTGAAACTAAGTTGAAAAGGAGGGGCGAGTGTGAGTTTGGGAGTGTAGTTGGGAGGTTCTCAGGAGTGAAGAGAGGGCGAGGGAGAGAAGGGGTGGCTATACTAGTAAGTGAAGAGATAGGTAAGCGTGTAGTGGAGTGGAAGGAGGTTTCTTCAAGGTTAATGTGGATGAAGGTGAAACTGGGAAAGGAGATGTGGGTTTTTGTAAGTGAATATGGGCCTGGTAGTGAGAAGAGTATAGAAGGGAGGCTCTTTGGATAGATTTATATGAGTGCATAGAGGGATTAGGGAGGAACGTCAATGTAGTAGTATTGGGAGACCTTAATGCTAGGGTAGGAAATGAACCAATTGACGGAGTGGTTGGGAAATGTGGAGTTCCAGAAAAGAATCGTAGTGGAGAATTGATGGTGGAGATATGTCTAGAAATAGAGTTGATGATAGCAAATGCAGTGTTTCGGAAGAAAGTCAAGCATAAATACACATGGGAGAGGGTGGTGGAGGGAAGGGTGGTAGATAGAGCGTTAATGGACTATGTAGTGGTAGATAGAAGTATAAGAGTAAGATTTAAGGATGTATATATTCTAAGGGGAGAGAGTGGGGGAATATCAGATCAATTTATGGTGGCAGGTAAGTTGAGAGTGGAGGATAGATGGAGAAAGAGGAAAAGGACAAAAGGTAGGGTGGTGCTTAGAGTGAACTCTTTAAATGAGAAGGAAAAGGAGAAGGAATACTAAAAGAAACTGAGAGAGGAATGGGAGGGAGTGAAAGATGGAGTGGAACTAGGAATGGAGATGGTTCAAGGAGGGAGTCACAAAGTGTGCAAAGATGGTGTGTGGAACAAGAAGGACGGAAGAAAATAAAGGGAAGGGTAGTGAGTGGTGGGATGAGGAAGCAAAGAAGGTTGTAGAAGAGAAGAAGCGAGCTTTCACAGATTGGTTACAAAACAGGACGAGGGAGTCATATGATAGGTACAAAGAAAAGAGAAGAGAAGTAAAGCAGAAGGTAAAGGAGGCAAAGAGGAGAGCAGATGTGAAATGGGGTGAGAGTATGACAGTAAATTTTTAAAGTAATAAGAAGGTGTTTTGGAAAGATATTAAGAGAGGAAGAGGAGGCAAATCAAGTAGAGAAGGAAAGGTAAAAGGTGTAGATGGGGAGATGGTAATTGAAGAGAAGGCAGTAAGAGGAAGATGGTCAGAGTAAAAGAGGTATGGAAGGCAGATATGGAGGGAGTGAACATGAGGTGGCGACCTAGGATGAGATGGATGGATGGGGTGAAAGGGGCTTTGGGGAAGAGGGGAATGTCTGTTGAGGGAGGACGGGAGAGGACAGAAGATAGGGATGAATGGAAAATGGTTGTATATGGATGATGTTGTGATGCATGAGGTGGAATGGGTGGGAGAGGGGGGATGAGATAGTATGTGTGAGAAAAATTTGACGCAGCCCGAAGGGATTTCTCCCCGTCTTCTCCTTTTCTGCATGAGGGGACGGAGAGGGGGGGGGGTCGCCGATTTAATGAAGCGGCCTTGATGTGGATGTGCTGTGTCTTACGACACTGCTTCTGACCCAGGGCAATGGACAAGATCCAGGGATAACCCGTCATCCAGGAGGTACCAAGACAAGAGGGAGGGTAGAGGGTGGAGGGGAGTGGAGTGTATTGGGGATGGAATAGGTGGGAATGGTTTTTATGCCTTTGTTTTTTGGCTACCTCCCTTGTAAGGGGGAAAAAGCTTTTGGTATATATATGTATATACATATATATATATATATATATATATATATGTGTGTGTGTGTGTATATATATATATATATATATATATATATATATATGTATATATATTGTGAGTGCCGATTGCACTATGTATAAGAATATCTTGATGTATGATATTATACAGGTAAATTATGATATGTACTAAGGTTAATGACAAATCACGACTTGTGACATTTGATCTGTGTTAAGTACCAATTGTATAATGTTCGATTGTATTGACAAATTATGATATGTACTAAGTTTGATTACGAATCACGGTCTATGACGTTTGATATATGTTGAGTACAGATTGCACAATGTCTGAGTGTATTATGGTAATATATGAGAAGATATCGATGACATGTTCGAGAAATAATTGAACTTAGTGGCAACTACAAGCCCGTGTTGTTACGTAGATAGTTACAATGTATGTAAAATAAAATGTGAAAATGTTATTGTCGAAATTGATGTACTGAAGTGATCCATTATATATATATATATATATATATATATATATATATATATATATATATATATATATATATATAAAATAAGATTAAAGAAACTCTAGCAAAATGGAGAATGTTGAGTGGAACATGACTCGTATATTTATTTACGATCCCTTAGATGTATTCCTCCGCACGAAGTAGTGCGCGTTCTCCTCATTAGGATAGTAATCAGTAATGTTCTCTCTGTGTGTCGAAGTGACAACATCTCCGTGAGTGCCATGGCAGTCATTATTGGTAAGCATTGAAAGAGTAAATTGTTATGTAATGCCATTGTTTGAAATAATATGTAAGAGTTAGTGGAGAAGTTATGTTAA
>NC_134780.1:19435763-19440763 GCF_046742065.1 Oratosquilla oratoria | reverse complement strand
AAGGAGGCGGAATTTAAGAGTGACGTCATGGCCAAAGACAAAAATCAAGAAGATTTGGAACGACTTGACGTCATGTCGACATCGAGGACATTTTGAAAATGTGGATGAACTTTGTATTCCGTACCATAATAATTTCTATGGTCTATCTACTGGCAACACACGGGAACCAATGGGTGACGTAGAGAGTCTAAAATTTATTTTTATTCCGATGGCTCCCCCTTTGCTGAATAAAATCGAATAAAGAGGATGAGGACCTGAAAGAAAGCAAGAAAACAGTCCTTCCAGGTATGGCAGACAGACAAATAGAATAAATAGATAGACAGACCTTAGGAAAGAGATTGAAGAGGAATAGGATTTGAAGTCAAAACAGACAAACAGACAGACGGACGGACAGAGACAGATGTCGTCCTTGCACGAAGGAGGGAAAGAAGACGGCGGGACTGGTCTGGGAGGCAGGTCGCCTGAGCTGGTGTGTGTGTTGATCCAGCCCCGTCTGAGGGATCCCAAGGAAATGGATTTGTCCACACAGTAACCCTATCGCGGCACGGCCTGACAGGGTGGGAAGCCTGAAGACGGGAGTGGTGGGAGGGTGGGAGAACAGTGAAGGTGGGAGGGAAGGAGAGGAAACGAGAATGGGAGGGTAGGAGGGGAAAGGAGCAAAGGGGTGGGAGATTGGGAAAAATGGAAAGCGGGTGGATGGGAGAAGTCAAGGGATGGGAAGTGATGGAAGGGCGGGAGGGTTGGAAAGTGTGAGGGTAAGGGGGTGAAAAGCTACTAGTGCCTGCCATTTGCCCTAGGAGCTCAAGCCCATCGGGCAAAAGTGACGGCTTTGACCTCAGTTATGCGCCTCTAGGCGTAGATTTCTCATCTTACACCTCATTCATGCAGTTCTCTTTACGAGACAGTCATAGAAACACCCTATACACTCAGTTCTCTTCACCCCATAGATTAGTTTTCCATTGGATAAACATAGAAACATCTTACACACTTTACATTTTCTTTACGGGACGCAAACATGACACTTTTTGTTTCTTACAATGGGCAGACATAGAGACATCTCACACACCTAATTCTCTTCACAAAACAAAGAGACATCCTGCACACTTATCCTCGGAAATGCAGACATTCTACACATTTCTTTTCAACGAATAGACATAGATTTCACTTTCTTTTGTCAGTGTTGCGCTTTGGCGGACCATTTGGGCCGTTGGTGATTTGTTGTTTCATGACTAAAGAGCCAAGTAGCTCTTAGTCATAACGAACTAATTACTTGAAGAAGATTTGGTCTTTTTATCAAAACTGTCTTTATTTATTTATTCATTCATTCGTTCAGTCATTTATTCATTTATTATTTTTCACCTTGTCTGTGAGGTAGAATGAAAGGCTGAGGGGTGATAGTTAAAAAAAATCGATCAACGGCTTATCGATGGAATCTCCAAACAGCTTACGTGCTCCCATTAAGGGCAAGAATTCTCACGGGCCCCAAAAAGAGTCCATCTGTTTGTCTGTCTATCTGTACGTCCGTTCGTCTGTCTGTCTGTCTATGTATGTCTGTGTCTTTGGCATCGGTGCAGACCGCACGGCTCGGAGCGACGACCCCGTGCAAGGGAAAGATGACCTCGATTGGCGCGACAGATGAAGGTTGGTCTGGGGGTGGGGATGGGGGTCGATGGGGTTCTCCTCCTAAGCAAACCTAGGATGGGGACTCTTTGGCAGGAAGCCGGTTTAGTTCTTTTAGGTTATGTTAAGCCTTGTTGACTAGGAACTAGTTTAGTAGCCGCTAGTGCTAGCTGCAAGTTAACTTACCCGGCAACTAGGAGTTGACACTAGGATAGTTTGGAGGCAAGTTGACTAACTTTCCGTTGACATTGGGCAAGTGGAGGGCTAGTTTACAAGTCGCTTATAGCACTAGCGACTACTAAACTAGCCCCATGTCAACGAGGGTTAATTAGGTTACTCGAACTTGGTTATGACTGAGTTGGTTAAGTAATCGAATCGTAACCTTTCTGATATGCAGTATCAGATTTCATGAGGTTAGTTTATAGTTAGGGTTAGGTTAGGTTACAATAAGCCAAGCTAGGGGGGTAAAACTTTACGAGAAATTGAACGAAAACATTCTAAAGTTTGAGTTCTTACCCAGTTTTGCGATAAGGTAATATTAAGCAGCTCCTGTATGAAAGGTCGCCATTTCTGCTAGTTAAGACATCCAGGGCCAGATGGGTCCTAGCAGACCCTGAAGGCATTGGAAGACTGAAAATGGGACGAGAGAAGGCGAAAGGAACTTCGAGGGTAGTGGTGGGGGATGGGGGGAAGTGTGGCTATTTTTTATCGCCTGGGAATTAATTATAAAGTATTGGGTTGCAGTTGGCTGGCCTAGAGGCGAGGCGAGACGGGAGGTGTCTGACCTGTCTGCCGAGTGGTCACACGACGACACCTGTCTGAGCAAAGAAAGTATCTGGATGGCCGTGGCACGCCCTCCTGAAGTGAGCCAAATGATATATAAAAAAAGGAAGAAATAAGCAGTGGCTGATGTTATGTGGTCACCTCCTTTCGCCCCCCCCTCTCTCTCTCTCTCTCTCTATCTATATATCTCTATCTCTATCTATCTATCCATCTCTCGCTCTCTCTCTCCATCTCTCTTCCTCTCCTTCTCTATCTCTCTCTATCTCTATCTCTATCTCTATCTCTATCTGTCTATCTATCTGTCTATCTATCTATCTATCTCTCGCTCTCTCTCTCCCTCTCTCTTCCTCTCCTTCTCTATCTCTCTCCGAAAAATACATATTTTAGTCGGGACGCCATGCGAATGATTCCAAAGAGCTCTTTTGTTATAGGTCACGAATTTTTGCTAAAATGGTTTTCCAAATAATGGTAGTAGTATTAGTAATAATAATAATGATAATAATAATAATAATAATAATAATAATAATAATAATAATAATAATAATAATAATAATAATAATAATAATAATAATAATAATAATAATAATAATAATAATAGTAATAATGATAATAATAATAATAATAATAATAATAATAATAATAATAATAATAATAATAATAATCATCATAATAATAATAATAATAATAATAATAATAATAATAATAATAATAATAATGATAATAATAATAATGATAATAATAATGATGATAATAATAATAATTATGATGATGATAATGATGATGATGATGATGATGATGATGATGATGATGATGATGATGATGATGATGATGATGATGATGATGGTGATGATGATGATGATGATAATGATAATAATGATATATACACATACAATTTTTTTTTTTTTTCTTACAGGGGAGGTAGCCAAAGTCAGTCATAAATCCACTCCCACTCATTTCATCCCCACATACTCCACTCCCATTCATCATCCCTCCCTACTTTTTTTTTCTTGGCTCCTGCATGACGGACCATCCCTGCATCTCGCCCACTACCCTGGGTCAGAAGCAATGCAGCAAGACACAGCACATCCACAGCAAGGCCGCTTCATTTAATCGGGGACCCCCTCCCTGTCCCCTCATGCAGAAAAAGAGATGGAGAGTAATCCCTTCGGTTTTGCGTCAAAATATCATTCACATATACTCCTTTACCCCCGCATCCCCGACTCCCTTCCATGCATCACAGCATCATCTATACACAACCATTCTCCACTCACTCCTATCTTTTGTCTTCTCCCTTCCTTCTCCAACAGACATCTCCCTCTTTCCCAATGCCGCTTTTACCCCATCCATCCATCTCATCCTAGGTCGTTCCCTCATGTTCACTCCTTCCACCTTTGCCTTCCACCTCTTTTGATAATAATAATGATAGTAATGATAATAATAATAATGATAATAATAATGATTAATAATAATAATAATAATAATAATAATAATAATAATAATAATAATAATAATAATAATAATAATAATAATAATAATAATAATAATAATAATGATAATAATAATAATAATAATAATAATAATAATAATAATAATAATAATGATAACAATGATAACAACAATAATAATAATAATAATAATAATAATAATAATAATAATAATAATAATAATAATAATAATAATAATAATAATAATAATAATAATAATAACAATAATAATAATAATAATAGTAATAGTAGTAGTAGTAGTAATGATAATAAGAATTATCATGATAACAACAGATCAAAAAGTGAGTGAGTATATCTTTGTTAACGAGTAGGTGCACGGATATAAATAACTAATAGTAATAATGATAATGATAATAATAATACATACATACATACATACATACATACATATAGAAATGGCTTTTTCCCCACTTCATTCGCACATACTCCACTCCCATTCACCATCCCTCCCTACCTCTTTTCTTGGCTCCTGGATGACGGGTCATCCCTACATCCATTCTACTGCCCTGGGTCAGAAGCAATGCAGCAAGACACAGCACAAAAAGCGCTTCCACAGCAAAGCCGCTTCATTTAATCGGCGACCCCCCCCCTCTCTGTCCCTTCATGCAGAAAAAGAAAAAACGGGGAGAAATCCATTAGGGCTGCGTCAAAATATCATTCACACATACTCCCTCACCCCCAATCCCCCACCCTTCCATACATCACAGCATCATCCATACACAACTATTCTCCACTCACTCCTATCTTTTGTCTTCTTCCTTCCTTCCTCAACAGACATTCCCCTCTTTCCCAATGCTCCTTTTACCTCATCCATCCATCTCATCCTTGGTCACCCCCTCATGTTCACTCCTTCCACTTCTGCCTTCCACACCTCTTTTACCAATCTTTCTTTACTCATTCTTTCCATATGCCCAAACTAACCCAATACCCTTTCATCAACCCTGTCTCCTAACTCCCATTTCACCCCCGTTCATCTCTTCACCTCGTTTCTCACTATCCAGCCTATTAACCCCCACCATACTTCTCAGGCATTTCATCTCAAACACATTCAAAATCTTCCTCTCTTCTTCTCTTATGTTCTATGTTTCTGCA
>NC_134780.1:19423263-19430763 GCF_046742065.1 Oratosquilla oratoria | reverse complement strand
CCTCCGGAAGACGTTTCTTCAGGGAAAATAAAGACGACGGAGGCAGGGAAGATGAGCAGAAGTGATGCTTAAGGTGACGGTGAGACTGGGAAGAGTGAGTGATTGAGATAGAGTCTGCGGAGTAGGTGACAGTGGAGGTGATGGAGGCGGTGAAGGCGCGACGGAGCCTCGAGTTGAGGCCAGACGCATGCGGTTGGGACGGGAACCGCAAGTCACGAATACGTGTGCAACCGCATTTCTTCTTCTTCTTCTTCTTCTTCTTCTTCTTCTTCTTCTTCTTCTTCTTCTTCTTCTTCTTCTTCTTCTTCTTCTTCTTCTTCTTCTTCTTCTTTCTTCTTCTTCTTCTTCTTCTTCTTCTTCTTCTTCTTCTTCTTCTTCTTCTTCTTCTTCTTCTTCTTCTTCTTCTTCTTTCTTCTTCTTTTTCTTCTGCTTCTTTATTCTTTTTCTTCTTCTTCTTCTTTCTTTCTTCTTCTTCTTCTTCTTCTTCTTCTTCTTCTTCCTCTTCTTTCTTCTTCTTCTTTCTTTCTTCTTCTTCTTCTTCTTCTTCTTCTTCTTCTTCTTCTTCTTCTTCTTCTTCTTCTTCTTCTTCCTTTCTTCTTGTTCTTCTTCTTCTTCTTCTTCATCTTTTTCTTCTTCTTCCCCTTCTTTTTTCTCTTTTTCTTCTTCTTCTTCCTCTTGTTTTCCTTCTTCTTCTTCTTCTTCTTCTTCTTCTTCTTCTTCTTCTTCTTCTTCTTCTTCTTCTTCTTCTTCTTCCTCTTCTTCTTCTTCTTCTTCTTCGTCTTCTTCTTTTTTCTTGGCAATGCCGAGGTCGTGCACATGTCCGACAGCAAATGCCTACTACGTCCACTCGTCCGAGAATGGACAAAGGGCGCGCGCGTGTACGTGCGGGAAATCGGACAGGTTGTTGGTCTAAAAAAAAAAAAGGGACATCAACTTGTAGCACTACCGTATCTATGAGACATGCTTCCATTTATATCACTCCTACACCCAGTAGATGACAACAGATGAGTATAGATAATGAACAGGTAAATTGCAAGAGATACCAACACACCAGATATGTATAAATAAAAAGATGGGCACAGTTACACAGATACGTGTTTGTAATTTTTCAATATTGGAAAAGGGACGGAACACAAGAGCTATAGTGGCATGAGAAGTACAGACTTTGAACTCATTAAGTAGGGAACTTATTCCCGACGTCGTGAACCAATGTGGAATAGACTTAGTAACCGTATAGTGAGCGCTGAAATTAGTGGTTGTTCGAAGAGAAGATAACTTTACGGATGAGGATGATAGGTGGAACTACCTAGTGTAGGCCTTATAGTCTCTTGCAGTCTCCTTCATTCTTATGTTCTTATACGCTGGCGGGACGTGCCGCTTTACTCACGTGCCGTGGCCAGTCCGCACGGTCTCCTTGAGGAAGCTCCTCCCATGCAGCCGCCCTTCCCATTCCCTCTTAGCAGGTTCGGTCGACTTGCCCTCCCAGCCAAAAGCTGTGTAGGAATCCCCCTGTTAAATCCTCCACCGAGGGCTGTACTCTGAACGATTCCACAAGATCATGTCCATTGTCAATCCTTCGAATGACTTCGTGACATGACCTACCTCTGTTATGCCACATGTATGGACGGAATGAATTGTCATCCAGTAAATCCTCGAATGCCTGGAATTTGGTCTAGGAACCTTGAAGTCCTGTGCATTGCAACCAGGACGTCCAACCACTCCGTGAGAAGTACAGCGTCATCTGCAAAGACAAAGGGTCACTGACATTACTATTGCCAACAGATGCGCCGGAATGATAGTGATCGATAATTACCTGAGTACATGACTGAAGTCCGGGAGAAGCATCTCCCTATCATTAAAGCCTGACAATACCCTGACCTACATTAGATCGTGTAACCCTGAGAGGCTGACACTTGGTCTTTGGCCTAGACCCAGGAAATCCCACTTTAGCACAACATAGACAAAATTCCAACTTTTTTTTTTCCAGGACCGATGCTAGCTCCTATAAGACTGTTGCTTTCCAGTCATTAGAATTCGGGGAAACAACAGTTAAATTGTACAGAAGCCTCTTCAACGTGGGGAAGATAAGTGAAAAAAAAGACGAAAAAAAATCAACTTCATTTATAAAATGATAAGTAATTAACGTTTACGAAGTAATTCCTTCCAGGATATCATGAAAGAGGGGTGTATACAATTGAGATCAAGTTATGATTTAGCTCAAGACTTCCCACAAAAGATTTCCTTGCTGTCCGCGTATACTTAAGCTACTGTCACAGCATTCAACAAATGAAGAGTGAAGTAGTCTAGAACAGGAAGAAAACCAGAATACGTTGAGTCGATAGACATTGCGGCCGGCGGAGGTAGTTCGGTCTCTGTACCGAACCTCAACAGAAAATTGATTATAGTAAAATGTATTAATATCAAACCACATGGAAGAGGATTGCGTAGGTTGTGTATCCTTGGACATGGAAAAGACTTCAGACAAAGTGCTGCATTAAATATTAATATGGAAATTCGAAAATATTGGAGGACTTAAAGCAGTGGTTCCCAAACTTTTTTCAGCTTTACAACTATACGTACTAAGTTAACATTAATCCTAATGCCGGGCACTGCAATCTTTTCTTGATTTTCTTTTGTCATTCCTCCATTACCCCCGAAAATTTGTTACCTCCCCCCAGAGCGTAATTTACCACCAGTTTGAGAACCACTGACTTAAAGGAAGCATACTGAAATGGGTGAAGGTTTTCTTGAAATACAGGCTTCAGAGAACTGTAGTAAAATATGATATCAGATTAGAGAGAACATAAGAACATAAGAATGAAGGAGACTGCAAGAGACCATAAGGCCTACACTAGGCAGCTCCGTATCCATCACCACCTGTCATCCCCATCCATAAAGCTGTCTAATCGTTTCTTAAAACAACTGATAGTTTCAGCGCTTACTACATGGTTACTAAGTTTATTCCATTCGTCGACCACCCTATTAGTAAACCAATTCTTGCCCATTTCCTTTTTAAATCTAAATTTGTCCAGTTTATAACCATTACTGCGAGTCCTGCCCTGTTGTTTTAATATGATGACCTTGTTTGCATCACCTTTGATCCACTTGAACACCTCTATTAGATCACCCCGCACTCTGCGTCTTTCCAGAGAGTGTAAGTTAAGGTGCCTAAGCCTCTCTTCGTAAGGCAAATTTCTGAGTCCATGTATCATTTTGGTCATTCTTCTCTGTACTGATTCTAGTGAATTGATGTCCATTCTGTAGGGCGGAGACCAAAACTGTACCGCATAGTCAAGGATGGGTCTAACTATCGCTAGATAGAGTTTAGTGATTACCTCTGCACTTCTATTCGTTACCGTCCTTGCAATGAAACCTAATGCTCTGTTAGCTTTATTCCTGGCGCTGATGCACTGTTTCCCGGTTTTAAGATCCGGACTCACCAGAACTCCCAAGTCTCTCTCGCACTCAGTTTTCTCTAAAAGCGTGTTATCTAAGCTGTATCTATTTTCGAGGTTGTGTTGCCCCACGTTTAACACTCTACACTTAGAGATATTGAAGTTCATTTGCCATTTCACCGACCATGTGAACAATTTGTTAAGATCATCCTGCAGAATCTCTGCGTCGTCTCTTGACCTAATTAGGCGTCTTATTTTAGTGTCGTCCGCAAACTTACTAACATCACTATTTATCCCGTCGTCCGAGTCATTTATGTACATAATGAACAACAAGGGACCCAAAACCGAGCCCTGGGGGACCCCACTAGCAAAATTGCCCCACATAGATTTTACTCCATTAATGGTGACCCGCTGTTTTCTGTTACTAATCCAAGCTCTAATTTATTTTAACACTTTTCCTCCTATGCCATGGGCTTTGATTTTATTTAGTAGTCTCTGGTGTGGCACCTTGTCGAACGCTTTGTTAAAGTCAAGGTAAATAACATAGTAATTATCATTGTTATCTGTCGCCTTATATACTTTAGTGTAAAAAGATAGAAGATTAGTCACACATGACTTGCCCTTGGAGAAATCATGCTGTGAATCACGAATTAAATTATGTCTTTCGATGTGTTCTCTCAGTCTATTTACTATTACTGATTCAAGCATTTTTCCTATAACCGATGTCAAACTAATTAGCCTGTAGTTGCATATAGACGATCTATCTCCCTTCTTGAAAACAGGAACAACGTTTGTTTGCCTCCAAGCAGTAGGCACAAAACCAGTGTCTACTGAATTATTAAATATTTCAGTTAACTGGTCGCAGATTTAAAATTTACACTCCTTTAGCATTCTCGGAAAAATTTCGTCTGGACCCGGAGATTTTGTAGCTTTAAGTCTTTCAATCTACTTGACTACTTCTACTTTACTAATGCTGATATTAGATAGATTACTTTCTTCATCCCCTCTGAAAATCGGATCGTAGTCAGGTACTTTATCTAACCTCTTGTTAGTAAACACCGATAGAAAATAATTGTTAAACTCGTCACTCATTTTTTTCCTCCGATTCTATCATGACATTTTCATCGTCTTTAATTGGTCCTATTTTTTTATTTTTATTCTTTGTCCTATAGAGATGAAAGAAACCCTTTGGGTTGGATCTTGCTTGACTAGCAACCTTAATTTCACAATAACGTTTCGCTGTACGTGTATTCTTTTTAACCAGCTTTGCCATTTTGTTATATCTTGATCTAAGGTGTGTTTCCCCGTTTTTTATTTTTACGTAAAGTCCTCTTTTCATTCCGATCTCATGTTTCAATCTGTCCGTCATCCATTTGGGAGTATTACTATTTTTCTGTATTGACTTCAGGGGATAAATGTATTTTGTACATTAATAATTAAATTGGTTAGATTGCTATACATTTCATCCAAATCGCTGACCTGTCTGTTGAGCCCTCGCCCCCAAATGACCTGACCCAAGGTATGCATATTCTCCTCCGTGACCCGCCCTCTGGTCATGATCTGACCCCCGGTCACGCACCGAGACTCGACAATGTCTGAAACGTCCGCAACGTCCGCATGACATTTCATGTTCAATTTCATATAGGTTTTTATATTGTCAAAGTTTGCTCTCCTGAAGTCTGGTACTTGGACGTTATTCGTACTTTTTTAATTCTTCCCAAATAATATTAAATCTTATTTCTTGATGATCGCTAGAGCCTAGACTATCTCCCACTTTTACGTTACTCATTAGGTGCTCATTATTAGTTAGAAGTAAGTCCAGAGTATTTTTTTCCCTTGTAGGTACAGTAATTACTTGTTTTAGGAAATTATCCTGCACCACATCTAGGAATTTCTTTGTTTCCTGATCTCCTATTAAAGTTCCCCAGTCACTGCTTCTATAATTAAAATTTCCCATGATCACAACGTTTTTGTACTGGAACGCTCTGTGAATTTCATGAATCAGGGGATCAGTCTGCTCAATGCTGAGGTTAGGAGGTCTATACAAGACGCTAATAATAACTTTCTTATTCTTGCCTATAATCTCTACCCAAATGGATTGCGTACAGTCTTCTTCCTTAATCAAATTGTTGATAATATAGTTTATTGTATTTTTAACGAAAAGTGCTACACCTACCCCACTCCTGCCGACCCTATCCTTGTGAAAAAACTTATATCCTTCTATTTCGATTTCCGGAAGGAAATGTTTATCAGCTATGTTGATCCAGGACTCAGTAATAGCTATAATATCGAAATTCTCCACGCATGCTTTACCTGGCAGCAAATCAATTTTGTTAATTATGCTTCTGCTGTTTGTATAATAAACTTTAAGTTTATCATCCCTCCACCTGCTTTTGGTGATTTTTTTCACAGTCCCTCTCTAAGTTGTTTCTATTGCTTAAACTATATTCCGATACTTCCCCCCCCCTACTCTCACGCAATCTACCCCCAAAAAAACCTGTAGGATGCCTACTTCCCGCTCAAGGGATTCAGCAAGGAGCTGAAATCCTCTGGGCAACAAGTGTACCCCGTCACTTGTATATAAATGATTCCTACCGTAAAAGCGGTCCCAGTTGTCGACAAATGCCCATCCATTGACCTTACAATGTTTTGCCAGCCTGCAATTCATTACGATAGCCCTGGAATGCCACATGCCTCCAACTCTACGCCTCGGAAGGTTTCCACATACAACAGGAACACCTCCCCTATTTCTAATCTTGTCTAGCGCATCCCGGAAGCGCGCAAACAATTCCTTACTCCCTAACTTACCTATATCATTGCCCCCGGCACTTAAGCAAACTACAGGATCCTTACCTTCCCCTACTAAACACTCTTCAATCCTATCTCTAACATCTCCTATCCCCGCGCCGGGGAAACACACCTGTGTCCTTTGTTTCCTATCTTTATCGCAGAAAGCCCTGTCTAAGTACCTCACTTGACTGACTCCTAAAACCAAAATCTTACCTGTGGGCAGGGATCCAGGGTCTGTCCTTCCCTTCTTCTCTTGAATTTTATTTGTTTCTTCTTCCTGCAGATTCGCTAGTACTTGAAACGAGTTCTTGCAATCGAGTGGGGCTGGTGACGACTTTTTTTTCACTATTCCGCATCTTATTTTTCGCTGTTTTCCATCCAAGCTCATAGCTAGTTTTGTCTTCCGTATTTTGGGCCTTCGAGTTGAGAACTCGATTCTCCTCTTTAAGGCACTTTACAGCATCCTCCAAGGCTTCAGTTCTACTAAGTAGAGATTGTACCTCATCGGCGCTGAACACGGTAACACAACCACTCGCCATATCACTAATTGAAGCAGCTACCCGGTTGACCTGACCTGAGTGACGTCTACTGCTCAACTGAGAGATATAACAAGTACTAGCACCAGTAATATTTTTATGTACATCAGTGATGTGATGAGTGGAATAGGTAGCTACGCAAACTTATTTGATGATGATGCTAGGTTAATCGAAAAAAAATGAAAAGGACTGAATATCTACAGAACGATCTAGATAAGGTTTATGGACACCAATCAGGTATAACCGATCGCAGGAAATCATAAAAAACAATAACAGAAGAGATATTAGCGATATAAGAGTGGGATTTTATTATAGTGATGAGGATATGGTTCATAAATAAAATATGATCCAACCCAGAGTGGAATAGACAGCGCTGCTGTGGTCGCCACATGAAAAGAAATACATATGAGGCACATAGAATACAAAAGGCGGAACGCGGCTTATCCCCCAGCGTGTCTAATAAGACACACGAAGAGACTTGAAAAAAAAAGGATTGAGCAGATGGGAGGGGTGAAGAAAAAGAGGTGATGATATGATAGGTATTTTCAGAATTTATAAAGGAATAAGAAATGACAGATAGAATCTGTTCGTGGGAGATAAGAGAACATTAAGAGGAGATAATACACAATTAAAGAAGACATAGTGCTTTAAAGACGTTAGTAAGCATAGCTTTCAAAGTAGACGTATCAATTTGTGAAGCATATGAGAAGTAACATGGACCGACTATTGTGGGTCCATGTTACTTCTCATATGCTTCTAGATTTAAGAAGTTTAATAAA
>NC_134780.1:19405763-19408263 GCF_046742065.1 Oratosquilla oratoria | reverse complement strand
TGTGTGTGTGTGTGTGTATACATATATACTGTTGGGACATTCTGACAAGTTGAGGTGGGTGGGAAGAGGAAAGACTGGAGTCTTATTCTGAGTTTTATTCTTGACTAGTTTCGCTACAAGCTTTTTCAAAAGAATATTGCTACAGGGATAGAAGTGGCGCATGTGTATGCGTGCGAGTGTAAAGGAACTCACATGCTACAATGACATAAGTATTATTTAAATGGTAGTGGAAATTAATAATAAATTAGATAATTAAATTAAATTAATATCAATGTGGCAAGAAAAAAACATTAATACTAGAAAATAAAAGAAAATTTAATAATAATGATAGCAGAAGAAAAATAATAAGAATAAAAATTATTTGAACTAAAACAAAAAATGTGGCAAGGAAACTGTGAGATTTAGTCCGGGGGTCAGGTGCATGGTACAGAGTTCCACTCATTGAGGGCATAAGTGGCTGTGACTTTTGCCCATTTTAAGTCTCCTGTCCTTTTGTTTGTGTTGTTCTAATTAGCCATATGTAGAGATTCAATGATTTTTTTTTTTTTTTTTTTTTTTTTTTTTTTTTTTGTAGTCCTTGGGCCTAAATAGTGGATTTCTCCCAATCTGGTAAGTGTCCTTCTGGGCCTTCGTGGTTTACGAGTGCGCTTGTCTCACAGTGGTGTCTAATGTCCTCTTTGTGTTTTCTGAGTCTGTCAGTCCTCTCTATGTTTCTCCAAAATATGTGCTGTCGCATCCGTTGCAGGGAATTTTGAAGACTACTCTGATGTCGCTGTGAGGTTTTATGTTCCTCCTCCTAACGAAGTGTCCTATTTTCTTTCCCATGTCAAAAATAGAAAAGTAAATACAGAAAAGCCTGACCTACGTTTAATCGTGGTCCCAGAGTCTGGCTTTTCCATCACATTAAGTAAACACACACACACACACACACACACACACATACACACACACACACACACACACACACACACACACATATATATATATATATATATATATATATATATATATACATATATATATATATTTATTCATGTGTATACATACATATATATATATTCATACACACACACACACACACACACACACACACTGTAAAGTTCCTGGCTTTAAGGGTATCGCAAAAAGGTAGAGTTGTTACTTGTACAGGGGAGGTAGGACAACTATTTAGGAGAAGATAGGCAAAAAAAAAATCATGATGGTATACAATATATCTTTTTCCTTTTTGCGGGTTCAACGCATGATGGCAGCTCCTACAGTGGATTCTGGTAAAATTGAAGCACGGGCGGTCATGAATTTCCTCTTGCAAGGCAAAGGGGCGGCGGAAATTCATGGCGAGATGAAGGACGTCTTGAAGGATGACTGCCCATCATACTCTATAGTGAAAATGTGGGTGTCAAGGTTTCGGACTGGTCATTTCGAGGTCACAGATGAACCCCGGTCAGGACGGCCAACTTCCGCAACCACAGAGGAGAAAGCCGACGCTGTGCACGTCATGATTCTCGAGGACCGCCGGATTTCAGCTAAAGTCATAGCTGAGACTCTAGGAATTTCCCGCGAAAGAGTTGGCCACATCATCCACAACATTGTGGACATGAGAAAGCTTTCCGCAAAATGGGTGCCGAAATGCCTGAACGCAGATCAGAAGCGCATCAGAGTGACAACATCAAAGGCGATTTTGGACCGGTTTGCAGCTGGGATGGCCGATTTTATGGGTCGTTTAGTCACCATGGATGAAACTTGGCTTCATCACTATGATCCCCTGACCAAGCAGCAATCAACAGAGTGGCGACACAGCGGTTCACCGCGTCCCAAGAAGTCTCGGACCCAGAAGTCAGCTGGAAAGGTACTGGCTTCAGTGTTCTGGGACAAAGATGGAGCACTCCTCATAAAATACCTGCCAAAGGGTCGTATCATCAACGCAGAATACTACATGTCTATGCTGGACGAATTGCGTGAAGCTTTGAAGCAAAAACGCCTTGGAAAGCTGAGCCGTGGTGTCCTCTTTTTGCAGAACAATGCACCAGCACACACAGCACATGAAACTCTTCGGAAAATACGCGACTTTGGCTTTGAATTGGTAGACCACCCACCTTACTCCCCAGACCTGGCCCCCTCCGACTATCACTTCTTTCCACAACTGAAGAAATATCTCAAGGGAACGAAATTTCACTCCGATTCGGAAGTGATCGCTGCTACAGAGGCCTGGTTGGAGGCCCAACCTTCCGAGTTCTTTTTTCAGGGCTTAGAAAAACTGAAGGACCGTTGTAATAAGTGTGTGAATCTGAGAGGGGAATATGTTGAATGAAATCATAATTAACTGATCTTTCTGTATTTTCTTTTACTCAAAGCCAGGAACTTTTCAGCACCCCCTCGTGTGTGTATATATATATATATATATATATATATATATATATATATATATATATATATACATATATATACATATGTATATATATATATGTATGTATATATATATATATATATATTCATATATGTA
>NC_134780.1:19390763-19393263 GCF_046742065.1 Oratosquilla oratoria | reverse complement strand
TTTTAACATATAACAGATTCAGTAAATTATTTGCTACAACTTCATGCCGATAAGTGGCGAATAGTATTTGATATCCTCATCTTCCTGAGTAAAATAAATGGTGCTAAGGAAGCAACAACTAAGGGGGAGAAAAGAACAATTAAGAAAATTACATTATTAGAAAAGTTGTTTGTGTTAGACCTTAATGGAGGATGCTTTCTTGTTTTTAAAGGTAGTAAGTTTGTTTATCTGTGAGGTATGTTACATCGGTAATATGTACAGATACTCTGGTTTTGTTTGGGGAAAATAGGAAGTGTGAACTGTCTATGTTACTATGAGTAACCTAGTTTACAAATGTCTTTTTATAATGACAGTTCTGCATCACAGACACATTTTTGAATAGTAAAGCTTCATAAGAAAATTTTCAATGCTTCAAGGAACACAAAAAAGTATAATCTCACAATACTTAATGGTGTTGTTTTTATACATTGGCAAGGCTCCAGGTCTTCATGACTGACCAAGGCTCTAGGTCACACAGATTTCCAATCCCAGACATGCATCATACATATAATATAAATCCAGTCTTCATCTGTAAAAATTGGCAGTATTAATGGGCAATTCAAACATGATACTATTAATATATTCCTTATACTCTTCAGAACTCAAAGTTCCCTAATTGAATGTATACATGATGTTGCTTCTCCCTCAAAAAGAGTTGTTGTTTTACAATCTTCAGTGTCATAATTATCAAATTCTATCCTGGTCCTTTTTAAATTAACTACATGTCTCATGTCTGACACTTCCCTAGTTTCTAAATGTAAGATTGTGCATTTATTTTCACCTGCAAAATCAATTATTTTACATGAATCGGAGTATCTTGGTGAAAGTTTGTTACTGATTGTATGCATTTTGGCCATGACCAAATCTCCTATTTATAATTCTATTTTGTGTGCTATTTTATGTTATTGCTTCTTCATCTCCTGTGTATAATCTTTCATGTGTTCCCTAGTTCTTTGATGTATGGCTTGAGATATATGTATCATATTTAAGATGTAGTAATCATCTATGTTATATACTGGCTTTGGTTCTGCAATCAACCTTTCATATAGTAGAATTTTGTCTTCCCCGTAGATGGTAAAATGTGGTGTTTCACCTATAGCTGTATTAATTTGGTTATTAAGTGCACATTTAACACAAGGAATCCAATTATTCTAAGTTATACTATGTGGGCTTATCAAACCTCTAAGACAATTGAGAATCTTGTTTAACCTTTCTACAACCCCATTGTTCTGAGGATATGATAGCATAGGAGCAGGTTTATGTGTTTTTCCTTTTACCTCAACACGTTTCAAGCAGTTTTCAATATGTTCATAAATGTCTTTCTTCATACCTGGCCAAAAGTATTTAAGTTGTGCTTGTCTATTAGTTTTATCTTTTCCTGGATGAGAACTACAATAAATTTTATGAATTAATTTCAATACCTCGTCCTTGTGTCCTCCTCGGTCACTAGCTCGTCCTCGTAGTCGTCCTCTCGTTTACTAGCTCGTCCTCGTGCCAGCGTGCACTGTGTGGTTTGCGTGCACTGCGTGATTTGTGTGCACTGTGTGGTTTGCGCGCATTGCATGATTTGCGTGGACTGGGTAGTTTGCGTGAACTGCGTGGTCCTGCATTGTTGCATGCAGTTCTCGCAATCGTAGCCGTGTCTTCTTTAGTAGTGTTGGGTTTCATCCCACCGCTGCCACCACTTTCAACTTCCTTCCAACTTTCTCCCACCTTTCTCCACTGTCATTCGTCACTTCCCCTTTCTTTACTTTCACTTCTTATTACTGTCTTTGTTACATATATTCTAGTCAGTAGGCCTATTTGCCTCCAATCATCCATTTAGTTCCATTAATGTAATCTTTTCATTCATATTCTAGACTCAGTTCCACTTAGTATTATCTTTCTCTCCTAATATATTATTCAGTCTAAAGGTATTGAAAGTCGTAAAATTTTCTTCCTTTTTTCTGTTAATTCTTATACAGCGTGCTTCTCTGAGGTACACTCAAGGAAACTCCCGAGAACACGTTTATTAGGTCCTGGGTGAGCTTTAAAATGGCACAGTGATTTCTTTAGTCCAATGCTCTTTAACTTTATATTTAAGATCCTCCCCTAAGGGCGTGATCTTACAATCATGAACCAATTGAATTTTCTCCTCCACCCTTTCCCCAATCATATTCGTTGTTACAATTCTATTCTGTATACAATATTGTTTACTTAAGCAATCTCAATCTCTGCCTATCTCACTTAGATTACAACACTATATACGTCAGCAATGAAATCGGGCCTCCGCCCACTGTTTATAAACGCACAGCGAAGAGCGAACTTATGCAACTCACTCGCCTTCTACCCCTCTTTCTACCAGCTCATCTACCAGTCTCTTATAGCAGAATTATACAGGTACTCCTCCAGTCCTCCGGGAATCTACCCTCCCTTGGACACACATCCAACAATCTCACCAGCCTGTCCACTATTAATGTAC
>NC_134780.1:19326572-19366572 GCF_046742065.1 Oratosquilla oratoria | reverse complement strand
GTTAGAAGATACAAGAATAACATTAAGCAAGATAATGGGAGATGGAGGAAGAATAGTTATGATGGGCGACTATAATTGCAAAGAAATCTGCTGGGAAGAGATGACCGTAAAGGGTGGAGACGACTCATGGGGAAATGTTCTACTTGAGATGATTATTGACCACACAAAGACACAATGGATTCAAGAGAACACTAGGTATAGAAATGAAGAAGAACCATCGAGACTAGACCTAATATTCACATCAGAACCTGAAATAGTGGAAAAGATAGAATACCAGGCACCAATAAGTAAAAGTGACCACATATTGATAGAACTACAACTAAATGAGAAAAAATACATGAAAAGAAATGAACAATATAGAAAAGGAAGATTGATGTATGAAAAAACAAATTTTGATAAAATAAGAGAATTCTTTCAAAATGAAAACTGGGAAAAAATACACAAAGATGATACAACAGTAGAAGAGAAATGGAATATTTTGACAAAAATTTATAAAAAAGGAGTGGAAAAGTATGTCCCAAGACAAAAACAAGAAAAAGAATATGTAAAGTGCTGGTACAACAAAAGCTGTAAAGAGTTAAAAGACAAAAGAGATAAAGCTTGGACCAAATAGAAGAAATACAAAAGACCTGAAAAATGGAAAATATATACTTGTTATAGAAATGAATATGTACAAGCATGCAGAGAGGAAAAGAGAAAATATGAAAAAGATGTCATAGAAAAATGTAAAGATCAACCAAAACTATTCTACAGATTTGTAAACAACAAACTGAAAAACAAACAAGATTTAAAGAAATTAAGACAAGGAGGAGTTGAATACACAGAGGAAATAGAAATGGCAGAAATTATGAACAAGCATTTTAAATCAGTGTTTACAAGGGAGAATATACAACCGGAAGAGATCGAATGGAAAGAGAAAGTCCCCCCTATGAAAGAAATAGAAGTAACAAAGTATGAAATAATGAAACACTTGAGTAATCTTGATGTTAGAAAATCGCATGGACCAGATGAAATAGCAAACTGGAGTTTGAAAGAATGCAGGAATGAACTGGCAGACAAAATACACAGCATAATAAACTTCATTGAAAGAAGGAAAGGTTCCAGAAGATTGGAAAAAAGCAAATATAGTACCTATATATAAGGGAGGAGATAAAGAAGACCCTACCAACTATAGACAAGTCTCTCTAACAAGTACAATAGCAAAAATTTGTGAAAGAATGATCAAAAGTAAATGGGTAAAATATTTAGAAAAAAACAATGTGCTAAATCCAAGGCAATTTGGATTCAAACAAGGACAATCATGAGTCACTAATTTAATATGTTTCTATTCAAGGCTAATAGATATAATACAAGAAAGAGATGGATGGGCTGATTGTGCATTTCTAGACCTAAAAAAAGCTTTTGACAAAGTACCACATAAGAAGTTGCTTAAGAAATTAGAAACCGAAGGAGGAATACAGGGCAAACTGCTTAAATGGATGGAAGACTTTTTGCAAGAAAGAAAAATGAGAGTAGTGATAAGAGACAAACACTCAAAATGGGATGACGTAATAAGTGGTGTTCCACAAGGAACAGTTCTGGCCCCAATAATGTTTGCTATATATATTAATGATATGGATGAAGAAATTGAAAGTTATATGAGCTTCTTTGCAGATGATGCAAAACTATTAAAAAAAGTGAACACGGAAGAAGATTGTGAGTCACTACAGAGTGATCTAAATAAAGTATGGGAATGGAGTAGGAAGTGGGAGATGGAGTTCAACACTAAAAAGTGTAGTATAATGGAATTTGGAAAAAGCAAAAACAGAATAACAGGATCATATAAATTGGGAGAAGAAGGAATAAAAAAAGTAGAAAATGAGAAGGACCTACGAGTCATTGTTATGAATAATATATCACCTGAGAAACATATAAATAAGATTTTTGGAGAAACTTATAATTTAATAAGAACAATCAAAGTGGCATTTACATACCTGGATGAAGAAATGGTGAGGAAAATTCTAATCACTCTGATAAGACCAAGATTGGAATATGCAGCAACGATGTGGTCACCAAGTACAAAAAAATGTATAAAAAAAACTTGAAAGAATACAAAGAGCAATTACAAAATTGGCACCAACACTCAAAACTATCATATGAAGAGAGACTAGCAAAACTTGAACTACAGACACTAGAGCAAAGAAGAGAGAGAGGAGATTTGATAGCTATTTACAGAATCATGAAAGGCATAGATATTATTGATAGAATCTGATAAAATGGGATGATAGAAGTACAAGAGGGCACAGAAAGAAAATCAAGAAAGACAGCTATAGAAGAGATCTGAAAAAGAACAGCTTTCCTCACAGAGTAATAGACAGTTGGAACAAGTTAGATGAGAAAGTGGTGTGTGCAAAAACAATACATGAATTTAAAAATAGTTTAGATAAAATGAGATATGGAGACGGGACACCACGAGCATAGCTCCCCTTCCCGTAAAATACAACTAGGTAAATATACCAAAGGTTTTTTCCCCCTATTCGGGGGTAGCCAAAAAGAAAAAGGCATAGAAACCACTCCTCACCCATTCCATTCCCGACATATTCCACTCCCCTCCACCCTCCTCTCTCCCTCTTATCTTATCCGAGGATCTATCATAACCGAGGATCCCTCACTATAACAGATGAAAATCCATTTGTCCGGTCAAATTTTTGTCCGTTATATCCAATATCCGATATGTCAAGATCTGTTGTATTGAGGGTTTACTGTAGTCTACATCACAGACTAGTTGGAAAATGTCAGGAGGAAGAATGTTCTTAACCTAACCTCCCAGTGGAATGAGATCATGAACATCCTGGATGATTCATTCTACACATTCCTTTATTGATACCAGTCCATTCCCCCTGCTTCTACCACCTCCCCTGGGTCTACCCAGGTTTGTAGTTTCAATTCTATAGTTGGTGGGTTTCTAGTGGGCCTAAGTATTCCATGTTTGCACTCACGAATCATTGTACCATTATTAAGTAAAGAATTAGAGATATCAAATGTTCAATCAATTTAAGAAATGAAAACTACTCATTACTTACCACCTTTATGAAGTTTCACAGTCATTTCCTCAGAAAGGGTCAGGCATGATATGTTTTCTTGGGTCTACTTAATGAACTATTGCTATCTGTTTGTCTTTCAAGAGCTGTATGTTGGCAACTTTGTCTAAATCCATTTGTCTCACACCAATTTGTACATTTCTAATTCCATACTTTTAAAATGTATAAAATCAAACTACTATAGACTATTAAACACAAATGTAAATATATTTTCAAATTAAAATTGATCATTCTTACAACTTCCTGAAGGTATGTATAGAGTCCAGGACCAAATCAACAATTTGCTTGGTTACAGCACAGTGCTCTGTTATCTCCATTTTCTTGTCTCAGTTAGTCCCCCCCCCTTTTTTTTCTGCAGCTCTCACTTCCCATATTCAATGTACCCTTTCCATCTCTATTACCTTCTCCCCCTATCAGGGAAATTGGATAGTGCCCCATACAGAGGACTTAGTTGTGTGGAATTTAATGAACCTTGACCCTGGTCCACGCTGGTGGTAGGGTTCAAACTGCCATCGTCTTGACCTTCATCACAAGTAGCGACATTATAACCCACTCAGCCAGCTAGCATTCATCTATTATTATATATTCCAATAAAAAAAATCTTAACATCCTCCAACTCTTCCTCATTCTATTTTCTCTTTTCTTTTCCACTCATCACCTTACCCTCGTTGACATTCGCTCTTATTTCCATCTCACATAAGACAAGTGCAAGTCATCTCCACTGTCTCCCATCAACACCTCACCATGTACAAAGTGTATGTTGTTTACCCTCCACCTTTGCTCCCCATTCCTCAACATACCTCATCATCATCCTCAATCAGGGGCATAAACCAAGGACCGCGTTACTTCACTCACACGCCGGCGCTAATCCCCAGTCTCCGAGCAAGCTCCCATGCAGCCAGCGCACCCCCCCCCCTCCAGACAACTTTCGACAGGTTCGATCATCTTGCCCTAGCCATGAATTCTGTGGGCATCCCCTTGGTCTCCTCCATTAACATTGCTCAGTGGATAAAACCTCTGAGGATACAACTGAAGAATGAGTGTCATGTGAATGACCCACACAATTAATGCAAGTCAACATAGGCAGTGCAATAAAGAGACCACTACTTCCTTAACACAACTTTTTGCACAGGAATATTCTACAAGTGTGATTACTGCAGATGTTCTGACAATCAGAATTCTTCATCACCACATATTGTGTGTTACATTCTGAAGAAACATTGTGCACTTCATTTTGCTAACTTCAAATTTGAAGATCCCGCTCCTAAACTCATCCCTGATAGTCCAAGAAATGAATCCTTTGGGTATGAAGTTTCTTTTATGCATAGATCTGTTATGCGACTCTTTCATTCAACACAACATGTGCATTGAGCGAATGTATACAAAATCATATCGCTACGTGATGAAGAAGAAAGAAAAAATGTAGTTATACACAGTCTTCACTGCTCCCCACTTTCTTTTTTTAAGACACTAAGACCACCTACCTAGACACTCGTGGGCATTCGATGATGTGGCTCTTCCCCATGGGGCATCATTGTAGAAGGGCAGGCACTGCCCGCAGTCGGGCCCCATTGTGTTGTGTTCACATCTGCACACCAGTCTTCGGTCACCATAGAGACCTGTTGATTCCACGCATTCGGAGGCATGGCCATTGCATTTGCATCTGCAGACAAAGATTACAGCTCTTATTGCTACTACACCAAATATCAAAACTTTACATGCGGTACACTTTCTTTTTGTTTAGTGTGTTTTTTCAACAAACATAAGACAGCTACAAAAAGCCACAACCCCTTCAGCACAAAGTCTTGCACTGAATTGAATAAAATTGTCAGAATTTTTCCAAAACAAATTCTGTTTATGTATCATCCCCAATAGATCCTTAGACCTTCAGCACAAGATCCTGACCTCCACCTGAATAAAATCACTTGTTCTTTGCCCAAACTCTTCTTATAAACTAATCATATCAGCAAATGTGTTGACTGAGATAGACATAAGCTCTTCATGATGATACAAGGACCAAAACCACATGAAACAGAACTTGTGTTAGGAAACACATTCATTGGGAGAGCACTCGTAGAATGAGAGCCAGTCCTAAGCTGTGTAAAATTGTCTCAATTCATTCATAAATATCACTCTACATGAGGCATCTGAGCCTGGAGCTCCTGCAAGATGGATGTTGATGGGGATTAGCTTCCAAATTTTTGTCTCCAAAACCCATTACTCCTTTCTCCATTTTGAGGTACATTCCTGTGGAACCGACACTCGGTGTCTCTACAGGGCTCAAGACATCTCTATCACACAACTTCCACCTTTTTGTCCGACACTTAAAAGAAGAAGAAAAACAGTGACCAGTAGCTCTTATTCTCCTCATCCTCTCTCCTCTCCTATGCTTTCTCTTCTTTTTCCTCCTCTTTCTCCTCCTTGTTCCCTTACAAGCCCGTGGCAGAAACTTCACTAGTACATTACAAGCAATATTCGAACATTCCTCCCCATAGATCTATGGAGGAGCCCGAGGATCATTGCCACATGTCATGAGGCCAGAAGTCTCCAAGAAAACTGGATCCACAGCGAACTATTTTTGTCTCATGACTTACACCAGATGGATTCATTCAGCTGAGGAGACCTGCTGAGGATTAATAATAAAAAAAAAAAAAAAAAAAAAAAAAAGGAATTGATCTCCATTCTTTTTTTCTGTCAAGCAATTCGATTTGACTGACTGCTACCCTTCCACAGTGAAGGGAGGAACCCAGCAAAGCCCATTGTCCCTGTTAGAGATGTGGTTCTAAGGACAGACAAATTAACTCGTCCAAACAGTGCCTCCAAAGCACCAAAGAAGAGACCCATGGTCATTTCACTGTATCCCCTTTTTTATAACATTTCCTTCTGGTCAACACCAGATGATTTCATTCAGCCACATGGTGTCTTCCAGGAGACTGAAGGGCTACGCTGATCTCCATTAAGTCCTCCAACACCAATAGGTGTTTATTTGTTCATTTATTTAGGCTGGATTCTATTGGTTCCATTCAGTCATATGGTGCCTCTCTGGGAGGAAAGTGGGCAGAGTCAAATTGATTATTATCATTTGAAACTCCTCATGTAGCCTGTAATGATTTTTCTCTGTCTCATGGCAGGGCTTCGAAATTGACCATGCAATGACAGGTTTAAGACTCTCTAGAAAGAAGAAGAGTATAGAGTGACATAATAGAGGTATTCAAATGGGTCAAGGCCTAAAACAAGGGTGATGCAGGGTAGGTCAACATACTAAAATAGCAAGGCAGGACTTGTAGTAATGGATTTAAATAGAAAAATATAGGTTTAAGAAACAGGCAAGAACTGGTTTACCAACAGAATGGTTAACAAATGAAATTGCTTCAGTAACCATGTAGAAACCACTGGAAAAAAAAAAAAAATCAAAGTGAAGATTAGATTACTTAATGGATAGGGATGGTAAGTGGTAATGGACATGGAACTGGCTAGTGCAAGCTTTATGGCCTCTTGTAGTCTCTTATCATTCCTATGTTCTTATGATTTTGTTTAGTTTCAGGGGATCCTCTGGGTCCCTGCCAATAATGAAAGAGAAAGGTTTTGATTGCATTGAGCATGTTCCTCATATCAAAACCCAAACAGAATTAAGTATTTAGTACCAACAACTAGACCAGTGTCCCCCCCCCCCAAAAAAAAAGTAAAGATATATACATAAAAAAAGTGTGGGAAATCTTTATAACAAGGGGTAGATGTATACTTTGGTTTGGAATACGTTTCTCGTGAACAAAATTTTGAGAAATTATAACAGATGGTTAATATTTTTGTATTACACATTTAATCAAATTCAAAATACATGGAGAAATATACAGTACATTACACACACACACACATTGGACAGACGGCAAAGATTGGAACTCCGTAAAGAAATGCAATTTTTGTGGATTTCAACGGCAAAGGAGTACCTGTGTTGTATTAGTGGGGAAGGGGAAAGCTCATGGTGTAATGGGAAGGTGAAGGAAAATGAGAAGGGGAGGGATTATTGAAGAAAATGGAAGAAAATGAGGAAGGAGACAAACGGGCCCCAGACATCAGAAGGAATGTAAACAAAAGATGTGCAGATGACACAAGTGAAGTTGAAGAAATCAGTAAAGGCATAAAAATTAGAAATATAGATAAGAGCATCACAAGAGAAAGTGGAGACAATTATTTCTATGGATTTAATGAGGGAGGTGACAACCTCCCCCAATTAGCAAGCCTCGAGGAAAAACTAGCAAAAATGAATGAATCATGGGAGGTTAGGTTTGGTTAACTGGCACTGATTACACAAAGAGTTGACAAATTGGAAGAACTAAAGAAGGAGAACCAAAACCTAAATAAGAAAAAATAGAAGAATTAAAAAGACAGTTAAAAAAAAAAGTAAAAGATAAGAATGAGGAATTAAAGAGGAATAATAAAGAGAATAAAGAGTCCATAGAAAAAGAGGTAAGTGGTTAGAAGTTCAGGAGAATAGTAAAATTGAATTTAGAGATATAGTGAAAAAACAGATGAAAGAACATACTAAGGACACAGTTATTAAAGTGATGAGAGAGAAGGAGAATATAGTAAGAGACTTAGCAGATAAAAAGAAATGTATAATTATATTAGGAATTGAAGAGAAAAATAATCCAAATAGAACTACAAGAGTAAGAGATGAGAAAGAGTGAACAAAGTACTAAAAATATTTCAGGAAGATGAACAGGAAATAGGGAAAGAAATTGAAGATATATATAGACTGCGGAAATAGACAAGACCAGACCAATTAAGATTAAATTCAGGTCACAAACGAGCAGCAGAGAATGTCTTATCAAAACAGGGAAACAAGCAGAAAGTGATAAGTACAAACAGGCATGGATAAAAAGAGAGATGAATAAAGAGGAAAGAGAGGAAGAGAAAACAAAAAGAACAGAAGCTAAGGAAAAAATGAGAACAGAACAGAGTCAGACAAACAGAAATTCTATTGGAGAGTAGTGGACATGAAAGTGAGGAAATGGTTCATACATACATACATATACCAAGGCTTTTTCCCCCTTCCAAGGGAGGTAGCCAAAAAGGGAAAGGCATAAAAACACTCCCACCCATTTCATCCCTAAATACACTCCACACCCCTCCCACTCTCCCTCTCATCTGAGCACCTCCTGGATGACGGGTCATCCCTGCACCCTGCCCACCGCCCTGGGTCAGACGCAGTGTCGCAAGACACAGAAATGGTTCATAGGAGAGAAAAACAGAAGGGAAACAGAAAACAGGATGGAGGTAACAGAAAATTAAAAGTGTCCTTCACAAATATAGATGGATTAATAATAGGCTTGAATGAACTGAATGATTACCTGATGGAAAAGGAACTTGACATAATGGGAATTGTGAAGACAAAATTGAAAGGTCCATTACCACCCAACAGTGTAGGACATGGTGTATATAATTATTGCATTAGAAACAGAGAAGTAAAACAAGGTGGTGGAGTTATGTTCCTGACTAAGAAGGATATAAATGTGAGGAATGTTACATATGGAAAGAATAGAGTGGAGATGATTATGATGGAAATAGAGGACAGGGACAAGAAGAGCAATAAGTTTGTGGTAAATTATGTGCCTCCTAAAACAGCTTCATGGGAAGAGAGAGAACACAAGAATATGTTAGAAGACACAAGGATAACACCAAATAAGATAACGGAAGATGGAGGAAGAATAGTTATAATGGGTGACTTTGTAAAGAAATATGCTGGGAAAAGATGAGAGTGAAGGGTGGAGATGACCTATGGGGAAATATACTACTTGATATGATTATAGAACATACAATAACACAATGGATACAAGAGAATACTACATATAGAAATGAGGAAGAGCCATCGAGACTAGACCCAATAATCACGTCAGAACCTGAAATAGTGGACAAGATAGAATATAAGACACAAATAAGCAAAACTGACCACATATTGATTGAACTGGAACTAAATGAGGAAAAATACATGAAAAAAAACAATATAGAAAGGGAAGATTGATGTATGGAAAAAAAAATTCATAAAAGATAATTCTTTCAAAAAGCAGACTGGGAAAGGATACACAAGGATGAAACAACAGTAGAAGAGAAATGGAAAATTTTGACAAAAATTTGTAAAGGAGTAGAAAAGTATGTTCCAAGACAAAAACAAGAAAAAGGATATGTAAAATGTTGTTACAACAAAAGATGTAGCGAGTTAAAAGATAAAAGGGATAAAACTTGGATAAAATGGAGGAAAGACAAAACCTGAAAAATGGAAAATATATACTAGTTATTGAAATGAATATGTACAAGTGCGCAGAGAAGAAAAGAGAAAATACAAAAAGGATGTCATAGAAAACTGTAAAGATCAACCAAAACTATTTAACTGATTTATAAACGACAAACTGAAAAACAAACAAGAATTAGTGAAACTACGATAAGGAGGAGTTGAATACACAGAGGACATAGAAATGGCAGAAATTATGAACAAGTGTTTTAAATCAGTGTTTACAAGGGACAACATACAACTTAGAGATGTCGAGTGGGAGTAGAAAGTCCCCCCTATGAAAGAGAGAGAAGTAACAAGGAAAGAAATAATCACTTGAGTAATATCGATGTTAGAAAATTGCATGGACCACATGAAATAGGAAACTGGATTTTGAGAGACTGCAGTAATGAACTAATAGACAAAATACATAGTCTAATAAGCAGTTCATTGAAAGAAGGAGAAGTTCCAGAAGATTGGAAAAGAGCAAATATTATACCAATATATAAAGGGGGAAACAAGGAAGACCCTAATAACTACAGAGTGGTCTCTCTTACAAGTACGGTAGCTAAAATTTGTGAAAGAATTATCAAAATTAGATGGGTGAGGCATTTGGAAATAACAACGTAATAAATCCAAGGCAGTTTGGATTTAGAAAAGGACGATCATGCGTCACAAACTTGATGTGTTTCTATTTAAGGCTAATAGATGTAATACAAGAAAGAGATGGATGGGGTGACTGCATTTCTAGAACTGAAAAAAAGCTTTTGATAAGGTGCCACATAAGAAATTGCTAAAGAAATTAGGAACTGCAGGAGGAATACAGGAAAAACTGCTGAAGTGGATGGAAGACTTCTTGTATGAAAGAAAATGAGAGTGGTGATAAGAGACAAACATTCTAATTGAGATGAAGTGATTAGTGGAGTTCCACAAGAAACAGTTCTGGCCCAAATAATGTTTACTATATATAGTATTGATATGGATAAAGGAATGAATGTTATACAAGTTTCTTTGCGGACAATGCAAAATTGTTGAAAAAAGTGAACACTGCAGAAGATTGTGAGTTGCTGCAGAGTGATCTCAACAAAGTATGGGAATGGAGTAGGAAGTGGGAGATGGCATTCACTATTAAGAAGTGTAGCATAATAGAATTTGGAAGAAGCTAAAAAAGAATAGTGGGATCATATAAATTGGGAGAGGAAGAAATTAAAAAGTAGAAAATGAGAAGGACCTGGGAGTCATTATTATGAATATGTCCCCTGAGAAACATATAAAAAAATCTTTGGAGAAACTTATAATTTAATAAGAACAATCAAAGTGGCATTTACATACCTGGACGAAGAAATGGTGAAGAAAATACAAGTCACTTTGATAAGACCTAGATTGGAGTATGCAGTGATGATGTGGTCACCAAATACAAAAAAAATGTATAACCTAACTTGAAAGGATACAAAAAGCAATTACGAAATTGGCACCAACACTCTCAGAACTATCACATGAGGAGAGACTAGCAAAACTTGAGCTACAGACATTAGAACAAAGAAGAGTGAGAGGAGACTTGATAACTATTTATAGAATCATGAAACGCATAGAAATTATTAGTAGAGAGGATCTAATAAAATGGGATGGTAGAGATACAAGAGGACACTGAAAGAAAATCAAGAAAGATATTTATAGAAGAGACCTGAAAAAGAACAGCTTTTCCCACAGGATAATAGATGTTTGGAATAGGTTAGATGAAAATGTGGTGTGTACAAAAATGATACATGAATTTAAAATCTGTCTAGATAAAACAAGATATGAAGACGGGACACCACGAGCATAGCTCCCCTTCCCGTAAAAACAACTAGGTAAATACACTAACACACACACACACATATATATATATATATATATATATATATATATATATATATACAGACAAACACACACACACACACACACACACTTTCGTCGAATGGACAGCGAAGATTGGAGTTCCGAAGGAAAATCAAATTTTACGTGTGGATTTCAATGTCAAGGAAGTACCTTATTGTATTTAAAGGGAAGGGGAAAGCTCATGGTGTAGTGGGAAGGTGAGAAAAAAAGAGAAGGGGAGGGATTACTGAGGGAAATGGAAGGAAATGAGGAAGGGGAGACTTGGTCCAGGAGGCCAGGCATCTTGTAAACAAACGGAGGACTGTGGATTTCGGAGAAGTAGGGATTAACAAAAATGTAAAGATTAGAAATATAGATAAGAGCAGCACAATGGAAGGTGAAGATAGAAATTTCCAGGGATTTAATGAGGGGGGGGGGATACCAACCTCCCCCGATTAGCAAGTCTAGAGGAAAAACTTGAACAAATGACCGAACATTGGGAGAGTAGGTTTGGTAACATAGCAAAGATTGCACAGAGAGTTGAAAAATTGGAAGAACTAGAGAAGGTGAACAAAAACTTAACTAAAGAAATAGAAGAATTAAAAAGACAGTTAAAAGAAGTAAAAGAAGAGAATGAGGAATTAAAGAGGAATAATGAAGACAATAAAGAGGCCATAGCAAAAGAAGCACAGGTTTGGAAAAAAAAATCCAAGAGAACAGTAAAGTTGCATTTACTGACATAATAAAACAGCAAATGAAAGAACAAACTGAAGACTCAGTTATCAAAGTGATGAGACAGAAGGAAAATATAGTAAGAGACTTAGCAGATAAAAAGGAATGTATAATTATATTAGGAATGGAAGAGAAGTATAACCTTAATAGAACCACAAGAATCAAAGAGGAAAAAGAAAAAGTAATCAGCTTACTAGAATTAGTTCAGGAAGATGACCTGAAATCATGAAACAAATTGAAGAAATGTATAGACTCGGAAAATATAGTACAGATAAGACCAGACTAATTAAGATTAAATTCAGGTCACAAACGACAGCAGAGAATATCTTAGCAAAAACAGGGAAACTAGCAAACAGTGAACAATATAAAAAGGTATGGATAAAAAGAGAAATGAATAAAGAGGAAAGAGAGGAGGAAAAAATGAAAAGACAAGAAGCTAAGGAAAAAAACGAGAAAAGAACAGAGACAGAAAAAGAGAAATTCTATTGGAGAGTAGTGAATATGAAAGTGAGGAGATGGGCCATACCAGAGAAAAACAAAAGGGAAACAGAAAATACAATGGAAGTAGCAGAAAATTAAGAGTGTCTTACACAAATATAGATGGATTAATAACAGGATTGAATGAAATGAATGATTATCTGAAGGAAAAAGAACCGGACATAATGGGAATTGTAGAGACAAAATTAAAAGGTCCACTACCACCCAACAGTGTAGGACATGATGCATATAATTATTGGATTAGAAACAGAGACAAAACAAGGGAGTGGAGTTATGTTCCTGACTAAGAAAGATATAAACGTGAGGTGTGTCACATATGGAAAGAATACAGTAGAGATGATTATGATCTAAGTGGAAGACAGAGATAAGAAGAGCAGAAAGTTTGTAATAAACTATATGCCTCCAAAAACAGCCTCGTGGGAAGAGAGTGAACATAAAAGTATGTTAGAAGACACAAGGATAACATTAAATAAGATAATGGAAGATGGAGGAAGAATAGTTATAATGGGCGACTTTAATTGCAAAGAAGTCTGCTGGGAAGAGATGACAGTAAAGGGTGGAGACGACTCATGGGGAAATGTTCTACTTGAGATGATTATTGACCATACAATGACACAATGGATACAAGAGAACACTAGGTATAGAAATGAAGAACCATCGAGACTAGACCTAATAATCACATCTGAACCTAAAATTGTGGAAAAGATTGAATATAAGACACCAATAAGTAAAAGTGACCACATATTGATTGAACTGGAACTAAATGAGGAGAAATACATGAAAAGAAATGAACAATATAGAAAAGGAAGAATGATGTATGAAAAAACAAATTTTGATCAAATAAGAGAATTCTTTCAAAAAGAAAACTGGGAAAGAATATACAAAGAAGAAACAACAGTGGAAGAGAAATGGAATATTTTGACAAAAAATTATAAAAAAGGAGTGGAAAAGTATGTCCCAAGACAAAAACAAGAAAAAGAATATGTAAAGTGCTGGTACAACAAAAGCTGTAAAGAGTTAAAAGACAAAAGAGATAAAGCTTGGACCAAATAGAAGAAAGACAAAAGACCTGAAAAATGGAAAACATATACTTGTTATATAAATGAATATGTACAAGTGTGCAGAGAGGAAAAGAGAAAATATGAAAAAGATGTCATAGAAAAATGTAAAGATCAACCAAAACTATTTTACAGATTTGTAAACAACAAACTGAAAAACAAACAAGATTTAGAGAAATTAAGACAAGGAGGAGTTGAATACACAGAGGAAATAGAAATGGCAGAAATTATGAACAAGCATTTTAAATCAGTGTTTACAAGGGAGAACATACAACCTGGGAAGATCGAATGGAAAGAGAAAGTCTCCCCAATGAAAGAAATAGAAGTAACAAAGAATGAAATAATGAAACACTTGAGTAATCTTGATGTCAGAAAATCAAATGGACCAGATGAAATAGCACACTGGAGTTTGAAAGAATGCAGGAATGAACTGGCAGACAAAATACACAGCATAATAAACAGTTCATTGAAAGAAGGAAAAGCTCCAGAAGATTGGAAAAAAGCAAATATAGTATCTATATATAAAGGGGGAAATAAAGAAGACCTTATCAACTATAGACCAGTCTCTCTAACAAGTACAATAGCAAAAATTTTGAAAGAATTGTCAAAAGTAGATGGGTAAAATATTTAGAAAAAAATAATGTGCTAAATCCAAGGCAATTTGGATTCAGACAAGGACGATCATGCGTCACCAATTTAATATGTTTCTATTCAAGGCTAATAGATATAATACAAGAAAGAGATGGATAGACTGATTGTGCATTTCTAGACCTAAAAAAAGCTTTTGACAAAGTACCACATAAGAAGTTGCTTAAGAAATTAGAAACTGAAGGAGGAATACAGGGCAAACTGCTTAAATGGATGGAAGACTTTTTGCAAGAAAGAAAAATGAGAGTAGTGATAAGAGACAAACACTCAAATTGGGATGAAGTAATAAGTGGTGTTCCACAAGGAACAGTTCTGGCCCCAATAATGTTTGCTATATATATTAATGATATGGATGAAGAAATTGAAAGTTATATGAGTTTCTTTGCAGATGATGCAAAACTATTAAAAAAAGTGAACACGGAAGAAGATTGTGAGTCACTACAGAGTGATCTAAATAAAGTATGGGAATGGAGTAGGAAGTGGGAGATGGAGTTCAACACTAAAAAGTGTAGTATAATGAAATTTGGAAAAAGCAAAAACAGAATAACAGGATCATATAAATTGGGAGAAGAAGGAATAAAAAAAAGTAGAAAATGAAAAGGACCTGGGAGTCATTGTTATGAATAATATGTCACCTGAGAAACATATAATCAAGATTTTTGGAGAAACTTATAATTTAATAAGAACAATCAAAGTGGCATTTACATACCTGGATGAAGAAATGGTGAAGAAAATTCTAATCACTCTGATAAGACCAGCAACGATGTAGTCACCAAGTACAAATTTTTTTATAAAAAAACTTGAAAGAATAGAAAGAGCAATTACAAAATTGGCACCAACACTCTCAAAAACTATCATATGAAGAGAGACTAGCAAAATTTGAGCTACAGACACTAGAGCAAAGAAGAGAGAGAGGAGATTTGATAGCTATTTATAGAATCATGAAAGGCATAGAAATTATAGATAGAGAGGATCTAATAAAATGGGATGATAGAAATACAAGAGGACACGGAAAGAAAATCAAGAAAGACAGCTATAGAAGAGGTCTGAAAAAGAACAGCTTTCCTCACAGAGTATTAGACAGTTGGAACAGGTTAGATGAGAAACTGATGTATGCAAAAAACAATTCTTGAATTTAAAAATAGTTTAGATAAAATGAGATATAAAGACAGGACACCATGAGCATAGCTCCCCTTCCCATAAAATACAACTAGGTACAACTAGGTAAATAAACATATATATATATATATATATATATATATATTATATATGTATATATATATATATATATATATATATTGTTCATGTTATGAACCAAAGACATCAGGGATCACAAGAAATCTATGGAACCGGGATGGAGAACCACTAGGCTAGACAAAATATACAACCCTTATTTTCCATTATTTCCTCAAAATATTTAATTTAGTACTTCCTAACACACCTGAATAAATGTTATATAATTATCAAAAACATGAAAGTCAGTTTAGGTCATATATTTTCTTCTCTTTTTCATAACTATACTGCCGTGACATCAGTCACAGAATAAAGTAAATATATAATTGTACTTTTGTTACAGATCAGAGCTTAAACAAAGAGAAACCAATGGATACATTTCAAAGGCCCGAATACCAGAACTGTGAAAAACAAGCAAGGTATAGTAAACCATTTATTCCTGCAGTAATGTTATTACTACCATGGGGTCAAATATTAAAGTCACCCATTTAAATTTTATTTTCTGTTAGGAAACAAAGAAAACTAAAAATGTTAAGGGCAAACTATATATATTCTTATATATTATGCTACCTCTGTAAAATATTGTATTTGATGACATTATGAAGCGAAGGGAAAAGGATAATATGAATATCACATTTTCAGAAATTGTTGCACATTAATTCTGCCTTAATATATATGATACAGCTTGAATCTCAGTCTGATATGAAAATACAACCTTAAGTCTAAGATTCAAAAATGTAATACTGAGGATGGATTATCATTATCATTCTACTGAGGCCTAAATTTGTCCCAAGTCAACTACTGCCAAAATTGAATACTAATAAATGACATGACTGGAAAAAATGACATACATCAATGTACCAAAAGACATTCCCCCACCAGACACTTGTGAACCAAGTTAATTATATTTTATTCTGAGAAATGCTAAACGACTTTATCCGTGTATTAACCATCTCGACCAACCCCTTCTTTTATCAAGGGAAGAGGTGGGGGGGGCATGTGTTGTTTCAATGAAGCCAAATAATTTCATTCATCTGTGGTGACCAACAACCAAAACTGACCCATGCTACGACAATATGTCTTCTGTTGATAATCAACGTGGGTCTGGGGTGCTCTGCTGTTGCTCTGTGCCATCACTCAGGTCATGATATCTGCTCCTCCCCCCCTTTTTTTCATAACCATTCCTTGCCTTGCTTTATCTAACCATTAATTCTCCCAAACTGTTATGTTAGGACAGGTAATAAAATATATATATATATATATAATGACCTGATCAATGGCACAGAGCAACAGCAGAGTACCCCAGACCCCCACCAATCAGTGAGTATGCACACAGGAGTGGGTGGGGGAGAATCTACAATTGATCCCTTTTATCTTATAATGACCTTTTTAAAGACTTCCAAATATTTTTAAATAAAAACACAATTGTGTAGTTCCTGGTACAGCATATCTTTTCTATTTTCATTTTTTCTTAGATTATACAATAGGAACCAACTGATAACTATATTGATGAACCAATTGAATAGAACAGAGAGAGAGAGAGAGAGGGGAGGGGGGAGTCTTGGATCGGGACATGTAGACTGACCTTCCTCCCACGGCGAAGTCTGTGATGGCGTAGAAGTAGGATTTGAGAACTTCAGGATCACCGAAGACCTCATCTCGGAAGGTGTTGAGGCGGTCCAGCATGATCCGGATGTCAGTGGCTGTGACCCATTCCTGCAGCAGAAGAAAATCCCCATCGTCAGGTACTTCTTCCTCTAACCCAAGATATGATACAAAGGCATTCTCTACTCACCCCGTAACCAAAGTAACACCCTCCAGAGGTTTCGTTCAGGGTGTCTATAGGTGATTTTGTTTACCCACCAAGCCAATATTGGTCAAGATCCACTGAAAACTCAGTCAAGATCTCGATCCGTTGATCAGAACAAAAATCCCAAAAAAGGTCACCATGCTGAAGGGGTTATTGCACTTTTGTCACCTTTTACCTCTCTCTCCTTCTCTCGACCCTCTCTCTTTCTCTTCTCTCTCTCTCTTCCCTCTCTCCTTCCCTTTTTCTCCCTCTCTCCCTCTCCTTCTCTCTCTCTCACTCTTTATTTTGTGAACTCCACAATCACACCCATAGTAAAAATTAAAGTGGTATTTATGCATTGAAAGCCCAATGCACGATCACCAGTTTATCCCATGAGGGATGGTACAGCCCCTGAGCCACAATGCAATGACAATCCGGTTTGGTAAGGTTGTACAGATGATACATATGGAATGTTGAGCATTGGAAAGACTGTGCTTGTGGATGGAGTCTGAAAGCACTGTATTCAGCATAATTTTACAGATCAGGTGCTTACAGTGAAATGCGACATTGGTATACCATTCCTCTATTGTTCATTTTTGCAAAGAGGGGTTGGGAAGCCATGTCAGTTCTTTAACAATTACTTAGCATGTCCCAGGGATTGAGCCATTATTCATTCAATGTGACTGGGTAAAGACTTATTTAGAATGCTTAAAGAATTATTAGTGTTTCATGTCTCTTTGAAAGGTCACGATTAAGAAGAATCATAGATAATAACTAAAGAAAACTATTGAAAATAGCCAATTACTGTAACAAGAAGTGCTCAAGTGCTTAAAATTGGCAAGATCCTGTTCTCCCTAAGTATAAGTAGAGAAGTGAGTGAACTGAGAAATGAATAATGAAATGAAGAAATCAAAACTTACACGTTTGTTTGATGAATCTCTGATGATGAAATGAGATTTAGCCTTCATAAAAAGAAAGTTAAAACAATTCACAAGGGAAACAATGTCTAGAATAGAAATGAAAGTGGCAAATGATACAGAAGAATTTGCTGCATTAGACAAATGTGGATAGTGTGGTGAGCCAACTCAATATAATTAGTCTGCTATGGTTTTTGTAACAAGTTATACCATTACAAGGAGGAATGTTCAAGACTATCAAAAACATAAAAGACATGCCAAGCAATTAACACTGTATTCAAATGCAATAAATGTACTACAAAGCCCAATCATTTTGAGTAAACAGCAACTTCACAAGTAGCAGCAACATCTATATTGTATTCTAAGACTTACAGGAAACCTTGAACAATAATACTAGATAAACTAAATGAAACAATAGATTGAGAAATGGAAATCTGGAGGCAAATGCAAGTTGAAAGGAAAAGTAAAGAACAAATTAGTAATACAAATGACCAATGAAGATAAAAAGAAGTCAATGAGGAAAATAAAAAGTGTAAAGTATTCTTTACAAAGTCACATGATAGCTAGCTAGTGAGTTTTGATGACAAAAAGAAACTGAAAAAATAAAAACTGAAAATTGTAAGGAAGGGATAAAAGATATAATTCCAAGAGAAACAAATTTATGCCTATGATAAAAAAAATATGATATGTACTCAAGGGTGACAATAAGACTGTTATGAGTATCCTACTGAAAAATAAATGGTTGGGGGACTTGATTAAAAATTAATTTAAATTTCCAAAAGAAAAATCAAGGAGTAACATTGCATCATACAATGTAATCCTAACACAGAAAAAACAATACGCAATAAAAAGAAAATGAAAAAAAAAAAAACATTACATGCCCTACATGGAAGAAATGAGGTACAGTACACTTATGGTGTTAGGCCTCAGTCTATGGCAGAAAATGTGTTAATAAACAGAAGTATGCAAGGTATACCCATAATCATACATTTTCTGAATGTCAAGCAAATTACAAAAAATACATCAACAGCACAAATATGAGCTATGTAGATAACAACTGTCTGGCAAATAGAAATAGAAATAGAAGAAATAGAAAAAATCAGGAAGAAGATGGACCATGTTTTTTTTTTTTAAATAAGTATAGATTGACTATATTTTGGTAGCTGGAAACAATACACACCTTAGAATTAAAGTAATCTAATAAAAAATTCTTGAAAACATAGAACTGTATACTGTGAAAAAAATTGAAAATCTCATTCAACACATCCCAAATTTTGCCACCAGTTTTGTGCTTGCTTTGGACAAATATATCTTCCATCAATGAATATTTGACTTACACCTTTGTACGGTAGTTCTCTTATGATCAAAATAATTTTTGTCATCAAATTTGTATTAACACATCAATAACAAAACACATATCTCTAAAGTTCTGATACAACATGAGTCAGTCTGGTGTCTGCATGCATGCATATATATATATATATATATATATATATATATATATATATATATATATATATATATATATATACAGTATATATATATATATGCAAGCACACACACACAGTGAAATGTTTGCTATATATGTAAATGCCATGGATGAAAGCATTGAGAGTTTCATGAACAGCTTTGAGGAGGATGCAAAATTATTAAAGAGAATAAACTCTGAAATAGACTGTGATTCATTGCAGAGGGATCTGTACAAAGTCTCAGAGTGGAGCAAGAGATGGGAGGTAGAATTCAACATCAAGAATTGCAGTATAATTGAATTTGGAGAAAGCAAGAGGAGAATAGAGAATATCAGGACAGTATAGAATTGATGGAAAAGAAGTAAAGAAAGTAAATTCTGAAAGAGACCTAGGAGTAATCATCACCAAAGACATGTCACCAGATAAACATATAAATAAGATAGTCGGAGAAACATACAATTTGTTGAGATCAATAAAGGTGACCTTTAAATACCTGGATAAGAAAATGATCAAGAAAATATTATAAACACTTATAAGGCCAAAACTGGAATATGTAGTGCTGATATGATCACCCAGTACAAAAAAGAATATAAGAAAATTAGAAAGAGTACAAAGAGCAATGACAAAGATGGTCCCAACACAACCTGACGTATGAACAAAGACTGGCCGAACTGGAATTACCAACCCTGAAACAAAGAAGAGAACGAGGGGACCTAATAACCATCTACAGAATTATGAAAGGAAAAGAATGCCTTGATAGAGAGGACTTATTAAAGTGGGACAGAGGAAAACCAAGAAGACATGCAATGAAACTCAAAAAGGATAACTACAGAAAAGACCTGAAAAAAGAACAGCTTCCCACACAGAGTGATAGATATATGGAATAAATTGGATGAAGAAATAGTATATGCAAGAATTTAAGAACAAACTTGATCTTGCGAGATACAAAAAAGGGCCACCACGAGCATAGGTCCCCTTCCTGTACTAGGTACAACTAGGTAATACATACATGAGGTGATCAGTGGAGTTCTCCAAGGATCTGTATTGGCTCCAATAATGTTTGCTATTTATGTGAATGGCATGGATGATGGTGTGCAATGAGCTTCTTTGCAGACGACACTAAATTGTTAAGTAAAGTAAAAACCAAAACGCATTACAAATCACTACAGGAAGACCTGAATAAGGTATGGAACTGGAGTCAGAAATGGGAAGTAGACTTCAATATTAAGAAGTGTAGCATAATGGAGTTTGGAAAAAGTAAAAATAGAATATCAGGACAATATAAAATTGGAACTAAGGAGGTAAGGAAAGTGGGATCTTTAAAAGATTTGGGAGTAATTATCTCAGATGACTTGTCCTATGATAAACAAATAAAATTGTCAGAGAATCCTAAAACTTGCTAAGATCAATAAAAGTGGCATTTACATATTTGGCCTAGACTAGAATATGTGGTGACATTGTGGCCACCCAGTACCATTAAGAATATAAAGAAAATAGAAAGAATCCAGAGAGCAGCCACAAAAATGGCCCCTGCGCTTTCAAACTTGTCATATGAAGAGAGACTGGCTAAATTGGAATTATCAACTCTGGAGCAAAGAAGAGTGAGAGGCGACCTACTGGCCACCTATAGAATCATGAAGGGCACAGAAATACTCGATTGAGAGGACTTGTTAAAATGGGACAAGAGAAACACAAGAGGACATGGAAAGAAACTCAAAAAACTTAGTTATAGGAGATATCTGAAGAACAGTTTTCCACATAGAGTGATGGACACTTGGAACAAACTGGACAAAAAAATATTGTGTGCAAAAACCATTCATGAATTTAAGAGCAAACTAGACACTGCAAGATACAAAGGTGGGACACCATGAGCATAGCTCCCCTTCCTGTAAAATACAACTATGTAAATACTAGGTAAACACAAACACACACACACACTTCAACGAACGGACGGCTTCGAGGACGTTCTGAAGAAAAAGTGAAATTTCGTGGATCCCAAAGCAAAGGAAGTACCTATTGCATTTACAGGATGGGGGGAAATTGCTCGTGGTGTAGTGGGAAAGTGAGGAAAAAGGAGAAGGGGAGGGATTACTGAGGAAAATGGAAGGAAATGAGGAAGGGGAGGACTTGACCCAGGCAGGCAGGCGTCATATAAACAAAAGGGGTCCTGACCAGCTGAGTGACGATGAAAGGTCTAACAAAAATGTAAAGATTAGAAACATAGATATGAGTACCACAGTGGAAGGTGAGAATAATAATTTCCATGGATTTAATTAATGAGGGGGGGGCGGATACCAACCTCCCCCAACTAGCAAGACTCGAAGAAAAACTTGAACAAATGACTGAACATTGGGAGAGTAGATTTAATAGAATTTCAAAAATGGCTGAAAGGGTTGAAAGATTAGAAACACTAGAGAAAGCAAACAATAACTTAACTAAGGAAGTAGAAGAACTAAAAAGACAGTTAAAAGAAGTAAAAAAGGAGAATGAAGAATTAAAGAGGAATAATAAAGAAAACAAAGAGGCCATAGCTAAAGAAGCTATGAGTTGGAAGACAACCCAAGAAGACAATAAAGTGGCATTCACTGACATAATTAAACAGCAAATGAAAGAACAAACTGAAGACTCAATTATTAAAGTGATAAGACAAAAGGAGAATATAGTAAGAGATTTAGCAGATAAAAAGAAATGTATAATTATATCAGGAATGGAAGAGAAACACAACCCAGATAGAACCACAAGAATCAAGGAGGAAAATGAAAAAGTAAGACGATTACTAGAATCAGTTCAGGAAGATGAGCCAGAAATAATGAAACAAATAGAAGAGAAATTCAGACTCGGGAAATATAGTACAGACAAGACCAGACCAATTAAGATTAAATTCAGGTCACAAACGACGGCAGAGAATATCTTATCCAAAACAGGGAAACTAGCAACAAGTGAACAATATAAAAAGGTATGGATAAAAAGGGAAATGAATAAAGAGGAAAGAGAGGAGGAAATAAGGAAAAGACATGAAGCTAAGAGAAAAAACGAGACCAGAACGGAGACAGAAATACAAGAATTCTACTGGAGAGTAGTGAATATGAAATTGAAGAAATGGAGCATAACAGAGAGAAACACAAAAGAAACAGAGAATACAATGGAAATAACAGAAAGTTAAAAGTATCCTACACAAATATAGATGGATTAATAACAGGACTGAATGAACTGAACAAATATCTGAATGAAAGAGATCCGGACATAATGGGAATTGTTGAAACAAAATTAAAAGGCCCACTACCACCCAACAGCATAGGACACAATACATATAATTATTGGATTAGAAACAGAGAGATAAAACAAGGGGGTGGAGTTATGTTCCTGACTAAGAAGGATATAAGCGTGAAGAATGTCACATATGGGAACAATACAGTAGAGATGATTATGATAGAAGTAGAAGATAGAGATAAGAAGAGCAGAAAATTTGTAATAAACTACGTGCCCCCAAAAACAGCCTCGTGGGAAGAGAATGAACATAAAAGCATGTTAGAAGACACAAGAATAACACTAAACAAGATAATGGAAGATGGAGGAAGAATAGTTATGATGGGCGACTATAATTGCAAAGAAATATGCTGGGAAGAGATGACCGTAAAGGGTGGAGAAGACTCATGGGGAAGTGTTCTACTTGAGATGATTACTGACCACACAATGACACAATGGATCCAAGAGAACACCAGGTATAGAAATGAAGAAGAACTATCGAGACTAGACCTAATATTCACATCAGAACCTGAAATAGTGGAAAAGATAGAATACCAGGCACCAATAAGCAAAAGTGACCACATATTGATAGAACTAGAACTAAATGAGAAAAAATACATAAAAAGAAATGAACAATATAGAAAAGGAAGATTGATGTATGAAAAAGCAAATTTTGATAAATTAAGAGAATTCTTCCAAAATGAAAACTGGGAAAGAATACACAAAGAAGATACAACAGTAGAAGAGAAATGGAATATTTTGACAAAAATCTATAAAAAGGGAGTAGAAAAGTATGTCCCAAGACAAAAACAGGAAAAAGAATATATAAAGTGCTGGTACAATAAAAGTTGTAGGGAGATAAAAGACAAAAGAGACAAAGCTTGGGCTAAATGGAAGAAAAACAAAATACCAGAAAAATGGAAAATATATACTTGTTATAGAAATGAATATGTACTAGCGTGCAGAGAGGAAAAGAGAAAATATGAAAAAGATGTCATAGAAAAATGTAAAGATCAACCAAAACTATTCTACAGATTTGTAAACAACAAACTGAAAAACAAACAAGATTTGGAGAAATTAAGACAAGGAGGAATTGAATACACAGAGGAAATTGAAATGGCGGAAATTATGAACAAACATTTTAAATCTGTGTTTACAAGGGAGAACATACAACCTGAAGAGATTGAATGGAAAGAGAAAGTCCCCCCTATGAAAGAAATAGAAGTAACAAAGAATGAAATAATGAAACACTTGAGTAATCTTGATGTCAGAAAATCCCATGGACCAGATGAAATAGCAAACTGGATTTTGAAAGAATGCAGGAATGAACTGGCAGACATAATACATAGCATAATAAACAGTTCCTTGAAAGAAGGTAAAGGTCCAGAAGATTGGAAAAAAGCAAATATAGTACCTATATATAAAGGGGGAAATAAAGAAGACCCTAACAACTATAGGCCAGTCTCTCTAACAAGTACAATAGCAAAAATTTGTGAAAGAATTGTCAAAAATAGATGGGTAAAATATTTAGAAAAAAACAATGTGCTAAATCCAAGACAATTTGGATTCAGACAAGCACGATCATGCGTCACCAATTTAATATGTTTCTATTCAAGGCTAATAGATATAATACAAGAAAGAGATGGATGGGCTGATTGCGCATTTCTAGACCTAAAAAAAGCCTTTGACAAAGTACCACATAAAAAGTTGCTTAAGAAATTAGAAAGTGAAGGAGGAATACAGGGCAAACTACTAAATTGGATGGAAGACTTTTTGCAAGAAAGAAAAATGAGAGTAGTGATAAGAGACCAACACTCAAACTGGGATGAAGTAATAAGCGGTGTTCCACAAGGAACGGTTCTGGCCCCAATAATGTTTGCTATATATATTAATGATATGGAGGAAGGAATTGAAAGCTATATGAGCTTCTTTGCAGATGATGCAAAACTATTGAAAAAAGTGAACACGGAAGAAGATTGTGAATCACTACAGAGAGATCTAAACAAAGTACAAGAATGGAGTAGGAAGTGGGAAATGGAGTTCAATACAAAGAAGTGTAGTATAATGGAATTTGGAAAAAGTAAAAACAGAATAACAGGATCATATAAATTGGGAGAAGAAGGAATAAAAAAAGTAGAATATGAAAAGGACCTGGGAGTCATTGTTATGAATATGTCACCTGAGAAACATATAAATAAGATTTTTGGAGAAACCTATAATATAATAAGAACAATCAAAGTTGCATTTACATATCTGGATGAAGAAATGGTGAAGAAAATTCTAATCACCCTGATAAGACCAAGATTGGAATATGCAGCAACGATATGGTCACCAAGTACAAAAAAATGTATAAAAAAAAAACTTGAAAGAATACAAAGAGCAATTACAAAATTGGCACCTACACTCACAAAACTATCATATGAAGAGAGACTAGCAAAACTTGAACTACAGACACTAGAGCAAAGAAGAGAGAGAGGAGATTTGATAACTATTTACAGAATCATGAAAGGCATAGAAATTACTGATAGACAGAATCTGATAAAATGGGATGATAGAAAACAAGAGGACATGGAAAGAAAATCAAAAAGGACAGCTATAGAAGAGACCTGAAAAAGAACAGCTTTCCTCACAGAGTAATAGACAGTTGGAACAAGTTAGATGAGAAAGTGGTGTGTGCAAAAACAATACATGAATTTAAAAATAGTTTAGATAAAATGAGATATGAAGACGGGATACCACGAGCATAGCTCCCCTTCCCGTAAAATACAACTAGGTAAATACATACCTGGAGTTCTGTGCTGTTCTCGAAGTTGAAGGCTGAAGGTCTGCCCTCGAGGGTCGAGAATGCCACATTTCCTCCTGTTAAGGGTGAGATGTCCGAGAATTCTGAGGTGCACAGTGCTCGTGTCTCATCCTCACGCCGGACATAGGTTGAGTCCGGGAACCCATAGGTGTCGCGACAAGACCCACTGAAGGAAGAAGAGGGCCAAATGGAGAGGTTAGCTCGAGAATACATGTAGTGTTCTTACCTAAGCTGAATAAAATCATCAGGTATTTGAGCTATCACAAAACAACCTACCATTCCACACTACAAAATTGTATAGTGTTAGCTAGAACAAAAGCTTTAGACAAAATTCCATTTGGGAAAGTAGGGAAGGGAATTGAAAGATCTTTCTAATATTATTATTCTTATAAACATATGCAGAGATGTATTTCTTTACACTATAATCATCTGGCCTGATCCAAACTAAAACCCTTGCAGACAGGTCCCACACCACTGGGGAACACCAGGGGTGATCTTCGGAGGGTCAATGACGGGTTTTCTCTTGCTACTGTTAACAAGCATCACTGGCTGGTGGATGCACAACAGATTTTGGGGCACGGGTAAAGTGGCCATATACAAGTACTAGATGTGTGGGATGGCCTTGTATTTACCTAGTTGTATTTTACAGAACGAGAGCTATGCTCATAGTGACCTGTTTTCATATCTCTCCGCATCCAGTTTATTCTTAAAATCTTGTATAATTTTGGCACTCACAGTTTCTCCATTTAGTTTGTTCCAGACATCAATCACTGTATGTGGGAAGCTATTCTTTTTCAAATCTCTTCTGTAACTGTCCTTCTTTAGCTTCTCGTGTCCTCATTTCTCTTCTGTCCCATTTTAATAAGTCATCTCTATTAAGAATTTCCATCCCTTTCATAATACTGTATATGGTCAACAACTCACCTATTTCTATTCTATGTTCCAGTTTTGATTGATGCAATTTATCCAATCTTTGTTCATATATCAAATTTGAGAGTGTGGATGCCATTTTTGTCGCTGCTCTTTGAATTCTTTCTAATTTTCTTATGTTTTTTTTTTTTTTGTGCTAAGTGCCCATAGTGTTGCAGCATACTCTAATTTAGGTCTTATCAGTGCAACCACTATTTTCTTTACAATTTCTTCATCCATGGATCATGCATATGGATGTGTGTGTGTATTTACCCAGTTGTATTTACCTAGTTGTATTTTACGGGAAGGGGAGCTATGCTCATGGTGTCCCGTCTCCATATCTCATTTTATCTAGACTGTTTTTAAATCTGTGTCATTTTTGCACGCACCACATTCTCATCTAACTTGTTCCAAACGTCTGTTATCCTATGGGGAAAGCTGTTCTTTTTCAGGTCTCTTCTATAATTGTTTTCTTGATTTTCTTTCCATGTACTCCTGTATCTCTTCTATCGCATTTTATTAGATCCTCTCTATCAACAATTTCCATGCCTTTCATGATTCTATAAATAGTTATCAAGTCTCCTCTCTCTTCTTTGCTCCAATGTCTGTAGTTCAAGTTTTGCCAGCCTCTCCTCATATGATAGTTCTGAGAGTGTCGGTGCCAATTTTGTAATTGCTCTCTGTATTCTTTCAAGTTTTGTTATATATATTTTTTTTGCACTTGGTGACCATGTCGTCTCTGCATACTCCAATTTTGATCTTATCAAAGTGACTAGTATTTTCTTCACCATTTCTTTGTCCAGGTATGTAAATGCCACTTTGATTGTTCTTATTAAATTATAAGTTTCTCCAAAAATCTTGTTTATATGTTTCTCAGGGGACATATTATTCATAATAATGACTCCTAGGTCCTTCTCTTTTTCCACCTTTTTAATTTCTTCCTCTCCCAATGTATATGATCCCACTATTCTTTTTTGCTTCTTCCAAATTCCATTATACTACACTTCTTAATGTTGAATTCCATTTCCCACTTCCTACTCCATTCCTATACTTTATTGATATCACTCTGCAGCAACTCACAATCTTCTTCAGTGTTCACTTTTTTCAACATTTTTGCATCGTCTGCAAAGAAGCTCATATAATGTATATAAAGACAGACAAATATGGAGGTGAGGTGGCAAAATGAAACGCTAAAGTTAGAGTATGGAGCTTTATTCAGAACCAGACGTTTCGACCTCTTGGGCCTTCCTCAGTGGACTGAATACAGAATAAGAATCAAAGTCCGTCAACAGCTTACATTGTGATCTGATGACCCTGCATGATCTCATCCCGGTCTTGTCGTCCCCCCACACTTGCCAACTGCCAGCTGTGCGAACGTTTGGGCCCAGGACATAAACCCCCTATGAGAATTTGTTGTTTTCTCTGTGGCAATATATGCCGCCTCCAAAGCTTTCCTTTTCTTTCTTTTTTCCAGTTTCCTATGTAGAATGTGGGCTTCTATCCAGTTTGGCAAATTATTTTCTTCATCGATATGAACTACTAGGGCATTTGAACTACTAGGGCATTAAAACTACACCCAAAGACCTTTATTACGCACAGATACTCTCTTCTCTTCCTCCACAACCACCAAATACCAGCCTCCGGAAACATATTCATAATCATATCACTCACCGCTCCATTAACACACTGAAAGACAACACACTGCTGCATGCCAGACCCCCTGATATCCACCCTTCTGAATCCTCTCTCCCACGAAAGAACAGAGTCCACTTGGCCAGACTGCGATGCGGTCACCACCCAGCACTTCTAAGCTACCAGAAGAGGCTGGACGACCGTGTTGTGAACAGCTGCCCAGGATGTAACACTTCACCCCATACCATACAACACATAATGGAAGACTGCATTATACACAATCATGCACGCAAACAACACAACATACACTCTATAAAGGATTTGTGGGAAAACCCAGTTTCGGCTGTGGCCTTCCTTGGGGAGACGGGACTGCTCGGACAGACAGTCTAGGGAACGACAACAACAACAACAACTAGGGCATTTGATGTTCTGTGATGTTTCACATCCTTCTTGTGTTCTTCTAATCTTCTGTCCATGCCGCGTCCTGTCTCAGCGATGTAAATTTTCTCACAACCTGTACAAGGAATTCTATAAACAACACTTTTATTTTCTTGTCAATTCTCTGTGTTTCTGGTAACTCGCCAATTCTCTTTCCTGCTGATGTTACTAAATCTATTCTGGTGTCCATTAAAAAACTACTAATTATTGGTGCATATCTCGAGTTAGGAACTGAAATAAATATTTTGTCCTTGCTGGTGCTGTTGTCTGTAGGTGTTGTGTTCCTTTCCATAATTTTGATGGCTTTGTGTTTCATAAGGAAGCCTAAAGCATACATTCATTTTTATTCAGCTAACAGTACTAGAGTCAAATCAGGGATAATAATCAGATTCATGTTAAGAGCCCTAAGGATATGTAGCAAAGATTTTTTACAGGATGAGCTTAACCATATCTTTAAATCCTTCCAAGAATTAGCATATCCTTATAAAATTAAAACACAAAGCCATCAAAATTATGGGAAGGAACACAACAGCTATAGACAACAGCACCAGCAAGGACAAAATGTTTATTTCAGTTCCTAACTCGAGATACGCACCAATAATTAGTAGTTTTTTAAAGGACACCAGAATAAATTTAGTAACATCAGCAGGAAAGAGAATTGGTGAATACCAGAAACACAGAGAATTTACAAGAAAATAAAAGTGTTGTTTATAGAATTCCTTGTACAGGTTGTGAGAAAGTTTACATCGGTGAGACAGGATGCAGTATTGACAAAAGACTAGAAGAACATGAGGGATGTGAAACATCACAGAACATCAAATGCCCTAGTAGTTCATATCGATGAAGAAAATAATTTGCCAAACTGGAAAGAAGCCCACATTCTACATAGGAAACTGAAAAAAAAAGAAAAGAAAAGGAAAGCTTTGGAGGCGTCATACATTGCCACCAAGAAAACAACAAATTCTCGTAGGGGGTTCATATCCTGGGGCCCAAACGCCTGCACAGCTAGTAGTTGGTGAGTGTGGGGGATGAGGTCACGCAGGGTCATCAGATCACTATGTAAGCTGTTGACGGACTTTGATTCTTATTCAGTATTCAGTCCACTGAGGAAGGCCCTAGAGGTCAAAACGTCTGGTTCTGAATAAAGCTCCATACTCTGGCCTTAACGTTTCATCTTGCCACCTCACCTCCAAGCTCATATAACTTTCAATTCCTTCATCCATATCATCAATCTATATAGCAAACATTATTTTGGCCAAAACTGTTCCTTGTGGAACTCCACTAATCACTTCATCCCAATCGGGATGTTTGTCTCTTATCACCACTCTCATTTTCCTTTCATGCAAGAAGTCTTCTACCCACTTAAATAGTTTGCCCTGCATTCCTCCTGCAGCTTCTAATTTCTTTAGCAATTTCTAATGTGTCACCTTTTCAAAAGCTTTTTTCAGGTCTAGAAAGGCACAATCAGCCCATCCATCTCTTTCCTGTGTTATATCTATTAGTCTTGAATAGAAACACATCAAATTTGTGACACTTGATCTTCCTTGTCTAAATCCAAACTGCCTCAGATTTAGTACATTGTTTTATTCTTTCACAAATTTTAGGTACCGTACTTGTAAGAGAGACCAGTCTATAGTTTGTAGTGTCTTCTTTGTTTCCCCCCTTATATATTGGTACTATATTTGCCCTTTTCCAAACTTCTGGAACTTATCCTTCCTTCAGTGAACTGCTTATTAGACTATGTATTTTTTCTGTTAGTTCATTACTGCATTCTCTCAAAATCCAGTTTCCCATTTCACCTGGACCATGCAATTTTCTAACATAGGGGGGCATTCCCCTCCCACTTGACATCTCTAAATTGTATGTTCTCCCTCGTAAACACCGATTTCAAATCCTTGTTCATAATTTCTGCCATTTCTATTTCCTCTGTGTATTCTATTCCTCCTTGTAGTTTCACTAATTCTTGTTTCTTTTTCGTATTTTCTCTTTTCTTCTCTGCACACTTGAACATATTGATTTCTATAACAAGTATATATTTTCCATTTGTTTTTGTTTTTTGTCTTTCCTCCATTTTATCCAAGCTTTATCCCTTTCATCTTTTAACTCGCTACATCTTTTGTTGTACCAACATTGTACATATCCTTTTCTTGATTTTGTCTTGGAACATACTTTTCCACTCCTTATAAATTTTTGTCAAAATTTTCCATTTCTCTTCTACTGTTGTTTCCTCTTTGTATAACCTTCCCCAGTCTGCCTTTTGAAAAAAAAAAAAAATCATTTTATCAAAATTTGTTTTTCCATACATCATTCTTCCCTTTCTATATTGTTGGGTTTTTTCCCATGCATTTTTCTTCATTCAGTTCCAGTTCAACTAATATGTGGTCACTTTTACTTAGTAGTGTCTTATATTCAATCTTGTCCACTATTTCAGGTTCTGATGTGATTATTAGGTCTAGTCTCGATGGCTTTTCCTCATTTCTATAGCTAGTAGTGTCTTGTATCCATTGTATGTTCTATAATCATATCAAGTAGTACATTTCCCCATAGGTCGTCTCCACCCTTCATTGTCATCTCTTCCCAGCAGATTTCTTTACAATTAAAGTCACCCATTGTCTTTTCTTCCTCCATCTTCCATTATCTTTAGTGTTATCCTTGTGTCTTCTAACATATACAGTATTTGTGTTCTCTCTCTTCCCACGAAGCCGTTTTAGGAGGCCCGTAATTTATCACAAACTTCCTGCCCTTCTTGCCCCTGTCCTCTATTTCCATCATAATTATCTCCACTCTATTCTTTCCAAATGTAACATTCCTCACATTTATATCCTTCTTAGTCAGGAACATAACTCCACCCCCTTGTTTTACTTCTCCGTTTCGAATCCAATAATTATATACACCATGTCCTACAGTATTGAGCTGCTGTTATCTATATTTCTAATTTTAACCCCTTTACTGACTTGTTCGACTTCAGCTGTGTCGTCTGCACATCTTTTGTTTACACCCCTTCTGACGTCCGAGGCCTGTCCCTCCCCTTCCTCATTTTCTTCCATTTTCCTCAACAATTCCTCCCCTTCTCCTTTTTCTTCGCCTGACCACTACACCAGGAGCTTTCCCTTCCCTACTAATACAACACAGGTACTCCCTCGTCGTTGAAATCCACGAAAATTGCCGTTTTTCCGGAGTTCCAATCTTCTTCGCCAGTCCGACGTGTGTGTGTGTATTTACCTAGTTGTATTTTATGGGAAGGGGAGCTATGCTCGTGATGTCCCGTCTTCATATCTCATTTTATCTAAACTATTTTTAAATTCATGTATTGTTTTTGCACACACCACTTTCTCATCTAACTTGTTCCAACTGTCTATTAATCTGTGAGGAAAGCTGTTCTTTTTCAGATCTCTTCTATAGCTGTCTTTCTTGATTTTCTTTCCGTGTCCTCTTGTATTTCTATCATCCCATTTTATTAGATCCTCTCTATCAATAATTTCTATGCCTTTCATGATTCTGTAAATAGCTATCAAACTCTCCTCCCTCTCTTCTTTGCTCTAGTGTCTGTAGTTCAAGTTTTGCTAGTCTCTCTTCATATGAAAGTTTTGAGAGTGTTGGTGCCAATTTTGTAATTGCTCTTTGTATTCTTTCAAGTTTTTTTTATACATTTTTTTTTTTTTGTACTTGGTGACCACATCGTTGCTGCATATTCCAATCTTGGTCTTATCAGTGATTAGAATTTTCTTCACCATTTCTTCATCCAGGTATATAAATGCCACTTTGATTGTTCTTATTAAATTATAAGTTTCTCTAAAAATCTTATTTATATGTTTCTCAGGTGACATATTATTCATAACAATGACTCCCAGGTCTTTTTCATATTCTACTTTTTTTATTCCTTCTTCTCCCAATTTATATGATCCTGTTATTCTGTTTTTACTTTTTCCAAATTCCATTATACTACACTTTTTAGTGTTGAACTCCATCTTCCACTTCCTACTCCATTCCCATACTTTATTTAGATCACTCTGTAGTGACTCACAATCTTCTTCCGTGTTCACTTTTTTTTAATAGTTTTGCATCATCTGCAAAGAAGCTCATATAACTTTCAATTTCTTCATCCATATCATTAATATATATAGCAAACATTATTGGGGCCAGAACTGTTCCTTGTGGAACACCACTTATTACTTCATTCCATTTTGAGTGTTTGTCTCTTATCACTACTCTCATTTTTCTTTTTTGCAAAAAGCCTTCCATCCATTTAAGCAGTTTGCCCTGTATTCCTCCTTCACTTTCTAATTTCTTAAGCAACTTCTTATGTGGTATTTTGTCAAAAGCTTTTTTTAGGTCTAGAAATGCACAATCAGCCCATCCATCTCTTTCTTGTATTATATCTATTAACCTTGAATAGAAACATATTAAATTGGTGACGCATGATCGTCCTTGTCTGAATCCAAATTGCCTTGGATAAATTTTAGCACATTATTTTTTTCTAAATATTTTACCCATCTACTTTTGACAATTCTTTCACAAATTTTTGCTATTGTACTTGTTAGAGAGACTGGTCTATAGTTGGTAGGGTCTTCTTTATTTCCCCCTTTATATATAGGTACTATATTTGCTTTTTTCCAATCTTCTGGAACCTTTCGTTCTTTCAAGGAACTGTTTATTATGCTATGTATTTTGTCTGCCAGTTCATTCCTGCATTCTTTCAAAATCCAGTTTGCTATTTCATCTGGTCCATGGGATTTTCTGACATCAAGATTACTCAAGTGTTTCATTATTTCATTCTTTGTTACTTCTATTTCTTTCATAGGGGGGACTTTCTCCATTCGATCTCTTCAGGTTGTATGTTCTCCCTTGTAAACACTGATTTATAATGCTTGTTCATGATTTCCGCCATTTCTATTTACTCTGTGTATTAAACTCCTCCTTGTCTTAATTTCTCTAAATCTTGTTTGTTTTCCAGTTTGTTGTCTACAAATCAGTAAAATAATTTTGGTTGATCTTTACATTTCTCTATGACATCTTTTTCATATTTTCTCTTTTCCTCTCTGCACACTTGTACATATTCATTTCTATAACAAGTATATATTTTCCATTTTCAGGTCTTTTGTCTTTCTTCCATTTGGTCCAAGCTTTATCTCTTTTGTCTTTTAACTCTTTACAATTTTTGTTGTACCAGCACTTTACATATTCTTTTTCTTGTTTTTGTCTTGGGACATACTTTTCCACTTTATTTATTTTTATTATTATTATTATTATTATTATTATTTTTATAATTTTTTTGTCAAAATATTCCATTTCTCTTCCACTGTTGTTTCTTCTTTGTATATTCCTTCCTAGTTTTCTTTTTGAAAGAATTCTCTTATTTTATCAAAGTTTGTTTTTTCATACATCCTTCTTCCTGTTCTATATTGTTCATTTCATGTATTTCTCATTTAGTTCCAGTTCAATCAATATGTGGTCACTTTTACTTATTGGTGTTTTATATTCAATCTTTTCCACTATTCTAGGTTCAGATGTGATTATTAGGTCTAGTCTCGATGGTTCTTCATTTCTATACCTAGTGTTCTCCTGTATTCATTGTGTTATTGTATGGTCAATAATCATCTCAAGTAGAACATTTCCCCATGAGTCGTCTCCACCCTTTACTGTCCTCTCTTCCCAGCAGACTTCTTTGCAATTAAAGTCGCCCATCATAACTATTCTTCCTCCATCTTCCATTATCTTATTTAATGTTATCCTTGTGTCTTCTAACATACTTTTATGTTCACTCTCTTCCCACGAGGCTGTTTTTGGAGGCACATAATTTATCACAAACTTTCTGCTCTTCTTATCTCTGTCTTCCACTTAGATCATAATCATCTCTACTGTATTCTTTCCATATGTGATACACCTCACGTTTATATCCTTCTTTGTCAGGAACATAACTCCACCCCCTTGTTTTGTCTTTCTGTTTCTAATCCAATAATTATATGCATCATGTCCTACACTGTTGGGTGGTAGTGGACCTTTTAATTTCGTTTCTACAATTCCCATTATGTCCGGTTCTTTTTCCTTCAGATAATCATTCAGCTCATTCAATCCTGTTAAATACATCTATACCTGTGTAAGACACTCCTAGTTTTCTGCCACTTCCATTGTATTCTCTGTTTTCCTTTTGTTTTTCTCTAGTATGTCGTATTTCCTTACTTTCATATTCATTACTCTCCAATAGAATTTATCTTTTTCTGACTCTGTTCTGTTCTCGTTTTTTTCCTTAGATTCATGTCTTTTCATTTTTTCCTCCTCTCTTTCCTCTTTATTAATTTATCTTTTTATCCATACCTTTTTATATTGTTCACTTGCTGCTAGTTACCCTGTTTTTGCTAAGATATTCTCTGCCGTCGTTTGTGACCTGAATTTAATCTTAATTGGTCTGGTCTTATCTGTACTATACTTTCCGAGTCTAAACATCTCTTCAATTTGTTTCATAATTTCAGGTTCATCTTCCTGAACTAATTTAAGTAAACTGATTACTTTTTATTTTTCCTCATTGATTCTTGTGGTTCTATTTAGGTTATGTTTCTCTTCCATTCCTAATATAATTATACATTTCTTTTTATCTGCTAAGTCTCTTACTATATTCTCCTTCTGTCTCATCACTTTGATAACTGAGTCTTCAGTTTGTTCTTTCATTTGCTGTTTAATTATGTCAGTAAATGCAACTTTACTGTTTTCTTGGATTTTTTTCCAACCCTGTGCTTTTTTTGCTATGGCCTCTTTATTGTATTTATTATTCCTCTTTAATTCCTCATTCTCCTCTTTTACTTCTTTTAATTCTTCTATTTCTTTAGTTAAGTTTTTGTTCACCTTCTCTAGTTCTTCCAACTTTTCAACTCTGCGCAATCTTTGCTATGTTACCGAACCTATTCTCCCAATGTTCGGTCATTTCTTCAAGTTTTTCCTCTAGTCTTGCTAATCGGGGGAGGTTGGTATCCGGCCCCCCCTCATTAAATCCCTGGAAATTATTATCCTTACCTTCCATTGTGCTGCTCTTATCTATATTTCTAATCTTTACATTTTTGTTAATCCCCTCACCAAAATCATAGGTCCTCCGTTTGTTTACAAGACGCCTGGCCTCCTGGACCAAGTCCTCCTCTTCCTCATTTCCTTCCATTTCCCTCAGTAATCCCTCTCCTTCTTTTTCCTCACTCTCCCACTACACCACGAGCTTTCCCCTTCCCTGTAAATACAATAAGGTACTTCATTTGCGTTGAGATCCACGAAAATTTCACTTTTTCTTCAGAACTCCAATCTTCGCCGTCCATCCGACGAAAGTGTGTGTGTGTGTGTGTGTGTGTGTGTGTGTACGTGTGTTTGTTTTGTCCAAACAAGGCAATCAGTGAAGCCCGACTGGGCACAAACATATTTACGTATGAAGCCTTACCACTAGCACTCTCTTTTGGTATCTGCACCATGGCAATGGTGAATGAGTGACCTGAGTTCTCCTGATTTTCCCACCTGGAGCTGTACAAGAACCATTTGGATCCCTCTCCCCAAATCCCTTGAATGAAGCCCATTGGATAACTTAGGCTCCCCCAGTTGTGTGTGAAGCTTTGCACTCGAAGCTTGTCTGAACCCACCTGTAGTACTGGTATGGCACCCATTCACTATCCTCCGATGTTCTCTTCAAAATGGCGAAGGACTCTGGGCGAGGCGAGCGGAAGAACAGTCTGACGTAGGTGATGTCGAAAGCTTTCACTGTAAAGAGAGGACAAGGCGTTAGAACATTAAACCTGCACGCATGAAGTTCCTAGGCAAACATAAACAAGTAGACGGGAGTGCTTTTAATAATTTGGAGTTTGGTCGCAATAGTTTGAAGGCACCTGGCAGGGGGCATAAACAGTGGGAAATTGGACACTCGGTGTTCCTAACCGTTGATGTAAAAACTGGAAATCAGACGTCACTACTATAGACACCCAAGAACTGAACCATTTAATATGAAAAATAATACGTGATAATATATTTTGCAGTTGTTGCTTCAATACGACTTTGTTCTAACACTTATTGTTAGAAATATAACAACCATATTGGATAATTCTGGTATGACATGGGTCACTTTTGGGTGTCCGCGTAGTATATCTGCACTCCACAGTTAACGGATACCTTTGTAGTATCATTACCTGCTCACAGATGGCGCCGCAATCGCGCCCCTTTGCTGTATTGCAAATATCCTTGATAACCAGTATCGTACTGAAGCAATATATACATGAATCCAATGACGTGCAATGCCATCTACTGGGGTATCGAGATACTAGAGGGTTCTCAGTTATTTTTGGAATAAAACAATCGGTTTGTTATGTTAGATATGGCAAATGCATTGTTTATGGTTGATGCATTAAATGTGAAACATGTAAAATAATATCCCCCACCGGGTCGTCGTCGCCAATGTCCCGTAACGACTGTGACGTCACGTGAATATCAACATGAGATGACCATGTGAACAAATGACAAATGACACACCAAACACAAAATGCAAACGACCGTACGACGTATCAAACTATACAAATACTTCCGTCGTTGTTTCGCATTTACGACGACTTTATTGATAAGAAATAATGTAAGATATAAGGCGTAAGAGAATTTAGTATTCAACAAAGAAAAATTTATTTGTTTTGTTTCCATACATCGTGAGTTACGTTAGGGTGTGCTGGAGTAGCTTATATGGTGTGTGAAGAATAGCGATTGGGTGCGAGAAACCCAAGTATCAATTACGAACAATGAGTATGAGGTGAATGTAAGATTCAATGGTTAATTTGCTGTCTCATGAATCCCTTATAATGATGATTAGCAGTTTAGGAAAAATTGTCCAAGTATTGCTTGGTTATATCGTATTTAGGATTTTTTTTTCGTTGACATATAATTGAAAAAGCGCCCACCAGTTTGCCTTGGCAAGTGAAGTGAAAACAAGACCAGTTTTCTACGAATGTTGTTATAAGATAATAAGATTACGTCAGAATTGCTATTGAGGAACCTATCATCTGAACAGGTTTTTTAAACGTGGTTCTCAACCTTTTTCATACCATTCCATCCTTCATGAAATTTTAACGTTCGTGTGATTCCCCTTCATTTTTTCTACCAAATCCCACCTCGTAAAATATTACACACACACACACACACACACACACACACACACACACACACACACGGCTCGGTGGCGGATTGGTAACGCGCTGGCCTCACAAGCCAGAGAACCGGGGTTCGATTCCCCGTCCGGGCGGAGATAATTTGGGTTTGTCTCCTTTCACGTGTAACCCCTGTTCACCTAGCAGTGAGTAGATACGGGATGTTAGTCAAGGAGTTGTGACCTTGCTGTCCCGGTGTGTGGTGTGTGAGTGGTCTCAGACCTACCCAAAAATCGGCAAATAATGGAGCTCTGAGCTCGCTGCCGTAGGGTGGTGTCTGGCTGTCTCGATAGAGGCTGCAGCAGATCCGAGGTGAATACACACACACACACACATGTATATATATATATATATATATATATATATATTTATACATATATATATACATAAATATAAATATACATATATGTATACATATACATATATATATATACACATGTATACATATATATATACATATATATATATACATATATATGTAAATATATATATATTTGTATATATATATATACACATACACATGTATACTGTATATATATATATGTATATATATACATATATGTATACTTTATATATATATATATATATATATATATATATATATATATGTGTAAATTTAGGGAGCAGGTTTTCTTGGATACATTTTCTATTAAATAATACAGCATACTCAGCACTGGAAATCTTCTTCCTTAAACTTTCTATCCTTCTCGCTATTTCCCTTTCTGTAGGAGGAAGGGAGAACACAATATCACCAAATGGAACCATAGTGATTTTGGAAATAAAAACAAATTCATTACTTACAACGTTTCGCCTATGCTTTAGGCATCTTCTGGTAATTTTAATTTTTAAATCTACAAATCATGATCATATATACAATGTATACAAAATGAACTAGGATAGGTACTTTTTTTTTAATTCTTCTTGGCGCCCCGTGGGATGCCCCGAACAGCTCCAGGGTTCCACTCATATTTAATTGTATATTAATTGCTGGTAGGTGATTCTTTATTAATACAGCTTCCATGCATTTTAATTTTCTCTTATTGGTGTTCTTTGCTAAAATCGATGTACTACTATTCAAAACTTCCCGCGAAATATTCATCTTATGAATTTTAGAAATGTGCGATTTTATTGCACCATTCTGCATATGAAAAGTAAGCCTTTGAGACAAAGTTTGAGTTGTGTGTCCAATGTACTCGTCATTACAAAGCGCACCGTCTTTGTTGAAAGGGCATGAGTATTTGTACACAACGTAACTTTGTTTTAAAATATCTTTTTCTCCTGATAAGTTGTTTTTCATGATAAGTGATGCAGTTCTGGGGTTACGATAGTATATAACCAATTGTAAGGAGTCCTCTTGCTTCTTGGGTTTACAATTTTTATAAATGATATTTTTAATGACTTTTTCATCTGTTTTATATGCGGATGTCATTGTACTTTGGTAGTAAATATTTATAGTACTCTTCGAATTTTCTGTATTACCAAGTACAGAATTAAATTTCTCCATTTTATTTCTAATTTCTTTGTCGATATCACACATCGAGAACCCATTGTTTGTCAATATTTGTTTGATTCTGTTCAATTCTTGGTGGAGGAGGTACCAGTTCGAACATATTTTAAAAGCTCTCGTAATGTACGCGCGTATAACGCTGATTTTATATTTTGATGGGCATTCACTTAAACCATTTAAGCATCTACCGGAGTTAGTTGGTTTCCTGTAAACACTCGTAGTAAATGCACCTTCTGCTCCGTCTACCCAAACATCTAGGAAGGGGATCTTGTTACCGATACTTTCCTCCACGGTAAAATGCAGGCAAGATTTTGCTTCCATCATTTCCTTAAGTGTATCGAGCTGTTCTTTACCTTCTATGTCTACGAAAATGTCATCTATATACCTAAAATACAAAAAAGGTTTAGGATTCACAGCATCAAGGATGGAGTTCTCAATATGGCACATGTATGCCTGTGCAAATAAAACCCCTAGGGGGCTGCCCATAGCTACACCGTCAATTTGGAAATACATACGGCCTGAAGGGCATCTGAAGGGTGCTTCCTTAGTGCAAACCCGGAGCATTTTCTCAAGGGTATCACGTGGTAATTTTGGTGGAGGTAAGCTATTGTGGTTAAAAACATTCTGCAGGATTATCTGAATAGTTTCTTCCACGGGAAGATTCGAAAAAAGACTTTCAACGTCCAGGGAAGCTAACTTTCCTTGAGGGGCTGTATTCCTAAGAATATCCACAAATTCATCCGTGGAACGTAGTGAGTGGA
>NC_134780.1:19291572-19316572 GCF_046742065.1 Oratosquilla oratoria | reverse complement strand
TTCCATCTGAAAGGGTCTTTTAGGGTTACTGGCCAGTAGCAGGGTTACTAACTCACGCAGTTCGTCTTTCCTGAACACTACATTTATGCCCACTAAAAAAAAAAAAAAAAAAAAAAAAAAAAATATATATATATATATATATATATATATATATATATATATATATATATATATATATATAATATATAATATAAATAATAATAATAATAATAAAAATAATAATAATAATAATAATAATAATAATAATAATAATAATAACAATAATAATAAATGAATAGCTTCATAAAGAAACAGCTCAATCTTGCTGCATTCGGAGCGCCTGAGACCTTGATGACCTTGCGACAGCCCAGGGTTGCTCGGCTAATATGGATGCCGGTGAGATGAGAAGAGGGTGGTGATGGCTGTCGACACTGGGATGCTTAATGGACACACGTATTGGATTGTGCCAGATCGCCGCCAGGCCTCCTCCACTGGTTTCCGTGGGAGGAGGAGACCCCTATACCCAAGGGCAGGCAGAGGCACGGGCGGTCCCCTCAACGAACTCCTTCACAACGATCACTTTAATCCGACGAGGAAAATCTCATCCCATGCTCATCCTTTCTTCTTCTTCCTCCTTCCCTCCCTCATCTCTCCTCTTTTGACTCCTTTTACTTGATTCCTTAGTTCCCTTCCCTCTTCCGACTCCCTTCCCCCTTCTCTTCCCCATCCCCACTCCCCTTCCCCGCTTCCTTCCTTTCCCTCGCTCTCTCCTAATCTCCATCCCTTTTCCCTTTCTCCCTCATACCCACTTCTTTCCCTTCTTTCGCCCCCTTCCCCCCTTTCCCTCCTCGTCCCTATGTCTCTCCCCAACTCCCCATTATCCACACCCTCCTCCCCTTCCACCTCTCTACCCATTCACCTCTCCCCACCCTCCTCCCCTTTCCCACCCCATCTTCCTTCCCCACCTCCCCTTCCTCCTACCTTCTCCGTAACTATCCCCTCTTCCCCACCTCTTGCCCGTTCCCTCCTCCCCCAATCTTCCTTCCTTGCCCTTCTCCTTCCCTATCCCAACTCCCTCTCCTTAGTCCTTCCCTTGTCCATCTACACACTCCTCCCTTCACCTTGGCCATTCTGCCCTCCTTCCTCCCCTTGCCCCGCTCCCTCTCCATCCCACCCTCCTTCTCTTTGCTCCTTTTCCTCTCCATTCCTCACCCATCTTCCTCTCTCTTTCTCGTTACTTTTTCCCTCTTCACCTCCTCTCCGACCCTCTCTTCATACAGAACCCAGAGTCTTCCCCCATCTATCGCCCTTCTTCCCCATCCTCGCTTCCTCCTCTTACCCATCTCCCTCCCCATCCCCACTCTTCCCACGACCGCTCCTTCCCTCTTCAAGCACCATGCTTGTTCCCAGTGGCTGCCAACACTGCAATACTATCCACCTCTTCCACCTCCCCCACTCCCTCCGGTCTCTGACTCCCTCTCCACAAAGGGAGACATCATCTCGCAATTACTTTACGGGTTCTGTTGCTCTCATTCTTACGTCTGTGACCGCCAAACCAATCCTTTCTGTAGCCTTTCCTAACGTTTCCTAGTTCAGTACCCGTGTGTAGTACGCTTATGCTGGTATCGTTTTCTAGCTGCCTTCCGGCGATTTTGTTCATACGAGGAGGAAGACTTCTCGCTTCCTGAAGAGTTCATTCTTGTCTCGATTTCTGTTGCTGCTGAGAAAGGGTACCGTATACATTTTGCATTTATTCTGGCCAACGCCTGACGATTACATCCCTTCAACGTAGAGGAAAAATAAATCAATTCCACAGAGGTCTTGGTACATGACTTCTGCTGGAAAGTAACCGAAGAAACATCAATAATAAAAATCTACTTCCAGGTTTCAAAGGCCACGGACGGTGAAGCAGAGACGAACGGATGCTGAGGAGAGGCAGTGTACAAAAGATAGTAGAGAGGACGGATAGTACAAGTTGATACACTTGATAAACAATTCTTTCACAGTGGAGACTAATCCCCGCACGAGGTTCCTAGAAACACCCCCTATGGCCCAGAGTCACGCAGGGTTCTTTTACGAGTGGAAAGTAATCTTTACTCAAAAAGGAATACTGATCACGTTAAAATTTTCTTCCTCTTTTTTTTTTCTTTTTTTTGTTACCCTCCTTAAATATCTCTTCTGTGCCCTCACTTGATGTCCCCAGCAGCGATAGAAGCGCTGGTTATCCTCGAGGGGAATAAAACACAATGAAGACTAGTCCTAATTCTAAGAATCATGTTGTGTGACAAAAAACAGTTTTTGATTTCAAGGACAGGATAAGTCCTTCCGTACCGGATGGTACGTTTCTTTTTCATATGATCTTCGCCAGGCAATTTCATTCATCTCCGTAGTATCCCTGAGTACAGCCATTAATATCCTAACACTCCGCTCGAAATGTTCACTCTTTCTGGACGGCGGGTCTGTGTACAGCCTCATCATAGGAACCTCACGAACATGCACAACAGACCCGTGTGACCGGGATGTGACCAAGCCACAGGAAAAAAAAGAAACTCGCCGTCTAGAAAGGGTGGAGAATCGAATGACAAATGCTACCACCCTCCCATTCCCCGCCTCCTCCACACAAAGATTTATGTGTTTTTCTGAAGTCGTGGTCAAATCTCCTGACCCAATAGTTTCTACTGTGCAGACCGCTTACGAGTGTTCAGTATATAGTCTCATGACATCAATTACATGAATATATTACGTGAATTTCTCATTGCATTTTACTGTAAAATGATTAATATACTCTCTATCTGTATACTAAAAGGCTTCTTCTTCCTTATTAGGGAGGTATCCAGCCAGTCATACACCCACCCTCCACCTATCCAGCACCCATTAAAGATCCATTTGTCTTCACTCTTATCTTAGCTCCTCGTGGATCATGGGCCAACCCAGTCCCTTGCCCACTTCCTAGGTTAGAAGCAATGCAATAAGACACAGTAATGTATTGGAAAAAATATATATAAACTATATCTGCATAATAAAATCTTTTAGATGTTTCATGAGTTCTGTCTACAAGCGTTCTCCTTCAGAAGATTTTCTTCAGTATGAGATCATGGAGGAAAAAGACTTTAAAACAAAGTTTTGGCGTTTTTTTGCCAAACAATAATCCATCAGTAGTAGTAGTAGTAGTAGTAGTAGTAGTAGTAGTAGTAGTAGTAGTAGTAGTTGTTGTTGTTGTTGTTGTTGTTGTTGTTGTTGTTGTTGTTGTTGTTGTTGTTGTTGTTGTTGTTGTTGTTGTTGTTGTTGTTGTTGTTGTTGTTGTTGTTGTTGCTGCTGTTGCTGTTGCTGTTGCTGTTGCTGTTGCTGCTGCTGCTGCTGCTGCTGCTGCTGCTGCTGTTGTTGTCGTCGTCGTCTCGACGTCGTTCCCTAGACTGTCTGGCCGAGTATCTAGTCTCCCTGAGGAACGCTATGGTTGGAACGAGTTTTTTCTATAAATCCCTCATAAAGTATATCTTGTGTTGTTGGCGTGCGTAATTGTGAACAATGCAGTCTTCCATATTGTGTTGTGTAGTATGGGATGAAGCTGCTACCACATCCATCAGAAGTGGTCACACACTCACCGTTCGTGAAAATGCTTCCGACCGTCAGGCATACAAATCAACCATTATGATTATGTCGAATGTAGAGGTCAAATGTTTCAGTAACGTCTAAAAAAGGAGCAAGTAAAATGAATAAATGAATATATGATTAAATCAAATAGATTAATAAATAAATATTTGAATGAATAAAATAAATAGATAAATGATAAATGAATAACTCAACAAAGGCGCCAAGAGAGCAACAATAAACAAGCAGCGACAGTTCGAGTATCAGTAACAACAATAAGAAGTCATCACTGTTCTCCTCCTCCTCCTCCACCTCCTCTTCCTCTTCTTCCTCCTCCTCCTCCTCCTCCTCCCCCCTTCTGCAGCTTCTTCTTCAATCCTGACCATGACAGTTTAACAATCCCCGGTGACGTTTGTCGATAATGGGACATACCATCTACTCACTCGCATATTTGACCCCAGAGTCCAAATAAGAACAGGCCAGTTCTCTTCGGAGATGAAAACAAATGATATGTCGTCATGGGGAGGGACGCAAGTCACCCATGATGCTTCGAGTCCGCGCTGACTGAGACAGAACAAAAGCGTTATTCGAATCTTTCGACTGTCGGATCTCTTTGTGACGTCGTGTTTCTTTTCCCAAAGTAAACTGACCTTTTCTTTCGTAGACCTTTCTTGACTATCAAACCCAAGAATAATATTCTTTCACTACAGGTCTTTAACCTTACTTTGACATACTGTCAAAATCCAACACGCCACGTGCAATATATGTAAAAATAGATATATAAATAAATAAATAAACATGACGTCATCCACCAGGGAATGGGAAGGGATCCGAAATACTCTAAATCAGGGTAGGGAGGAAGGGAGGTGGGGGAAGAGACCCACTGGGAAAGAATTCTACTCTTTACACAATAACGTCAAAAGTCGATCCGACTACCAACTGAACAAGCCGATCGCTGGACAGTACACGCTTGGCTAAGCTCCTCTGCACAGTCCTCAAGATTCGCTGAGACAGAGAGAGAGAGAGAGAGAGAGAGAGAGAGAGAGAGAGATAAAGCCCTTTTGTGTCTTGGCAAATGCCCGTCACGAACCCCAGGCCATGCGGGGACCACGTACGCCCTGCCCTGCCCAGTCCCTACTACCGTTTCATTGTGACAGACACACCCAAATCTGAATCGCAGTACATCAGAACGACTCGGATACATCTTTCGTTATTGTTGCATCCCTATGAATTTTGTTGAAATAATCAACTTTATCATTAGGTTATCAGTGTGTGTAGAGTTGTATCACTTACTTACATAGAGGAAATAGAATTCTCATGGTCCTTCTCGCCTGTTGAGGCCACTGCAGACTTAATTCTGGCTACTTATTCGCCTGACAAACACCAATACTCATTTGAACACTGATGCTTTGGACAATTGAGAGAGCACACACTCCACCCCGTTTAAAAGTTTATGTATTTTTTCTTTCGTCCGACCTCTAGAAAGTTTTCTTGCCAGCCTTATGCTTTGTCATCGTAACTCATTAATTCATACAAATCAAGTAGTTCTCAACCTTTTGTGCCACCCTGTGGCAATTCCTCTACCGTGACCCAGGGATCCCACTTCTTTTTACATTCGTTCGACTAAGAATGGTGAGAAACAGGTCCACCCTAAGTTTACGAATACTATTTAATTCTAACCCTTCAGCACTTGGAGGTGGCACTCTACGTTGAATCAAATCGCATGGCGTCAGCTGGTACAATACAGGAAGCAGTGGGCTTGATTGGCACAGCCAATCATCACACCATAGACACCCCCCCCCTTCCCCGCCCCAAGCAGCTACGTCCCAAACGTACGCACAGGTACGAAGTCGGGTATAAATACACATTCACATACTCAAGTCTGGTCGCGATCGCTTACCCTCCCCTCCCCTCCCCTCCTCTTCTCTCCTCTCCCCTTCCCCTCCTCTCCCCGTCTCCCCCACCGTTTATCTCTCAAGTATCCGTTTTCTCTCACTTTCGTCCCTGCCCACCAATTACTGCAGTCACCCCTTGTTTCGGCGGTTCCTTTCTACATTTTTTTTTTATCTCTTCCACGCTTGCTATGGCCAAATTATTTCATCGTTTGAACAAATTGTTACGAATAATCACAGTTATTACTTGATAACTCATGTATCTCCTTCCGCCTTCTCTTCTCTTCGCTTATCCTGTCTTGTCTTCTCTATGCCATCCCCCATGGGAGAGCGCCCTGAAGAGGGCATTGCCCGCTTGTGCCTGAAAATGCTTCCGCTTGAGTAATGTAAGGCGATAACAACTTTTAAGACACAAGCATCTTCCCAAGGTAACAATGATATCAATCAACAAAAACCATGTCATTGACTAAAGCAACATCTAGGCGAAAGAAAGAGCCTTGGCCGAAGACAAGTATGAAATTATGATCATATCGAAACGCAGATTCACTTTGACATACGAAACCTTTTCGGACATGATATTTTTTTTAACACCGCACGAAACTTCGCCCGTACAAAGTGTGAGTTATCAAGAGCAGAGAACGATCTGGACATGACTTTTGTTAATTTAAGCTTTGCTGGAATCCCATCTCTCGATTTTTTTTTTTTCCGAAAATTACTGCACCACACAATCACGTCAACAGACTTACACTAAACAATTTGGCTCCAACCATTCATTTGTCACGTGGGTGTCTTTCGCATTTCATCGGAGCCACTTTACAGTTTATGTTCATAAGAAATCTTGTAGTGACTGAATGACATTTATATGTACAATGAAAGACAAAACTATTTACCCAGGTTTGTCCGAAGACAGATTAAACATGGCGAAACATTAAGAAAATGGACTGCCTTCTCTAGCAGATTTTTATAATGTCTCGCTATGTTTCATTTACCTTCGGACAAACCTGGGAAGATGGTTTTGTCTTTCATTGTGCGAAGTGCACAATGAAAGACAAAGTCAAGCATTTCTCTTGCGGTTATACTATTTTCCAAATTATAAATAAATCTTCGCCACATTTAAACGGACTATATGGCAATCTAATTCCATTGAGTTGTACGAAAGTTCCTTCCTGCACCTGAATCCATCATAAAACAGATAAATATACATGTTTTTGTTAAGTTACATTGTTTGATGAGATACCATACGCCCGGCTCAAAATATGTTATATTCGAATGCGAATTAATACAGGCAGGCACACGCGCGCGCACACACACACACACACACACACACACACACACACACACACACACACACACACACATATATATACATATATACATATACATATATATATATATATATACATATATACATATACATATATCACAAAGATATGTCGTAGCACATTTGTAAAATAATACTGATGACCCACTTTCGGAGAAGAATAAGCGAAGACATAGAGATCTGTATATTTCGATCACTTATTGTGATCCTCTTCAGCAGATACGAGTTACAAAGTACACATTGTTCTGTACTTTGTAACTCATATCTGCTGTAGAGGATCACAGTAAGTGATCGAAATATACAGATCTCTATATCTTCGCTTATTATTCTCCGAAAGTGGGTCATCAGTATTATATATAATATATATATACATATATATATATATACATATATACATATATATATATACATATATATATATACATATATATATATATTATATATATATATACATATATATGCACAAAAATACTTGCCCCAAGAGAGCATATATGACAGTATAGAAAAATCGTATGTATGGTGGGCAAACATCAGAAATGTCCTCAGCCTCATGGACATAAATATGGCTATGACACCGATCCCTGAGCACACAAAACCCAGACTGATGTATACAGCAGTTAGCAGTACCATACGCCTGCGAAAAATATAATAATAATAAATAGAAAAAAATTAAAGCAAAGTTCCAATGTCAGAGTACATGTGAAGATGGGATATTTATTAAACATTCGTTTCGCTTGATGAAGTTTTTTCAAAAACTACTCTGACCAGTCTGTCGGCAGTTGCCATTTTAAATCAAAATTCCAGAGGTTTGAAAAATATACAAGATGTGCACCTGGACTAGGAGGACATGTGAGGCAAGACTGAATAAAATCGAAATAGTAATGCTGGAAGAAAGAACAGAGTAAAAATATGATCAAACTATATGTGTCATGGGGATAGAGTTTATAAAAAAAAAGCGTATTGACATCAGCAGAAAGAACAAGAGGACGCAAGTTGAAACTCTTGAAGGCATACAGAAAATACAAAATTAAATTAATGAATAATTAAATAAACAATAGAAGTGTGGAACACTCTACAACCTGAAATAATACAATTGATTTTATTCAGCTTGAGGTGGGGGGGGGACAGTATCTCTCTAAATGAGGATCTGTTACGATTAGATCGTACCCAAAACACGCAAGAAGCAAATTCTCTCTCAACAAGTCTCTTCCCTGACTCCGGAACTACTACACCAACCTAACCAAACTTAACCAAACCAAACAATATTTTAGAAACATTTAAAGAAAACTCACCATGGCGTGCGTAATGAATAGATACCCACACCGTCAAAAACACCGCATGGCAAAGATGACGTCACGTCGTCACTCGAAGAAAACAAAGCCTTGATGTAGGGATGGAGGACCCTCTGTGCAAGAATTCCTGTTTTGTCCTGAGCACACCCCACCCGGGCTTCTTTCGGACTACGGTCACGCACGCCTGAGTCGCTGCAGGCCATGTCGAGAAAGCAACGGGCGAGAAAGCAACGCTTTTCAGGATCCCAAACCAAAGATCTTCTGGTGCTCTGTTTACTTTGCCCTCCCCCACCCGCCATCTGTGTTCATGTCGCACCTTATGAAATCTATTCCATTTGTGTTTCAGTTTAGATCTTTCATTATTCTGCCAAAGAGAATGTGATTTCTATTCTACTGAAGGGCGAAAGCATTACCATACCACCATCTTTATTCCCCATAAGGACATCTTAATTACTTTCACTAATTGCCACCCACTCCATTCTTGTACCTCTTTATCCTCTCGCTTTACCTTCTCCTCCTCTTTATCCTCCCACCTCTTCATCCTCCTCCTCCTCCTGTCTCCTCTTTATCCTCTCACCTCTTCCTCTCGCTTTTCCTCCTCCTCTACCTTCTCCATAACCCCTTCCCTCGACCTCTGTAGGGTTTACTCCTCTTATTTCGACATCTATGGGTCACTTGCTATAGACTATAGACCGTAGATCACAGACTATAATCTACCATAGGCTAATCTATGTGCTTTCTTTCTCTTTGTTCGCCTCTCCAGTCCTTCCACCTCCAATTCCAGGAGTCTGCGGAGGCTGCTGTAGAAGTGAAGGAATGTGGGTGTGCGTGTGTGCGTGCATGTGTGTGTGTGTGTGCGTGTCTCTGTATAGAAGCAGTCTTGCGTGACCTGCACGGTGAAACGGATGTACTAACGAACTAACGGGACAATAGAGGAATGCCCGGAGTGAATGAGACGTGCACACGCACGTACGCACGCACGCACGCAGGCACATATACACACACACACACACACACACACACACACACACACACACACACACACACACACACACACACACACACACACACGCACACACACACACACACACACACATACACACAAACACATTCAGTGAGCGCGCCCTTAGGCAGAGCAAACAAGGAGAAACAGAGACCAGGGACAAGTCAAAGAAGACGGGAGAAAGAGAGAGAGAGAGAGAGAGAGAGAGAGAGAGAAAGAAAGAGAGAGAGAGAGAGAGGGGGGAGAAAGAGGGAGGGAAAGTGAGGGAGAGAGAGGGGGGGAGGGGAGAGTGAGAGGGAGGGAGGGGAGAGAGAGAGAGAGGGGGGAAGGGGGAGAGAGAGAGAGAGAGAGAGAGAGAGAGAGAGAGAGAGAGAGAGAGAGAGAGTTAGAAAGAGGGTGTGGCAAGAGATAGGGAAGTAAAGAGAAGCGAAAAGAGAGTGGAAGGAATGGCGAACAGAAGGAACACAAAGAGAGTGACAGAACAAGAGGAAAAGAGAGCTGGACTGGAGAATCCCGGGGAGATGTGTGAGATGATCCTGTCAGCTGATACTGTCAGCCTCTTGCTGGCCCCATCGCCAGTCTCCTGACTCTACTGACCATCTGCTGACACCTGCGGAGGAACTTGAAGGTCCTGTTATAAACTTGCTGACAGCGTCAGCTATATCCTATTTCTACTGCTGACACTGTCAGCCACCCTCCTGACTATCACCAAATTACCGTCACCGTGAATGACTCCTTGAACCTTAGGTCAACCTGCTGACACCCCAACTTGCTGACACCATCAGTCACCTCCTGACGACCCAAACCCAATTCTGCCAGCAAAGTCAGATATCATGGGAATCATCGCACTAGATGGTATAACTATTACCAATTAGAGGTCACTTAACAGAAAATTAGATGTTTCTAATTATAATTGAATGGCGCTGAAAGGAACATGACGGGATGAAAAGAAATTCGTAGTAATTTTGTAAAATATCTTTCTCAATATTTCATCAGTATTCATGGTTAAATCTTACCCAACACAGCCTTGCCCTAATTTAACCTAATCTCCTCTTACCGAACACTGCCTATAAACGTAACTAATGAATTCAGCATATATATATATATATATATATATATATATATATATATATGCATATACATATATGCATATATATATAATATATATATATATATATATATATATATATATATATATATTCTGTTTCCGTCCATGGACAACACTCCACCTCGACCTGGAAATGGAAGCCTTCCTCCCAGGATACCAGAAGCTTAACGATATTCCTTGCCCCCCCCCCCCACACACACCGCCCATGTTTGTCTTAAGCACTTCCGTACCGGGTGGCACTTTCCCTTTCATTTTTGCTGCCGCCAGTATATTTCATTCACCTCCATGCCACCCTCTCCTCGATGTAGAACCAAGGTGTCAACGAAGGATTAAAAGGCGACTTACTAAGGTTAAGTGTTATGTTGACTTGGTTCGGGTACTGGATGCCCTCGAACATGGTCTCCGACTGCCACCACGTCTGGTTGTCGTTGTTGTTGAAGTCGGTCAGGAACTCTGGAGGATGAGCTAAGTCCGGAATGGCCGCGTTGCAAACCTCGCAAGACTTCCGAGACCCGTAACCCCCTGTCTGGAGACAGTACTTCTGGGGTCGCGACTCCCCGCAGGTGTTTGTGACGTCGGCCCGGAGGTTGAAGGCGGCATTCACGAACTCCGGGACACATTTCTGGAAAAGAAGAAAAAAAGGTAGAAGGACCTTAGTAAGGCTGAAGACACAGGGACCTTTGTAAACTTGAAGACAAAGGGACCTTAGTAAGGCTGAAGATACAGGGACCTTTGTAAACTTGAAGACAAAGGGACCTATATAAGGCTGAAGACACAGGGACCGTTAAAACTTGAAGATAAAGGGACCTTAGGAAGCTCGAAGACTGGGGCCTTTGTAAGCCTAAAGACAGAGGAACCTTTGAGCGTGCGAATTTGTTGAAAACGAGAAGTGGGCGTCATATATTATAGTAGTTGGGAACCACTGATCGATTCGCGGAGGATATTACAAAACGAGGCAAGACAAGACTTATTGTAGGCTTCTAGTGAGAAGGTTGAGAACATTTATCATAACTAGCAGGACCTGTGGAAATTCCACGGGATTTACGAAGGAGTCTTCAAAATCTCCCGAAGGAGTCTTCTGTCTCCAAAAGGAGTCGTCAAAGTCTCCCGACGTTGTCGTCAAATTCTCTCGTCGTCTCTCTCTCTCTCTCTTTCTCGTTAGGTCAATCATAAAGGCAATACAAATTTTGAATCGTTTATGTCATGTCACAATAAACATTTATAGACGATTGATTAATTATCTTCATGTAATCTATGATTGCAGGACCCGTGGAAATTCCACGGGATTTACGAAGGAGTCTTCAAAATCTCCCGAAGGAGTCTTCAGTCTCCAAAAGGAGTCGTCAAAGTCTTCCGACGTTGTCGTCAAATTCTCCCGTCGTCTCTCTCTCTCTCTCTCTTTCTCGTTAGGTCAATCATAAAGGCAATAAAAAAATTTGAATCGTTTATGTCATGTCACAATAAACATTTATAGACGATTGATTATCTTCATGTAATCTATGATTGCAGGACCCGTGGAAATTCCACGGGATTTACGAAGGAGTCTTCAAAATCTCCCGAAGGAGTATTCAGTCTCCAAAAGGAGTCGTCAAAGTCTCCCGACGTTGTCGTCAAATTCTCTCGTCGTCTCTCTCTCTCTCTTTCTCGTTAGGTCAATCATAAAGGCAATAAAAAAAAATTGAATCGTTTATGTCATGTCACAATAAACATTTATAGACGATTGATTATCTTCATGTAATCTATGATTGCAGGACCCGTGGAAATTCCACGGGATTTACGAAGGAGTCTTCAAAATCTCCCGAAGGAGTATTCAGTCTCCAAAAGGAGTCGTCAAAGTCTTCCGACGTTGTCGTCAAATTCTTCCGTCGTCTCTCTCTCTCTCTCTCTTTCTCGTTAGGTCAATCATGAAGGCAATAAAAAAAATTGAATCGTTTATGTCATGTCACAATAAACATTTATAGACGATTGATTATCTTCATGTAATCTATGATTGCAGGACCCGTGGAAATTCCACGGGATTTACGAAGGAGTCTTCAGTATCCAAAAGGAGTCGTCAAAGTCTTCCGACGTTGTCGTCAAATTCTCCCGTCGTCTCTCTCCCTCTCTCTCTTTCTCGTTAGGTCAATCATAAAGGCAATAAAAAAATTTGAATCGTTTATGTCATGTCACAATAAACATTTATAGACGATTGATTATCTTCATGTAATCTATGATTGCAGGACCCGTGGAAATTCCACGGGATTTACGAAGGAGTCTTCAGTATCCAAAAGGAGTCGTCAAAGTCTCCCGACGTCAAATTCTCCCGTCGTCTCTCTCTCTCTCTCTCTCTCTCTCTCTCTCTCTCTCTCTCTCTCTCTCTCTCTCTCTCCCTCTCGTTAGGTCAATCATAAAGGCAATAAAAAAAAATTAATCGTTCATGTCATGTCACATAGGACCCGCGGAAATTCCACGGTTATTCAACTTTGAAGTATTACGAAGGAGTCTTCAAAATCTCCCGAAGGAGTCATCAGTCTCCAAAAGGAGTCGTCAAAGTCTTCTGACGTTGTCGTCAAATTCTCCCGTTGTCTGTCTCTCTCTCTCTCTCCGTTTCTCTTTCTCGTTAGGTCAATCATAAAGGCAATAAAAATTTTGAATCCTTTACGTCACAATAAACGTTTATAGACGTTTGATTATCTTCATGTAACCTATGATTGAACTTGTATAGACGTTTGAATACTGTTTATTTATTTATTTATTTATTTATTATTTATCTACTTATTTTCGTGAAGTTCTGTTAGGAGCTCAGAGAGCAACGAGACATGACGTCACACGTTAAGCTTTGAAGAAATGCCTTTCCTAATATTTCATTTATCGAAAGAATGTGATAAATAGGTGAATAAAATCGTCTGTCTTTAGCCAGAATAAAACTACTTCGATTCCTTTGCACCGTGACGTCGTGTCGGACGCGCTGAAGCGACGTGACGTCACCGCTCTCGGCCAATAAGTCGTCTCCGTTGCCGTGACGTCACCACTGTCGCTTAGCTGGCAGCCAATCAGTCGTCTCCTTTTTGCCGTGACGTCACCGCTCTCGACCAATAAGTCGTCTCCGTTGCCGTGACGTCACCACTCTCGCTTCGCTCGCAGCCAATCAGTCGTCAGCAATTTTGGAAGGCTTCGTTGCCGTGACGTCACCGCGTGACACACACGATAGATAGTTACAAGCGTATTAATATATGAATGATGATTACAGGTACTATAGCGACTTCGTTCCCTATAACCGCAGGTTGGAGGTGCATGATGACATTTCGGAGGTTATGACAATGAGGGGAAATATATTATGACATTTCGGAGGTTATGACAATGAGGGGAAATATACACGTGATCTAAAAAAAATTCCAGAATAAAAACTATTAACTATCTCTAAAAAGTAGCTATTTGTTGTTAAGTATATCAAGACCTTTATCTTTTAACTCTTAAATCGTGGATCTCGTCAACTGAGGATCTGTAGTTTCACTTATTGACAATATATACAAAATGTGCTAACGGTTTTCAGAGATCAAAAGATATGTTTGTTGCTGATTGAAAACTTGGTGTATAGCCCACCATTGAACTAAGGTATTCTTCTGAGCTTCATTGGTTGACTATTTTATCCTAAGGTTAAAAACTTATGGAAACGCTTTTGAGCTTTCGGTTTTATTCACCTAGTCAACAACTTTTTTTTTTCTTTTTTCGAATTCAATTAGCTCACCCAAGGCTGAAACAAGTCATTAGAAAAACCAGCTTTCTTCAGCTTCAGGTGTTATAATTCTTTTGTATAGGTGTACTAAGGAATCAAGCCTTTCCTAATAGAGGCAAAGGGCACAAGGAAGGATGCTGCACCATCAGCGAGTGTCTCTCCCGTCGCAGGAAGGTCATAACAGTGGACACTTGCAGAAGGAGGCAATGCAGGAGAGAAAGAACAAGAACGAGCATTGGCTGTTCCTCACCAAATTCTCAAAGTTAACCACTTTCCATCAAGAACGCATTATTAGCAATATACGTCCGGCTGCCGCCAGATGATTTCATTGAACAGTTTTCAATGTAAACTTGCAAGGGGAAGTAGAAATCACAAGTAGACGTTGCATTCGAACACAGGTCCGTATCGTGCAAAGAGACACGACCGAAACAGACCCTCCACTCATCGTATTAAGGGCAGGAGAGTTATGAAAAAAAAAATAATAAAAAATAAATCAACAATTGCAATCTCTGATCAAAACCCCGAGGCCCCATGGTAGCTGGCAACGATCTTTGGAAATTTCCACAGACATCTGGAAGTAATGCTTAACTGTTGTCTGTACTGTGCGAATATTGGTCTTCCCGTGGCATTTAGTAATAGTAGTGATGGTGGTAGTGGAAGTAGTAGTAGTAGTAGTAGTAGTAATAGTAATAGTAGTGGTACTATTAGTAGGAGGAGATCAGTTCGACGAGCTGCAGAGTAAGGGGGTGCTAGCGGAAGGGGAGTAGGAAAATAGGTGAACATGAGGAGGTAGAGGAAAAGGAGGAGGAGCAGGAAGAAGACAAAAATGAGGAGGAAAGAGAGGAGGAGATGCAGGGGGAAAGCGAGGAGGAGGAGGAGGAGGAGGAAGAGGAGGAAAGCAGTTGCCATATGCCAGCCAGTTAGTCTCCGCATTAGCGTACTCTGCCTTCATAAGGTCCGTTTCGGGAACGTTCTTGGGAAACTTGCAAGAAAGTCGAACGCCCACGGCGGCTAAGGGTGAACAGACGAGCGCGGGGCCTCGAGTTGCCCCGTTGAAGAGCCTCGGGGTTGTTAAGGTCCCGGGACAGAATGGGGACCCAGCCAATTGGAGAACAAAACAGCCGAAAGGAGTCGTGTCCACCGACACCGCAAGAAGAAGTCAACTCGACCATTCGAGGAATCCCACAATTTTTCTGTCCCTCATTGCGACGGCAGCGCCGCAACAGTCCCTGTTAAGTGTGAGAGAATATACTACCTCTTATTTACGTATTTATTCATTTAATCAATATATTTTCCACTGAGTACATTTTGCATAAACTTGTTCCCAGCCTAGTTCCTTTGCACAAACGACGGTATTTATCGTCCTACTCTGGCTAATAGTTAACCCCTTCGCTGCGCGTGACGATCTTATCCTTTACTCTAGCTGCCGCCAAGCGATTTAATTCAGCTCAGCTAAGGTTTTCGAAAAAGCTCAAGATTCTCACGGCTCCAGCAAGAGAACTTCTTGAAGCCCAGTGGCCTCGGGCTTCGAGGAGGAAATGGCGGCAGCGGCGGCGGAGGAGGACAAACGATTATGTCCTCATTTGGCGTCGGTTTGGAACCGCAAGCCCGACAGGAGGAGGAGGAGGAGGAGGAGGAGGAGGAGGAGGAGGAGGAGGTGGTGGTGGGGAGAGGTGTGGAGAAGAGGGAAGGAGAGAGTACGGGGAGGGAAAGGAGGTGGAAAGGGGGAGAAGGACAGGGGAAGGTGAGGGGATAGGGAAGGGAAGGAAGAGGTAAGGGAGAATGAAAGAGAGGGGAGGGGAGGGGAGGGGAGGACAGGGAGTGCAAGGAAGGAATGGGAGGGAGAAGTGAGTGAAAAAGAACGAGAAGGGAATGGAGGGGAAGAAGAAGAAGGAAGGAGAGAATGAAAAGAATGAGGAGGCAAGAAGGATAGGGTAAGGGGTTGGAAAGCAAGCAAGAGGAGTACGAGGAGATGGAAGAAGGGGAGGGAGGGGGAAAGAGAGGAGGAAAGGGAACGGAGGAAGGAGAAGGAGGGACTGAAAAGGAAGAAGGGAATGGGAGAGGTGTGGGGACGGGGGGGTAGGGAGAGAATAGAAGGTTTATATCTGTGTAAATTTCAAGGGAATTGATTAAGTTGACTTTTCTTCCTTAAAAAAGTCACGCAATTCTCTACATTGCATATATTTGTCTAGACTGCACTTTTTCGGGAGATATATATATTAAGAAATAAATAAAGTTTTAGTTCGAAGAAACCACACACAAGAGAGTGGTCTGCCCGACAAGTGAAGTGCCCAGCTAAGACATCAGTAGCGTTCTGAAGATTTTTTGATCCGTCAGCAAGCGTCGGCATCTCTGGTTGGTTCCATGTCACTTGCCACGCAGGGCCTCTCTGTCACAAGGGACAGAGGAATAATCGGGGATGGGGTTGGATGGGAAGAGGAAAGGAGAGGGGGAAAGGGAAAGGAAGAGGAGGGCAGGGTGTTAGAAGAACAGAGAAGTAAAGAGGAGCAGAGGGAAGGGAGGGGGAAGAGGAAGGAAGGGGGAGGGGAGAATTGTAGAGGGGAAGGGGAGAGAAGGGGGGTGGAAGGTAAGTAAAGCGCAGTGAAAGGAAGAGTAGGGTAACGGAGTATAGGAAAGGGAAGGGAAGTGAAGGGGAAGATAATGGGAGAGGAGGAAAAGGGAGGTGAGGGGGAGGATGGTGGAAGGGAAGGGAAGGGAAGGGAAGAGAAGGGAAAGGTGAGAGTGGTGGAAGGAAGAGGTGACGCCGGAAGGGTAAAGGGGAGGGGAGAGGAGGGTAGGGGAGATTGGTGGAAAGGAAAAGAAGGGGAGGCTGGGGTGGAAGGGAAGACGAGGCGAAAAAAGAGTAGCTGCGGGGAGGGGAGGGGAGGGAAGGTCACGGGAGAGGCAGGGTCCAATACCGCCGAGGCTATTCAGGGGATACACGGAAGGAGCAGGAGGAAGAGGAGAAGGAAGAGGACATGAAGGAGGAAGAGGATAAGGAGGAGGAAGAGGATAAGGAGGAGGAGGAGGAGGACAAGGAGGAGGTGGAGGTCAAGGTTGAGAAGGCCGAGGATGATATAGAGGAGGGCAAAAAGGTTAAGAAGGAGGACAAGGAGGAGGAGGAAGAGGAGGAGGAAGAGGAGGAGGAGGAGGAGGACAAGGAGGAGGAGGACAAGGAGGTGGAGGTCAAGGAGGAGGAGGAGGTGGAGGTCAAGGATGAGAAGGCCAGGGATGATATAGAGGAGGAGGGCAATTAGGTCAAGGAGGAGGTGGAGGTCAAGGATGAGAAGGCCAGAGATGATATAGAGGAGAAGGGCAAGAAGGTCAAAGAGGAGAACAAGGATGAGAAGACCAGGGATGGTATAGAGGAAGAGGGCAAGGAGGAGGAAGAGGGCAAGGAGGAGGAAGAGGGCAAGGAGGAGGAGGAGGACAAGGAGGAGGTGGAAGTCAAGGATGAGAAGGCCAGGGATGATATAGAGGAGGAGGGCAAAGAGGAGGACAAGATGGAGGACCAGGAGGAGAGGGAGGTCAAGGATGAAAAGGCCAGGGATGATATAGAGGAGGAGGGCAAGGAGGAGGACCAGGAGGACAGGGAGGGGGGGTGCGAAATGGAAGAGGAGGAGGCGAAAATGAGAAAAGGGTGACTAGAAAGGAAGGAGAAGCGAGAGGAGGAGAGGCGATTGAAGCTGGGGTTGATGTGAGGGTAAGTCTAGAGAAGCCGTTGGGAACTGATCTCAGACGCTCCATCCCCGAGCGAAAAAGCAGGAGACAAAGGTTGAGTCCAGTTCTACGCCCTGATGACTGCACGTCAACTACAGCCTGTACATCGCGGCCTGCACAGTGCAAGTAGCATAATGTGTCCAGGATATTGCCGACTACACAATGAGCTCTGCACATTTACAACTACCTCTTCCGTTGCAACATTGCCTCTGCCACTAAAGGCATTTTGTGCCAGTTTTCCTAGCTGTGCCCAAAGTCTTGGGGCACCTTTGCCCTTGGTACTCGTATATCCAAGGGGAGTTAACCAAATTATGCCGGTGCGGAAGAAGTGTCTTGATACTGCACCCTCTTTTTTTAAGTATACATGCACTCCAGGTTTCAACCTCCTTTTCACTTTCTCCCACCTTTCACCACTGTCTCTGTTTCCACCGTTTTGTTAGTCAATCACAATTTTCGTTGGTAGGCCCTGTGCCTCCAATCATCCACTGTTAAAGTTCTTTTTCTTCAGTTATAGTCTTCGATCGAGGATAAATTAAAATGGTGAAGATTTTTCTTGATTTTCTTCTTCAAAATATATTACAACTTGCTTTTCTGAGTTACAACCAAGGAATCCCCATAGAAAACGCAAGGAAGGTCCTAGGTGAGCTTTGAAGTGACGTATTGATTTCTTTGGTCCAACGATCTTTAACTTTATATTTAAAATCCTCCCCAAAGGCCGTGATCTTATAATCGTGAACCAATTGAATTTTCTCCACCACCCTTTCTCCAATCAGATTCGTTGTTACAAGTCTATATGCAATATTGTTTACTTAAGCAAATCTCGAATGATTACTTTAGCAATCACGAATATCTGCATATCTCACTTAGGTTACACAACAATGGGTATCAGGCCCCTGGCAATTGTTTATAAATATAACCCTGAGAGCGAACTTATGCAACTCCTTGCCTTCTCGCCTTTGGGTATTGTGTTTGTAAGTACGTAACTCATATAAATATAACACTCGTCATCAACCCCTCTTTCTATCTGCGGTATGTGCTTTAGCATAGGGTACTAGCATATAGCAGAGTACCGTAGTGTCGTGGCGTCCACTCACCAGCAGTGGCGCTTCCCGTACAAGGACCCCTTTCACACGACCAACAAAGCCCCTTTTCATAGTTTACTAGGCATGGCAGTCTTCGCCCTGTGTAGCGAAGGACGCTGGCCCCACAGTCGATATCGGTCTGTCTTACCGTGCGCACCTAGTGCTCCCATGTACACATAACCCACTGATTAATAAACGCGTGAATCGTTCAATCTGTTTCAATACTGCCCCCCTACAACATTGCTTGCAAACATGGCCCAGTGAGTAGGATTGCTTGCAATTGCTTGTGACTTGCAACATTGAAACATGGGACGATACGCGAATCGGTGGAGCGTACGTCTACGAAGCACTGACGGAACTAAACGAATAGGCGACAGTGTACATGCTGGACCTTGAGTGCAGTGCAGTGCAACAGTGTGCATGCTGGACCGCGAAATGCCGTGCGACAATGTGACACGCCTTCGTGGACACGTAGTGGTGCGAACAAAGATGTATTTCATCCCACTCACATGGATACTGAGCCTCTCGACCGAGTACTACCTGCCGCGGCCGCAACCCAGGCACGGAGCCCATCTGACCCACGCAGGCCACGCCCACCCAGCCGAGTAGCTCGTACAACGCCTCAACTCCCTCGCTGCAATACGTCACTGCAGGAGGTAGTGGCCAATTGCCGCTCACACGAGGCATTGAGGGTGACAATCTCTGATGTCAAGAAGGATCCGCATGCATGCACCGTGTCGGCATACCAGAGGGCTCCACGCCAGACGCACACATTCCCGCCTCAGCGGCCCCCCGCCTCCGCACCTTACCCCGGCAAGGTTGGCACCTGCCGTCCGATGTCTGACGGCTATCGTCCTCTGCCACCTTTCAGCATACGCATCCGTATGCTACCTGACACAGGGGCGGACATCGCAGTGATAGCCACGTGGTACCTAGGCATGTTGGGAATATCTAGAGCCAGCTTACAGTCGCCACTCTCGGTGCCGACGCACGTGGCCGACATATCTCTTATGCCCCCCGCAACGGGACGCTTCCGGGCTACCTTGACGTCCGGAGACAGGGATTGCAACGCCGCCGTACGGGTTCACGAGGGGTCCAAACACTCCTATTCTTCTTCGGCTTGGCCATAGTCCCGCCCGACTTCCCGAAGCCTATCCTGGCGGTGACATACGCGAACAGGTGCGCCGAGCTAACGCTACCTGTTGACAGTTCACCAGCCGCCGCTCGCGACTACGTCTTCTGCGGGCTGGTCTCCAAGAATTATCCCCGCACCGCCCCCCTAGAAAAGATGGTGGGTCTCCTCCCCACCCACGAGAATCCACCCGCAAGCCGACGCGGCGCCCATCGCCGCCCATACGCCCAGGCCGATACCGTCCGCATTTCAGGATCAAATGATGGAAGAACTTGATTTAATGGTGCAGCAAGGTATCATCACGCTTGTAGGTGAGGCCAACTCTGTCATCGCCGCCCGTGCTGGCACCCTTCGACCCCGCCCTGCCAGTGGTACTGCAGACGGATGGGTCGCGCCTCTACACAATCAAGTACGTCTTCCTCCAAGACCACGGTCAGGGGTACTTACGTCTCGTCCAGTGTGGCTCGCCGTTCCCGACGGACGCCGAAACCCGATACGCCACTATCACTGGAGATGGTTGCTGCCACCTGGGCCATGTCCAAATGCAAATCATATTAGTTTGGATTGCCCAACCTCACGTTGATGACGGACCATCGTCCGCTTATCCCCATCCTTACGCCAGGAGCGTCACCGGCAACGTCGGCGCTTCGCGGGGACGACCCGTCGCCCGCCGCCGACGCCGAGAGGACGCTCTAAAGACTCCGGGCCGCGGCACGGATAAACCCCACCTACGGTCACCTGCTTACCTGCGTGTCCTCCGGATTCCCGTCCAACAGCTTCGCCTTATCCAACTCCGTCCCCCCGTATTGGAAGCTCCGACGGGGAACTGGTGCTGTACGGCCAGCACATCGTCGTCCCCGCCGCCCTACGGAAGTGCCCACCGGCCCCCGAAGACGCCGCCCCCGTCGCGTCCCATCCCTCAGCAGAGGACCTGCCGTCCTCGTGCGCAGACTCCCCCTTCTCCCACACACACCACTCGCCCCGAGAATAAGCATACCTCTAGCAATGGTCCTGCGAGCGCGGTGTGTGTGTGTGTGTGTGTGTTGGGGGGGGATGTGCTTTAGCATAAGGTACTAGCATAGGGCAGGGTACCGTAGTGTCGTGGCGTGCCATGACCAACAGTGACGCTTTCCGTACAAGGACCCCTTTCATAAGGCCTACAAAGCCCCTTTTCATAGTTTACTAGGCGTGGCAGTCTTCGCCCTGTGTAGCGAAGGGCGCTGCCCCCACCCTAGTCGATATCCTTCTGTCTTACCGTGCGCACCTAGCGCTCCCATGCATGCATAACCCACTGATTAACAAACGCGTGAATCGCCCAACCTGTTTCACTGCTACCCCCCTGCAACATTGCTTGCAAACACTACCCACTTACCTACTACCCTCTTACACCAGGGGTCCAAATGCACTTCCCTGTCGAGCCATGAAATCATGTGTTTCTGTATTCGAAACAGCTACTCGATCCATTGCAGGTACACTGACTTCATCATCAACTCGTAGAGTCCAAGATCTTAAGTTCGTCACCTCTTTTTTACATTCTTCACTACCCTACACGACTTCCAAGTTTACTCTGTCTATCGCCGGGCAATTTCGTTCAACTGAGAGGGAGGTGAAAGGAAAAAGGTACCAGAGCTCATTCTCAGCATCCTCACCTTATCTCTTATTATATTTTCGTGATTAATGGTCTTAGAGGGGATTTACACGGTCTAACGGTCGTCGAACGCGGTTCGACAGACACGTGTTTAAAGTGATGTGTGAACGGGGTATTTGGTTGTCAACCGTGTAAACCCCCCTTTACACGCTCGATGACAGTACGCTACAGTATATCAAAGATCCAATGGCCTCTTTTTTTGTACCACTTTATTTATTTACTTCTATTCTGTGAGTCTGCTCTTTTTAATATTGAATGTCGTTAAGTTTTGCAGTTTCCCGTGACATTATATTTTTCCCCATTTTCTGTTCTTGCCATTGTTTTCAAATAATAATTACAATGATAAGAACAATAACAATGAGAATAATAATAACAATGAGGATAATAATAACAATGAGGATAATAATAACAATGAGGATAATAATAACAACAACAACAACAGTAATGAATGAAAGTAATAACAAAAATATTAATGATATTAATAACTAATAATAATTACAATGATAAGAACAGTAACAATGATGATTATAATAATAATAATAATAAAAACAACAACAACAGTAATGAATTAAATAACAAAATATTAATGATAATATTAACTAATATTAATATCAATACTAACACTAACAACAACAACGACGACGACGAGCACGAAAATGATTATTATTTTAATGATAACGATGATGACTTCTATAATTATTGTGATACTTAGTGATGATTCTTATGATGATTATTGTGATAATGAAGATGATGATGATGACGACAATGATAGCTGTGATGATGAATACTATTCTAATGATAACGATGATGACTGCTATGATTATTGTGATGCTTAGTGTTGATTATGATGATGATTATTGTGATGATGATGACGACGACGATGATGATGATGATGATGACGACGACGACAATGATAGTTGTGATGATGATGACGATGATAGTTGCGATTATTACGACGACAACGATGTTAGTTGTGATTATGACGACGACAACGACGATGTTAGTTGTGATTATGACGACGACGACGACGAGGAGGAGGAGGAGGAGGAGGAGGAAGATACGGCAACTGGGGCGCCGTTAGCCGTTCCTGTCCACCACAGCTTCCGTCCAACCAGCACATAGACGAACCTTCGATTCAACCAAGACTGTGCCGAGTAGCGACTTGGTTCCGATCCCTACTTACGTTCGAATCCAGAAGCTCCCTTCGACTCCCACTTGCCCTGGAAGTCCGAGCACACAGGGTAAGGGTGCCGCCACCTCGGTCGGAGCTCAGCACCTGCTGGCGAGAGCTCATCATGCGGAAACAGCTACCGAAGGAACGAATGGCAGAACAATAGAAAGCAACGCTCTCTCTCTCTCTCTCTCTCTCTCTCTCTCTCTCTCTCTCTCTCTCTCTCTCTCTCTCTCTCTCTCTTGTCCCTCTCCCGAGGTATCTCCTTCTCCCTCCTTATCCCTCGTAGGTAATTCCAAGCACGTTGCTCTTCAGGTGGGGAAGGAGGAGGAGGAGGAGAAAAGGGAGGATCACGAGGTCTTTCAGTTTGGCCATCTCAGATTTGGGACTGTCTTTCCTGTTATTTTGATATACATGTATATATATATATATATATATATATATATATATATATATATATATATATATATATATATATATATACACACACACACACACACACACATATATATATATATATATATATATATATATATGTATATATATATATATATATATATATATGTATATATGTATATATATGTATATACATATACACATAGTGCAATCAGGGACCTCGGCAAGGATTCACACACCTTTTATGACATTAAGAGGAATTCCACGTTTAGAATTTCATCAAATCTCCGGAACATTCAAACAAACAATCTGTTTCCATCGAAATCCAATGTATCAACGTGGCAAATGGCTGAACCCACATTGTATGGAGTGAGTATGATTGGAGGGGAATTCCTGAAAAGAAGAGAAAGGAGATCCGAAGGCGGGATGGTAGTCGATGCTTGAGGTCATCGAATGGCGCAAATCTGTGACTGTCGTTTGTATTTGCTTTACTTTATGGTATTACTTCAAAGTAACTCCACGGGTCACCAAGTTTGACTCTTGATGTGTTAACGGGAGCTGGTTTAATGTGGTCAACTGTTTGCATCGCTGTGCGTTTAGTTGTACCAAGATGATGTGTCCACAGTTGTTCACGTTGCCCCCGAGAACTCGTCAGTTCATTTACAAGGGTCTTGGGTTCCACATTTGGGGGTCGGTCGAACAGTCACCAGGGACTATACAGTATCTCGAGACAAGTCATCTCCTCTTCCCACACCTCGTCCTCGTTCTCGTCCTCGCCTTCCTCCTTCTCCTCCACCTTCCTACTGCTTGTTCCCCCTTAATCCTCCTCTCCCTACTCCTCATCATCTTTCCCCACCTCCTTTGCAGTCACTCCCCCCTCCCCACTCCCTCCTCCCCCTCATCTACCCTTGCCCCCAACTACCACAAACCACCTCACCTTTGCCTCCTCCCCCCTAACCCCGCCCCCCCATCCCCGCATCCGCCGACCGGCTTAGCAGCATCCACGACTACCCACCCAATCCGCCACCTTTCTTCCACTCGCGAACCACCAAAATTCTTTAATTGACTCAAGACGCCCATTCTTCTTGGCATTCCTCGTGCCCCTATGATTCACTAGCATTGCCGCAGGCCACGTGCTGGACTCGTGATCGACAGGTATTAACCTCCAGACGAAATCCCAGAGCAAGTGTAGCGTGCGTGCGGCCACAAACATGAGCTCCTTTTGTATACATAGTTGGAAAAAAATAAAATCTACTTTGTTTTTCTATCATGTAATGGCACTATAATGGGTTTATTTTATATATTCCAGAAAAGAGTGTCTCCATGGGTGGGCGTCGTTAACAAAATTACTCGATCTGTTCATTGGTGCTAAAATTACACCTCATAGTTCTATGTTTTCGTTACCGAGCACCAAGACTGCAAATCGGCAAGTTTCGAGATTTTCCTTTCTCCCAATTGTATGTATGCAAGAACATGAAATTATGTGTACCCTGGAAATGTGAATGTGTGCACCTACGCGTACATAAATATCTTCCTGTATACGTGTGCGTGTCTGTCCTGCCTTCACTTCTACAGTAAATGATGCAGCAGCCGATGCATTTTATGTAGTTTTTGTACATACGACACAAGTCAGTTACGACCTAATAAATTCGTCTAGATCGTAAATCTACGATGTCAACAAACACACACCAATCTCACAAACACTAACCGCTCCAGTACAAGTGAATCTAACAGTTTATGCTTTTACTATCCTTTCTGGTCATAATAGCTTTTCACCAAATTCCTCTTGTGGGACTTGTCACAAAATTTAACAAAAACTTTACTTGAATTCACGGTAGAGACAAAACCAAAATTAGGAAGACAATGTGAGACAGAGCCAAGAATAGGGAATAGAATAAATAAGAATAACAAATGTGAGGATGAGTATTATGTTAATTAATTAATGTCCTGCCC
>NC_134780.1:19286572-19289072 GCF_046742065.1 Oratosquilla oratoria | reverse complement strand
ATATATATATACATATATACGTATACATATATGTATTCATATCCATATATATACATAATATATATATATATATTATATAATATATACGTATACACATATATATATATATATATACATATACATATATATATATACATATATATAATATATATACACATATACATATATATATATATATATACATATACATACATATATATTTATATATATATATATATATATTATATGTACATATATAAAGGGTGTATATATAAACATAAATTGACGAATATGTATTTTTTCGACTTCATTTCAAAGCAAAGTAATCACAATTTCTCTTTTCATTTTTGTTTAAAAAAGAAATAAACGGATAACTGAAATAATGCAGTAAATAAATACGCAAGTAATTACAGAAAAGTAGTCAACAAAATCAGTGCACAGATAACAACATCTCATTTGACCTGTCAATGGTTTCATAAAAAAAAAAAAAAGATCGAAACGTCGGAAACAAATCGAAATGGGTTCCATCCCTCAACATACTTACAAAGTCATTTCTAGCTTTCAAGCTATAAAATTTGTGAACAAAGAATTCTGAACATTATTTTTCTTCAAATTGTGGAGAGAGGGAAGATCAGCTTTACTCAAAGACCCCAAGACAACGCGGATCCCATCCCTTGGTACTTTTGATTTTATTCTGAATACTACCGCCGGGTTATTTCTTTCATATCTGTGGCAGACCCCCCCTCTCCCCCCCCCCCCCTGTCGGTAGCAGTAGACGAGGAGGGAGAGGACGGGACTGCGAGGAAAGCAAGTGAGCAAAAATCACCTCCCCCCCCCCCACACACACCCGGTCATTCATTTCACCCTCAGCTTCCTCCGGATATCGTGACTGCAGTGGCATCATACCGTGGACACCGTCTCCTGCATCCACGTATGAAATGTCCCAAACTGCCTCCAGGGTTGAGGAGAGAGAGAGAGAGAGAGAGAGAGAGAGAGAGAGAGAGAGAGAGAGAGAGAGAGAGAGAGAGAGAGAGAGAGAGAGAGAGAGAGAGAGAGAGAGAGAGAGAGAGAGAGAGAGAGAGAGAGAGAGAGAGAGAGAGAGAGAGAGAGAGAGAGAGAATGAGAGAGAGAGAGAGAGAGAATGAGAGAATGAGAGGGAGAGAGAGAGAGAAAGAGGGGGAGAGTACCTGTATCTTCTCCCTTTTGGCCAAATAAAACATATTGCTAGCAACCAGAATACCATTCCCAAGAGGGCAACCAACACGGATACAAATGAGTTAACTTCCTGTGTGGCAATCCCTCCCTTCTTCTTACCCTCCTTCCCACCTCCTACCTTCCTCACGCTTTTCCCTCCCTACTGCCCTCCTTCCTTTCCACCCTCCTTTCTACCCTATCTCCCTTCTCTCCTCCCTCCCTCCCTGTGTCCCTCTTTCCTAGACGATACTTTTTTCTCTTTTGTTTCTATACCCTTCCCACCTTTTCCATTCCCCGTCCTCTCCCTTCCAGCACCTCCTTTTTAATTCCCTTACTTTCACTCGACTTCCCCCCCTTCCCCACCCATGTTTATCATCCCTGCCTCTCCCTTCTCATCCCATACTTTTCATTCCTTTCCCCTCTTTTCTCACTTTCCTTCTCATCCCTCCCATCCCCTCCCCCTTCCTTTCCATTTATCGTGACCTCCTCCTATGCACACACTCCACTTTTGTCCTTCTCCACTGCCTCCCTCCCTCTCTCCCGCCCTCCACTTCTAAACCTCCACTGCTCATATCCGTTTAATATCTTGCACACACCAGCTGCAGCTCTGAGGTCGTCGTGGTTGTGTTGTTGACGTTTCTCTGGTTATTAATGCTGCTGCTGCTGCTGCTATGGTACTGTTCTCGTTCCCGCGGCCGTTATTGATGCTATCAAGTACCACTGTTGTTGTAGTTGATACTGCTGTTGGTATCGTTATAACTGTTGCTTTCGTTGCTCTTCTTGTAGTTATTACTGTTGATACCGGTTGTTGTCATTGATACTGCTGAGCTTGTTCTCATTTATGTTATTGCCTTTCAATCTGCTGCTCTAGTTGTTACTATCATTGGCATTATCATTGCATATTCTTTTACTGCTGCTGTGGTTGTGTGTGCTGCTAAAGTGGTTTCATTACTGTTGCTGTTGCTATCGTTGCTGCTTTATATTGCTGTATCAACTGCCCCATCTCCTGGTGTTACTGTACGTCTTTTAACCCGTAAACTACGACCATTTTATTCAGCTGAACGAAACCTCCACTGCCTATTTCCATTAACTACTGTACAAAGTGACAGTGACCGTTCTCATACATGATTTTATTTACAAGAGGGGAACTTCTCATCTCTTGGTATCGTTCTAGGCACTCCTCCCCTATCCCTCCCCTCCCCCTCGACGCTGATCTTCCTTCTGCAGAAGTTCACGGGTCTTCTGTCGGAGCTCATGGTTTCAACTCTTCCCTCGTCCGCCCACCCACCCGAACTCCCGCCGCCTTTTTCTCCTGAAGGTCTTTGAC
>NC_134780.1:19266572-19279072 GCF_046742065.1 Oratosquilla oratoria | reverse complement strand
AAGAGAGAGGGGGAGAGAGGGAGAGAGAGCTCTCAGCCAAGGGGAAAGAGATGACGGTGGCCACCAATTTGTGGACAAAGACAACAAGTTTCCCTCGGCGGCGCAAAGCCACTAAAGAACGCTATGACCATCTTACGGCAACACCACCTCCCAAGAGGGGTGGGGGGGAGGAGGGGGAAGAAGAGTGTCAAGTAGAGCCAGATGAGGGAGACAGTGGGGGGAAATGGGGAGGACAGAGTGGCAACAAGGAGAGACGGGAGTGAAACAGAACCATTTGGAGGGGAGCTTGGTTAGGAAAACTTAGATGGGGGTTGATGGGGGGGGGGATGGGGGATGTCTGGCGACAGAGGAATGCTGGCAGAAAACTCTCGAGGTGGTGGAGGGTGGAGGTAGGTGGGGAGAGAACTTTGGGCGGAGTGAAGTGACAGACCCACCAGAAACAAGGGGAATCTAAAGTATCTTAGAAATGAAATATTGTACTCGTATTTCGTTGTCAATAAAATGCGCTCCTATTCTTATACTCCAGGAATCGAAAGTGATCGGCATTATTCTGTATAGATCAGCCTCTGATCTCTGAAAATTTATCCGTGACTCTAGTCCAAAGGGGTGCCACCGCAAATGTGAATAAGCACTTATTGTAAAGCAATTTGATTTAGTCAGTATTCCATATGGGGCTTAGAAATGAACGAGGGGGAGGAGAGGATATTAAGGTGGCGGGGAGGAAAGGGAGAGGGAAGGGCAAGGGGAAAGGGAAGGGAAGGGAAGAGGAAGGGGAAAGGAATGGGATGAGGAGGGAAAGAAGGAAAACAAGGAGTTGAAAAAGGAAAGGGATGACAATGTAAGGGAAGAGGATGACGAGGAGTTGGAAGAGAAAGACGACGAGGAAGACAAGGAGGAGAAAGAAGAAGAGGAGAGTGTGGTAGTAAGAGGAGTGTCAGTTAGTAACAGGCTACTTTCTTCAGTTCCGTGATACCCGGCCATTTGGTAGCCAAGGAGCTCAGCGTCGAATGGTCTGCGAAAGAGGAGATAATGAAGAATAAACAGGAAGGTTGGGGGGGGGGAGTAGGATGAAGGAGAGGGAGTATGGAAGAGGCACATCGGGTGCGGGGGGAGTGGGGAGGGGGGCGAGTTAACCATGGGATGTTAGACCCTCGGGTATCAGATGGCACCTTCCAGCTGACACCAAACCATTCTGTTCATTCCCGTGGCACCCTCTCGGTATTGAAGATCTCCAATATCCTTTTCTATAGCGGGCCTCAATCCCCATTCTATTCTGGCCCCAGGCTAATTTATTCGTCTCTATAGCATCCAATCGAGTGTGGGGATGGGGGGGGGGGTCGGATGTAAAGATGATACAATACCATGAGTGTGTCAAAAAAGAAAGAAAAAAAAAACAATAACACTTGAACCCAACCACTAAGGTCACACCCATGACATGTCACCCACATCCGTGTCCACTCCACCCTCCCACACCACCCAACTTCATCTGAGCACGTTCCCCGCCCTTTCTCCCCTCCCCATACCCCGCCACCCTTCCTCTCGTCCCGCTGGTCGACACAGGAAGTGCGAGGGCGTGATCCCTGCGTCGGTGAAGCAAGAGCAGGACCAAAGGGATGCATGCTCACGCCCACGAGGGCTGACTATGGATGCCAGTCTTGACAGTGCTTCACGGCACTCCGTGACTTCTTTTTAATTGTCGAAAGTGACTAAATTTTATTCTGGCTGCCGCCAAGTGATTGTATTTAGTCAGGGGGGGGGGCAACAGCCCCACACACAAACAAACAAAGGGTCAGTATCACCAGGCAGTATCACTATGAGTAGCACCAATGTCATCTCTTAACTGCTTCAGTGGACGTTACAACCGTGTAAGATCACGTGACAGCACAAAACAGGTCAGATGTCAAACGCAGGTCATTCTCATGTGCGACCTTGCCTGACCTCGACCGGATGTGGAAACGGCTACACAACAACTTGTCACATTTCCTATTCACTCCTTTTTTCCACATTTGCATTTACTGCCTCTCAACATCGACTGAAAATAATATTTTCAATAACTATTGCGGATTTCCATGACATTTCATGATCAATATTCATGATACCCGAATATTTCCTCTATTTCATCCATGTTTCTCTTTCTTTTCTCTGATCTCTGCCTTTTGTTGATAAGCTTGTTTAGTTCTAATCTATTTCGTCTCCTCTGCTTTTAATCTGCAATCCTTCTTCTTTTAATTAAGTCATTTGTACCTTTGGAGTATTATTTTTATCTAATACTTTTTGTATTTTCTACTTTCTCTGCCGATTCCCTAATGATATTCAGTAAATTCAAATTCATACCTTCGACGGTGTCCTCGTTAATTCTTAGAGCTTCGAATCTATTTAATTTCTAACTGATTTTTTTCTTGTTATCCTTAACCTTCGCAAGACTTGTTTGCTTTTTTTAAAACTAGTTTATTTTTCCGACTCTGAAGACAGCAAATGACATATCTGATAGAAAGAAATGGGGATATCATTAAATGCAGAGATAGCATGGTAAAAAGAGTAGCAGAATTTTACCAAGAGCTTTAGTCGTCGAAGACAGTAGCTGAATCAGTAAATTCACGTGTAGACGTTAGTAGTGAACCAGAAATTAGAAATAAGTAGAATTTGCTCTAAAAAATGTGAAACAAGGAAAAGCATCTGGGGAAGATGGTATATCGATAGATCTTTTGAAAGAAGCAGGGAAAGAAGTTCATATTAATTTAGCTCAGTTGTACACCCAGTGCTTACGTCATGAAAGCATTCCTGAATCATAGTGCAATCTTATAGTGATTTTGCTTCATAAAAAAACAGACCAGAAAGATCTTATTAACTACCGGCCGATTAGCTTGCTTTCAAATGTATATAAAGTAGTCTCCAAGATCCTTGCAAATAGACTAAGTCAAGTTTTAGATGGAAACCAACCGTGAGTACAGGTGGACTTTAGAAGCGGATATTCGACTCTAGACCGTTTGCAGGCGGTGAACCAACTAATCGAGAAAACTACAGAACACAATATATCTCTGTGTTTAGCTTTTGTAGATTACGAGAAGGCCTTTGACTCGGTAGAACAAATAGCAATACTAAACTTGCTACGAAAGCAGGGTACAAACGAACAGATCGTAAGAATTCTAGAAAAGATTTATGTGAAAGGTACCGCTGTAATTCGACCACATATACAGAAAAGATAAAGATCGAGAAAGGAGTATGACAAGGCGATATAATTTCACTTAAACTATTTACAGCTTGCTTGGAAGAGATTTTCAGAAGGTTAAGTTGGGAAGGGAAAGGTATAAAGATTAATGCCAAATATTTGAACCACCTAAGATTTGCGGATTGCATTATCCTTGTTTAGAAAGAACAGAAGACTTGCAAGATATGTTGAGTGATCTGAACAGGGAAAGCCTCAAAGTAGGTTTAAAAATGAATGAGTAATACCAAAGTAATGTTCAACACGAAAGTTCAAAGGGATTATACTCGATGGTTAGAGTCTTGAAGTTGAAGAGTAATTTTTTAGGCCAGATGGTGAAAGTGACCAATGATCATGATAATGAAACAAAAAGGGGTATTACAAATGGTTGGAAAATGGTAAGTATAACAAAATCCTGAGAGGCTCTCCACTTTTATGTCTGAAACGTAAAGTTTACAATTAATGCACTTTGCACGCAGTGATCTACGGAAACTGACGGAGGCGATGGAGACAAGCTAAGAAATGCATAAAGAAGAATGGAGCGATCAATGATGAGAATAACGTTGAGAGACCGAAAGAGAGCAAGTGAAAGATATTGTGAAGGCGGTGAAAAAAAAGGGAAGTGGAATTGGGCAGGTAAGTTAGCGCGAACGACTGATGAGCGATAGATCAAGTGTGTAACCGAGTGGACGCCGCAAAATGGGAAGCTTAGAGGAGGAAGACCAGACAGAAGGTGGAGAGACGAGATTGAGGAATTTGCAAGACTGGCGTTACAGAGTTTGGCGCGGTCGTGTGAATCATGGAATGATATGAAGGAGGCCTTTGTTCAGCAGTGAACTCAGGATGGCAGATTCAATTGATTGATTATTGATATTATTACAACACTGTCAATAAATATTTATCGATCACGAGCCCTGTACCCTGCGCTAGGGTACGGACACTCGCTCACCACACAAGTGAGATATAGGGCACTTGCTTACAAATAAAAAATCCCAAAATTAAAAAAATATATAACTTTACACATCGCATCAATGTGATTCTTTAGCTTAATATGAACTGTTTTATGGAACTAAATTCAAATAGCACTTGCTCACCAATACTCTTTTTTCAAAATTAAGAAATACATAACTTTACCTAAAACAGCCTGACGCCAACCTAAATAAAAGATCTACTTAAGCCCGACCCCCAACACCCACCAACTCGACTGGCGCTGACCAGAACTTCTATCTGGAAAACAGGGGTACAAAGAAATGTAAGAACGGAAAGAAGACACAGGAAAAAAGGTTGAAGTAACATCGTACTGTATATATATATATATATATATATATATATATATTATATATATATATATGTGTGTGTGTATATATATATATATATATATATATATATATATATATAACACACACACACACACACACACACACACACACACACACACACACACACACACGAGTATATATAGACTAAATTCGATTCGACCGTATGACATGGCTGGCCTCTTGTCTCTTATAAAGACAATCCCAGAAAACATATCTAAAGAAGTGACAAAGTCAAAGTATTTCCTCTGAAATGCTACAGAGTCCGCCTCCCCAAGGGTTCGCAGCCACAAACTTAAAAGTCGCGACTCGACTATTCTGACCACTGGACTGGTCCACGGCGCCTCAGACAGATGATGACTCTGAGGAGATGGGGAGGTGAACTGAGATTAGGTGAAGTGGGAGGAGGGAGGCAAGGATCTCAGAGGGAGGCAAAGTGGTTGGGAAGGGCAAAGAAAATAAGAGAGAGGAAAAGGATATGATGAGAGAGGGGGAGGGGGGAAGGGAAAGGAAGAAAAAATATGGAGAGGAGCGAACGACGGGGAAGGGGAGACGGGAGTGGGAGGTGGGGGGGGGGCGAAGTGGGAGGAGTAGGGGTAGAGAGCAAGAGCTGGTGTTAGGGAGAGGGGAGAGGAAGGTTACGGGAAGAGGAAGGGAAGGAGAGGGAAGGGGATGCAATATGGAAAGGGGGGAATGCAAAAGAGGGAAAAAGGAGGAGAAGAGAGCGGAGGGAATATTAAGGAGGCAGGGGAAGAGGATGGGGAGGGAAAGGGAGAGAAATGAAGGGAGAGGAAGGGAAGGGGGAAGAAGGGGCGGAAAATACATAGGACAGAGGATGAGAAGGAAAGTAAGAGAAAGGAAGGAAGGAAGGAAAAAAGAAGAATGAGAGGGAGGGAGGGAGGGAAAGATGGGAAACGATATGGAGCGGCAGAGAGAAACAAGGGGGGGAGGGGGGAGAAAGGAAGAGGGAGAACAGGGGCGAGGAAGGTCAAAGGAATGATGAAAAAAGGAAAAGGATGAGAAGAGGATGAGTAGGAGGAATAAGAGAGAGAGAGAGAGAGCGGGGGGTAGAGGAAGAAGGGGTTGTAGAGGAGGAAGAGGGGGAGAGGAAAGAGAGGAGAAGAGAAGCAAGTGGAGGAAGATAAGGGGAAGAGGAGGAAAAGGATACAAAGAAAAGGCGTAAGCAGTTCACACCGAGAGGCACTTAGCTGCAACCGGGCACGTCACCTTGACCCTCTGTGCTCGGACTTCAAGGGCAAGAAGCGCCAGCCATCAGCTGCTGGGTTTGAACGCGGATCAATATCATGTGGAACAGGTGGAAGGAGTAGAAGAGGAGGGTACGAGATGGGAAGGTGGGATGGGAGACAGGAGGAGGATGGAGGGAATAGTGAGGCTGAGGGAAAGGGCGTGAATGAGGGAAGGGATCCATAGAAGAAGAAAAAAAACCAGAGGAGGAGGGGGAGGTAGATAAAGAGAATGAAAAGGATGGGGAGGAGAATGAGGAGAAATGAGCGGGAGGAGGAGGAAAAGGAGGAGGAGGAGGAAGATTAGGAGGATGAGATGTCACAGGAGTTACATGGACCAACGACCAGCAACATATGTATTTTTCCTTACATGGCTGATCGGTACCTATCCTAATCTAATACTATACTGAAATTACCCGGAAGCTGCGAGGATTTGTAGCTAAGTAAATGTCGAGACGTTTTTTGAATATCTCAATAGTGGAACAATCAATGACGTTGGATGATAGACCATTCCAAATAGTAACAATGCGATTGAAGAAAAAGTATTTTGCCTCGTTTGTTTGAAACCGTTTTCTAACCATTTTGCTTCCATTAACCATAGTGCTATTGGAGGTGTAAAAAATAAATAAATAAATAAATAAATAAAAAAATCCACATTCATGTTTTCAATTCTTTGAACAATTTTGGAAACCTCCATTCAATGACTTCTCAATCTGCGTTTCGAAAGGGTAAACAAAATTAATTCATTTAGGCACTCTTCGTACGGCTTGTTTCACAATCTAAATATGATTTTTGTTACTTTTCATTGTACTCTTTCTAATTTTTCTGTCCGTTCTAGAATATAGAGATCAGAACTGGACACAATATAGGTTAGGTCTAACTAGACTATTGTAAAGATTAAGATTAAATTCTTCATTCTATACTCAAAAGGTCTTCCTTAAAATCCAATTCATTTGTTAGCAGATTTTACGACCTCCGAACTCTGTTTACTCGGCTTGAGATCATTTGAAATCATTACACCGATATCTTTCTCTTGTTCTACATTTGCCATATATACACCAGTCATAGTATAGTTGGCCTGGACATTACTATTACCATTTACATTTATCGATATTAAAAAACATCTGTGAATCTACTGCCCATCCACATAAAATGTTCCAATCAATATGTAACTCTTGTTATTGTGTTAAAGATGTCATCTTATTTGAAATATTTGTATAACCTGCAAATTAAATGTTTTACACTTTCACCCTACTGAGCCCCCAGTTACTCTGGTCGATACGCCAACGGTAGTCTGAACATTTTCCATTCAAAACAACACTCTGCTTACGATCAGAAAGCCAATCTGAAATCCATCGGTGAGTGTGTCCTACTATACCACGGGTTTCCAGTTTACTTAGTAACCTCACATGTGCGACTTTAACAAACGTTTTCTGAAAGTCCAGATATATAACGTCAGCTGCCCTCCCTTCTCCATACATTTCATAAAAAAGGGAGGGGGGTGAGGAGGATCAGGAAGAGGAGGAGGAGGTGGAGCAGGAGGAGGAGGTGGAGCAGGAGGAGGAGGAGGAGGAGGAGGTGGTGGAGCAGAAGGAGGAGGTGGAGCAGGAGGAGGAGGAGGTGGAGGTGGAGCAGGAGGAGGAGGAAGGGGAGGAGGAGAGAGAGGAGTAGGAGGAGGAAGACTGAGAACGTGACGTGACCCCTTGGCTCTCAACTTGGCCTGACCTTTACGAGCTCGGCAACCCTTAACAAGGGCCGGGGGCGGAACGAGCGGGAGGAGGAGGAAAAGGAGGTGGAGGAGGAGGAGGAGTAGCAGCAGCAGGAAGGAGGAAAAAGGTGAGCAAGAGAAAGAGGAGGAAGAAGAAGAAGAAGAAAAGAAAGAACAAGAGGATAAGAAGGTGGTAGAGGAGGAGAAGTTAGAGAAGGAGGAGGAGCAGCCGCATTATCAAGGGAGGGAGAAAGGGTGTGTGAAGCTGGTGCTAAGACAAGAGAGATGGTAATCTGAGAGAGAGAGGGAGGAGTCAAGACTTTTATCTCTCTCTCTCTCTCTCTCTCTCTCTCTCCCTCTTTCTCTCTCTCCAGTCAAAAAAGGAGTGGGAGTAAATGGAAGCAAGAAAATGGTGGTTGAGGGAAGAGAAGTTAAGAGAAGGAGAAAGGGGTGGGGGAGAAGGAAGGGGAGGTGAGGGGAAAGGAGAGGGAGAAAAGGAGGGGAGGGGAAAAGGGGAAAGGGAGGTGAGGGGAAAGGAGAGGGAGAAGAGGAGGGGGGGAAGAGGAAAGGGGGTGAGGGGAAAAGGGGAAAGGAGAGGGAGAAGAGGAGGGGAGGGAAAATGGAAAAGGGAGAAAGAGAGGTGAGGGGAAAGGGGAAACAGGAGGGGAGGGGGAGAAAGAAGGGAGGGGGAAACAGAGGGTAGGAAGAAGGGAGGAAGAGAAAGAAGGGAGGGGTAGGGGAGAGGGAGGGGGAAGGAAGGGGGTGGAGGAGAGGGAGGGGGAGGGGCGTGGGGGGAGGAGAGGAGGGGGAAGGATGAGAAGAGCAAAAGAAAGGATTATCGTCGTTTGGAGAGAGAAACCTAGATGTCCGAGTACAAAGGGCAAAGGTGACGACCTCGGGTAGCAACAGCTATGTGGTTCTTGGCGTTACATCTTCTAGAATATTCGAGAAGCCTCAGCCCATTTCTATCTCTTCGGTGCAGTGTTGTGATCTAGTTATTTTATTCCATTTAACGTCAGACGATTTCATTCAGTATAAAGTGAAGAATAGGTTTAAACCCTCTCAATTAACTATTTCATTAACAACAAAAGGGTTATGTCCATCGCGATAAATTTCTTCTCTGTCTTAGAAGTGCCTTAATCCTAGCTGCCGCCAGACGATTTTATTACTCTCAGAGTAAGTCAGCCCACATCAACGGTCATTTCATTCAGCTGTAAGGAGCCCCTTCCTTTCACCCCTTCTTTCGTTTAAGACTCTATACATAGCCCCGTCAACCAAGGTTTAAGTGTTTATAGAACGACAAGGACTGTCACCGCGTGTCTCGTGCGAGTGTCGCCGACGGTGCCTCCATCCGAAGAAATGAAGTCAAAAGTATTCCAAACATTTTCTCATCTTCGGATCCTTCACCTCCAAAATTCCGATTTTTTTTTTTTTTTTTAATACATGGCTGGAGCGGTGCTCATGGAGTGTCATTTCTATATTTCTATTTATCGAATTTGCCTCAATTCAAACATGATCTGGATTGTAGTCTTTCAACTTATTCCACAACATCTATGTGGAAAGCTGTGTCTCCTAATAACGGTACCTTTTAAACCTCTGATGTTGTTATTGTTGTCTTTATTTCATTCTACAACAACATATCTCTGCCCATTTCTTTCTTCGGATTCCTTTTTAGGTTCTAAATCCCAGTATCATATCACTTTTTCTCTTCTCCAATGCAGGCAGTCCCAGTTTCTGCACCACAGAGGTAACCAAACTTTTTTTTGACCAGACCGGGCCAAATAACTGAATGACGAACGTCGGCCGCATAATCATCTTGTTCAGTACAATACAGTGAATACACAAAAAATAAAGACAACCAACATATTTATTTACCAATACACAAAATATAAAGACATACACAAGCAAATAAAGACAATGAACATATTTATTGACCAGGTTTTAGAAAACTGATTGTTAAAAAAAAATTACATGGCCGGAAGAGAGCTCAGAGCTCATATAGGACCGATCTATGGGTAATGCTGTGACCATACACGCACACATATACCCAATTCCCCGCCCACGAGAGTTGGAGTAACGACTCACAGCGCAGCGATACTGAAATTATTTCAGCCCTGAGCGGGGTTCGAACCCGGACCGCCGTAGTGGCAGCCGGGAACTCTGACACTACGCCACGAGTCGTGTAATGTGTGTGTGTGTGTGTGTGTGTGTGTGTGTGTGTGTGTGTGTGTGTGTGTGTGTGTGTGTGTGTGTGTGTGTGTCTGTGATTCGACCATCCCTTTACTCCTCCTGTAAGGTTGTACTTTCCCTTCGTCTCTTGCTGCCGCCAGGCTATTTCATTAATCTTCGTGGCAACACACCGTCGGTTGGAAAGGGGCTTGCTAATCGTACATGTGCTTAGGCCCAGGGCAATATTGGTTAACTCCTTCAATACAGTTGCATACATAAATCTATTCTGACTAAACCCAAACGATTTTATTCGCTAGAGACACTGTCGTAGTAAAGAGATTCTCGAGGACCTAGAGAGAGAGAGAGAGAGAGAGAGAGAGAGAGAGAGAGAGAGAGACAGATGCCAGTTTAATTGCGTCCAAAGTAGCCACCTTTGCCCATGTGTTCAGACAGCCTGGGTAAGTGGCAACCACTGGACTCGAACCTGAGCTCTACGTGATACGAAGCGGAATCGAAACCAACGCGCCACGGTCTGCCTGACACCGTCACAGTAGCGTCCCCGGTCTGAATAAAACAATTAAACGTAAAAAAAAAAAAAAAAAAATCCTTCATTGAGGTTTTCCATTTTGTGTTAACACGTTTAATTCCCCGTTTTTATCTGCCTATTTGTTGATCTATTCATGCATTTACTTATTTTATTATTTGTTACGCCTTATGTACATAACTATTTATTATTTATTATAATTTTTTTCTTTTCTGCATTCAACCCCGTCTTGGTACGGAAAGTGTCGATATATTTAGCCACTGTAATCCGTTGAAAAATTTAGACAAAAAAATTGAATGATGATGATGATGATGATGTGATGATGATGATGGACATGAAGGCAAGCAAACCAACATAAATTCAGGAACATAAACGTCAATAAAACGACAAGCTGCAGCGTTTTTGTAACGTACCGTCTTGTCGACAGAGGAGACAGACTACTTGGAGAGAGAGAGAGAGAGAGAGAGAGAGAGAGAGAGAGAGAGAGAGAGAGAGAGAGAGAGAGAGAGAGAGAGAGAGAGAGAGAGAGAGAGAGAGAGAGAGAGAGAGAGAAAGGGCGATCGGTGGCACCACTCACAAAATAAACGTTCCTTTAAAAATAAATTATATGACGTTCACTACGCGATACAGAAGAATAAATAAGAGTCTATGATCACCACCAATCATCCTGGAAGACGAGAAAGGAACATAGACGACCGACTAACGAGGCGATAGGTTCCGGAGCACCCGATAAGGGATCGGATCCTCTTGTCGAGACTTTAGACTGTCCTTTGTCATGCCCGATAAGGGATCGAATCCTCTATTTGAGATTTTAGCCTGTCTTTTGTCATGCTGTAGGGCTTCGGGAGCCCTTCCACGCCTACCAGCCTCTTAGCCCAGGCGATTTATATGACTGAAGCCATCTGCTAGCACATGTGCGTGGGCGTTGTTTGCTACCATCTGCGAGTGTGCGCGTTTGGGCTGTTAAATGAGAATAGGGGCGAGTGTGTATGTGCGACTGCGCGCGTATCAACACTTTTCAGAGGTAAAGATTGAGAATGTGTTCATCGCTTCAGCACGGGATTCTGATCTCAAATGAACAAATTTCTTTGACGTGCATGCGTGCGTGTGTGTGTGTGTTTCATCATGGTTTTGGATCTATGAGTAATGTTGTAACCTAACACACACACACACACACACACACACACACACACACACACACACACACACACACACACACACACACACACACACACACACACACACACACACACACAGCCCTTTGCTCAAAGGAGACATTAACGACTTCTGTGTGAATAATTCACACCCAGAGAAGGGCGCAAACTCTGTTCCTACGAGTTAGCACGGTGAGACGTTAACGATACAAACAAGAGTGTACTTATGAAAACGTGTACCTCCACTTGTGTGGCTCTTTACAAGAGTCTCTCTCTCTCTCTCTCTCTCTCTCTCTCTCTCTCTCTCTCTCTCTCTCTCTCTCTCTCTCTCTCTCTTTCTTCGTCCTGGTGTGCAAAAATGATAACATAAGTGTTTTATGCACGCGTTGTTATGTTTGTGTTTATTCACGAGAATACACTCCTAGTGTCTTTAAGAGAATGTATGTACACTCCTAATGTGTCTATCAATAGACTTGTATGTCATCTAATGTTAGTTACTTTTTGCCAGTTATTTTTTACTCGTTTTGCTAACCTTTGTGAGCACGCGTTTATGTATGTCTACTACGCCCACATGTATTTACACCTGTATCTGTTTTTATGCATGTTATTTTTTTTCAACTTATATAGCCGTGTCTTTTTGTATAATGTATATTGTAACGTGTTTGTGTTTGAGGTTACAGTGTGTGTGTATTCACCTTGGTCTTTGGATCACGTGTTGGACTCGTGATCGACAGCTATTTCCCTCCCGGAAGAGAGCTCAGAGCCCTCGTATGACCGATCTATGGGTAATGCTATGATCTTTCACACACACACACACCCAACTCCCCGCCCACGAGAGTCAGAGTAACGACCCGAAGCACAGCGATACCGAAATGATTTCGGCCCTAGACAGGATTCGAACTGGGTACTGCGAGCACTATCGTACTTCACAGTCCAGTGTGTGTGTGTGTGTGTGTGTGTGTGTGTGTTCGTCCACGCGCGTTTACATGTTTTGGTTACACTCTTTCCTATTTTAAGTTCATCCTCAAATTTCATCTTTACGGAAAACAGCTTCTTGATATTCCTCAGGCTTCTTTTTTTCATGTTCACTTATAGTTTTAGTCCCATAATAAGAGACGCTCTGACATTTCATTTCATTTCTTTCTTCTAACAACTCAGGT
>NC_134780.1:19244072-19254072 GCF_046742065.1 Oratosquilla oratoria | reverse complement strand
GTGCCTCCCCAAAACACGCACAAACGAGAAAAATATTCATGACTTATTGGCAATAAGTCATTTGCATTTCAAGATACTCTTTCATTTAACCTTCCTATTAAATTTCTTTTCTTTTCTTTTGCAGGATCTCTTCTTGTCGTCTGGACAGCATTGGAGCAAAGAAAATAGGTATATATTTTTGTTTTCGTCAATTCTCACTCCCAGCACTACATTTTTTTTACCACTGTACAACCGCGTTTCCAAAATCGCCAGCCGTTTGTAATATCCTTGTCTGTTAAAGGATACCACCTCAGAACATTGGTTTTATTTCTGAAATATTTCAATATAATACTAATTTTCAAGCATATTTTCAACACTAAGAATGAAGCAAATTAAGGGCCTGGGATAATAAATTTGTCGTAAACTGTGGAATGTGATTGAACTCGATGGCCTGGTTCTCCTTTGGAAGGCTGCACTCTCCTCTTCCAAACTCCTTTGCGTTGCCCCAGTTTCTTTGTCGCAGTAACCAACGTTTCTATAATTATTCTTGTAGGATGGTGACTTGCTCAATCTCGCTTCTGTTAGCGCCTATTTGTTTTAGTTTCTCTTGTTTCTGTTCTTTTCTGTTCCTTCATCTCTTGTGATCTTCGTTCCTTTTGTTCTTTATTTCTTTTCTGTGATCATGCTCACGTTGTTGTTTTCCTTCTCATACTGTTTTCTGTTCTTTTCTGTTTCTTTTCTTCTTTCGTTTAACACAGTTTGCTCCATATCCGTCCTCTTTGGTGTGTCGGGGTAGCTGCTGCGCAATAGTGATGATGATGATAATGATAATAACAAAAACTGTTTAAACATATTTTGAATAGCTAAAGTTACTGCTTTAGTATTCTAAAAACAAATTTCGCTCTAACTCACTTCTCACTCTATGTCAGAATGTCACCCTCAACCCAGTGATAAGCTCGATTTACTCAAAGGGTGAAATTTTTTACCTGTTCGGTATATTCAATATTTGATCCTTGGGGTCCTCCAATTTATGATCTGCAGAATCTGTAGGATTAGGTCAATATCCCAACAGTTTGAGCGTGGAAATCCGTGTTCTCAACCCTTCCCTCCTACCCCCTCCACTTGAGGGAGAGGAAAATATGAGCTTCCTCTATTCAAGCCAAATGATTACTTTTAAGAGGACCTTTCGGCCTCAAATGTTAGAAAAAAAAAAAAAATCACAGACCCATTATAGTCCAGAGGTCATTTTAAGAGTTTCGTTTTGGATTATGTTTGGCAATTTTATTCAGCGTGGTACAAAATTTGTATTGATCTCTGGGTCTTACTGAGGGTAGGCTGCTTCTGGTTGGTACGCGCTCTTCTCTAAATCTAGGAACTATTCCTTCTAAATATAAAAAGTTTTCGAATCATAAAGACTCCAACAAATTGTATCTATGTATTGCAGATATGATCGAAATAACAAATGACCCTGCTGTAGGTTTCTACGATTGCACAGTTTCTTAATTACTGAAAGACTCAAGTTTCCCACGTGATTTTACTGCTAAAAAATAACGACTGAAGACGACTGCAGTCATAGTATACATATCTTTCAGATTGTATCTACAAAATAACTATGTTATATCCTGACTGTTCTCCGTGAAAATATAGGACAATGGTGAAATGTGACCTCACGACAATGAAGTGACTATATTCCTTCTTGCTTGCCATTCATCATGTCCTTCGTTACCAGACATCTGTGGACTTGTAACTAAGCCCTTCTGTCCCGCAAGATCTCCTTGGATGAATAAAATGAACTGGCGTCAGCCACTTTAGGTGTACAAGTCATTAGCATCGCAACTGTACATGTGTAAGGTGTACTGGATCACGTGCTGGACGTGTGACACAAAACTATTATCTTCCTTGATCAGAACTCGAAAGGTTAATATAGTTTTATCTATGGGTAATGATGTGACCCTACACACACACACACACACACACACACACACACACACACACACACACACACACACACACACACACACACACACACACACACACACACAAGCGATCGCAACTGCTCTCACAGCGGTCCGGGTTCGAGTCCCGCCCAAGGCTGAAAAAAATGAAGTATCGCTGCGCTGTGAGTCGTTACTCCAACTCATGTGGGTGGGGAGTTGAGGGTGTGCGTGTGTAAGGTCACAACATTACCTACGGATCGGTCATACGAGCTCTGAACTCTCGTCCGGGAGGTTAATGGCTGTCGATCGCGAGTCCAACACGTGATCCGAGACCATGGTGAATCACACACACACACACACACACACACACACACACACACACACACACACACACACACACACACACACACACACACACACACACACACACACACACACACACACACACACACACACACCCTTGCCCAAAAAGTAAAGTAAAACGGCCAGCAGTATTACTAGACGGTTGAACGTGGCGCGATCTCAGATCTGTAACATGGCAACCCTCGACGCTAAGCACTACATCAGTAACCTGTGTGCAGTATATTTTCTGCGCGAGTTTTGAATTGGAGACACCTCGTGGTGCATTCTTGCCCATGGCGTGACGTTTACAAAGCACACTTATGAGAACCGACTTAGGATTGTGCTTGTCACAGAAGTCATGGCTGTCCTGGTGTTCGTGGAACACCCTGATCGAGGGCCAGAGTAAAATATGCACAAGAAACAAATTTCAGAACGATATTCAAATAACAGTAACATTATATAAATTACCGCAGAAACTATTGACGAGTACCTTACATGAACTCATGAACTCATGAACACCCTCGACTCCACCTAGAGGTGCCAAAAGCAACCCTTATAGATAGAAGAGCCATTCTATAAAGTTTGATAATAAAAAAGTACTGTGGAAGCAGCAATACAGAAAAAATCTCAAACCGAAATCTACAGGAGTTCAATAATATGAGAACAAGAGCATACCCTACTAGGCCTACTTGAAAAAAACTTTAATTATATATTGTTCAATTTCACTTACAAAACGAAGCTGAAAAAAGTATACATAATTTTAACTGGAATGTTTAACAAGTTTACAGTATATGACGTCTTTGTTTTAATGGAATAATTATCTTATGAGAAGCTTTTGGAGCCACACAATTGGCATGAAAGGGCTCTCTCAACCCTAACCCACAAATTCAGCCTCATCTGTATATCTTCCACCTTTTCATACAAGACCTGTTTTACTCCATCTTTTTACATAAAAACTGACAGCTCGTGACTCCTCCCCTCCCACTACTAAAAGCCGGTAACACAAAAACTGTCCCACACTAATATATCACAGAAACCAGTCCAACGTTTCTTCCTGGAAAAATTAATTAACGGGCCTGTGGACCGCTGCCAACTTTTGTGGGGCTACGGGTTTCCAGTCCGTGAAAATCGAAGCAACAATTACTATTATCAGTACTGCATAAACTTGAACTATAAGTGCAAAGAGATAACTGGAATTCGGGTAAATTTGGTTCGTTAAACTTCCTGACCTAATATGACCTGACCTGACCTGATGGAACTTATCCTAACATAGCGTATCCTATTGCAACATGAAATCCTGTTGGTCTACTCAATATGAACTACTTTAACCTGACCTGATGTAACTTATCCTAACACAGCGTATCCTGTTGCAACATAAAATGCTGTTGCTCTACTCAATATAAACTACTGTAACCGTACCCAATGTAACGCAACCTAATTATGTTGCCAAACTATAATAGGAAATCCTACAGTGCTTCTTTCTGGTACCGCTTTTCATTGAAGCCTATGATCACACCAAGAGGCGCTTAGCTGCAACCATAGACGTCATCTTTGCCCTACGTAGCTGGACTGGTAGGTCAAGTATGTCACTGGTAGCTGTCGGATTCGAACTTGCGTTATTCCGTGCACAGCACAACCGTAACCAACCAGCCATTCGGCACGTTATGCTATTAGGAATGAGATCACCCCCAGCTCCTTATCAGTGGCGACGCATATAATTTTTTCTAGTTAAGCCATGTGGTTTGATCCCAAGGCAGCTTTGAGAGGGTCTCGACCTGTCACGCCCAACACAATGAGGGCCGTCGCCACCCCCACCCAGTTGCGTCCATGTGTATATATGTGTGTGTATGTATATTGTCCGAAGGCTTTATGTGACTATAATCTTCCCCAGTTTTCTTATTACTGTATAAATATTGTGTTCTATTTCTCTTTCTTGTACTCTGAGGATGTCGTAATAGACGAAAACATTTAGTATTCCGACTTTATTTTCCTTGTGGTTTCTGCAATATAATATAAGATACATACACACATACATAGATGCATACATATTCATCCATACATACTTGAATATATATATATATATATATTATATATACAATATATATATATATATACATATACACACACACACACACACACACACACACACATATATATATATATATATATATATATATATATATATATATACACATACATACATATATATACATACGTATATATATATATATATATATATATATATATATATACACACACACGTGTGTGTGTGTGTGTGATACACTTAGTCTTTGGATCACGTGTTGGACTCGTGATCGACAGCTATTTCCCTCCCGGAAGAGAGCTCAGAGCTCGTATGACCGATCTATGGGTAATGCTAACCTTACACGCACACACACACCCAACTCTCCGTCCACGAGAGTTGGAGTAACGACTCGAAGCGCAGCGATACTGTGTGTGTGTGTGTGTGTGTGTGTGTGTGTGTATAATTTCTGAGCACAGCAAGGTAAGAAAAAACATGTTTGGGTGTGTCATACTAAATGCACAGGCAAGGCTAGTGTGCGGGAGTGTGGCACACCGCCCGTGTGTAGTTCTAAGCCACACGGGCGTGTGGTTCGATGTACACTAAAGCGTAGCACAAGAGTACGCGGGCGTGGAGTACCCACCTGTGGCCGTGCCTGGTCGTCGTAACATCGAGACGTCCTCCCTAGGTCGACTTGATCCTGGGATGCATCGAGTCGTTGTTGTTGCTGCCGGGCCACGTAGCCGTATTGATACTGCCCCCGAACTCCCACGCCCAGGCACCACATCCCCAGCAGCCCAAACACCCACATGTTCACGGCAGAGGTCCACGAGCCTGCCCGTGGGCCAGTCTGAGCTCCACTACCCCGTCTGGCCATCACTACACTGGCCAGGGACGCGGCTCGACTCGTCGCACTGAAGTTGGTCGGCGTGAGCCATTCGCAGTTTCGCACCCTTACGGACGCCACGTCGACGGTGGCTGACGCACGATGAGAGCAGGCCGCGGGGGCAGGCGGGGTACTGTCGCCCTCTTTGACAATGAAGCAAACCCCAAATCTTGTATATCACGTGTGGTACCAAAGTGTACTTGGGTCGTTGAATCTGATGCAGAAAGCTTGAAGTCGGTGAATAACAACGGTCCAACCGTGCCCATCTCCACCACCCACTCCCCCTCATAAAGCACCGCGCCCTTCTCGCCCGGAGTTCCTAGGATGCCCGCACTTGGGTGCACGACAATCCGTTTGATTTCGTCTCGTCCAAGTGCTAACTCTACCACCTTTGGCAGGTTTCAGTCCCATGCACGATTCTTATTAAAATATATCCAAACAGGCGTACCACGTTTTCGGTCGATTAAGACTATCGTTGATGAAGCCAAAAGGGAAATTCAACCCTGGTGTAAAAATCCCTACGTGGTCATCTCTAATCTGTTTGAATGAGAGGCGTCTTACACCACATGTGGGGCAGCTCAGATCATTGTTCCTTTTCTTCTCGTGCCCGACTTGGCAGTCACTGTTTTCCAATAGTGTTTATTAGCCGTCGTGTGTGTGTGTGTGTGTGTGTGATTCATCAAGGTCGATATGGGTAATGCTGTGAGTTTCCACACACACACAACTCCCTGCCCACGAGTTGGAGTAGCGACTCGCAGCGTAGCGATACTGAAATTATTCCAGCCCTGGGCGGGACTCGAACTCAGATCTCCGTAGTGGTAGCCTGGAACTCTACCAACCGCGCCATCGAGCCGTGTAGTGTGCGTGTGTGTGTGTGTGTTTGTGTGTGTGTTTTATTCTTGTATTATGTCTGTCACCCAAGCAGAAATTCTCTTGTTAAGAATAACCACCTCCTTTAGTAAACTGCCACTGATTGTCGGAAGGTGAATGTTGGTTTAGCCGTCTCTTTCCGTCCATATTTTGTTGCATTATTATCCACTCCACCCCACCCCCTCTCTCTCTATCTATCTATCTATCTATAACTTTCTCTATCTCTATTTCTCCTCTCTCTCTCTCTCTCTCCCTCTCTCTCTCTCTCTCTCTCTCTCTCTCTCTCTCTCTCTCTCTCTCTCTCTCTCTCTCTCTCTCTCTCTCTCTCTCTCTCTCTCTCTCCCTCACACACACACACACACACACACACACACACACACACACACACACACACACACACACACACACACACACACACACATACACACACACATACACACACACATATATATATATATATATATATATATATATATATATATATGTATATATATATATATATACGACTCAATGGCGCAGTGGTTAGAGCTCCCGACCGCCACTAAGGCGATCCGGGTTCGAATCCCGACCATGACTGAAATTTCAGTATCGCTGCGCTGCGAGTCGTTACTTCAGTTCTCGTGGGCGGGAATTTGTGTGTATGTGTGTGCGTGTAAGGTCACGGCATTTCCCATAGATCGGTCATATATGAGCTTTCTTCCGGGAGGGAAATAGCTGTCGATCACGAGTCCAACACGTGATCCAAGACCAAGGTGAATCACATATACACATACACTGAGACACACTCCACGACCAGTCACGCGTTAGTGACTAAAAAAAATGTATGTTGATCACTTTCAACCTCTGGTATCCGTCCTTTCTACTGCCTCCTCTTAAATACCGACCACTGTGACTCCACTTCATTGGGGCGATATTGTCCTCAAGGATAGAAACATCGTGAAATACTCCTGTCCTTACTTTTATCCCTACTGTCTGACTCTTGTCTATGTGCGTCTGTATGTGTGTATATATATATATATATATATATATATATATATATATATATATATATATATATATATATATATATATGCAGTGTTTACATTGTTTAGGAAGGAAGTCAAGCATAAGTACACATGGGAGAGGGTGGTTGATGGAAGGATGGTAGATAGAGTGTTAATGGACTATATAATGGTAACCAGGAGAAGAGTAGGAAGAGTTAATGATGTACATGTTCTAATGGGAGAGAGTTGGGGAATATCAGATCTTATTTTGGTGGAAGGTAAATTGAGAATGGAGGATAGATGAAGAAAAAGGAAAAGGACAGAAGGTAGGGAGGTGCTTAAAGTGAACTGCTTAAATCAGAAAGAAAAGATGTACAAGAAGAAGCTGAGAGAGGATTGGGAGAGAAGGAAGGATAGAGTAGAATTAGGAGTAGAGGAGGAATGAGGAAATAGAAGTAAGGTAAGTGAATGGTAGGATGAGAAAGCAAAGAAGGAAGCAGAAGAAAAGCGAGCATTCACAGATTGGTAACAAAATAAGACGAGAGAATCATGTGAGAGGTACAAAGAAAGGAGAAGAGAAGTAAAGCATAAGATAAAGGAGGCAAAGAGGAGATCAGATGTGAAATCGGGTAAGAGTATGACAGAAAATTTTGAAAATAATAAAAAGATGTTCTTGAAAGAAATTAAGAGAGGAAGAGGAGCCGAATCAAGTAGAGAAGAACAGATAAAAGGTGTAGATGGAGAGATAATAATGGAAGAGACGGCGATAAGAGGAAGATGGGCAGAGTATTTTAGGGAGTTGCTGAATGTGAAGAAGGATAGGGAGGGAAATGTAGGTGCAGTAGGAAGCACTAAGAAAATGACCGTGATGAGTGAGGAAAATGGAGGAGAAATAAGGAAAGATGAAGTGAAGGTAGTTGTTAAGAATATGAGAGCAGGTAAGGCACCTGGGTTGGATGGGTGTCGTGCAGAATGTCTAAAAGAAAAAAGGAGGTACAGTGATGGTGGACTGGCTGGTGAGGTTATTTAACTCATAAACCAGGTAACAAGCTCAGACCTATTATATCTCGAACCCCATCCCCAACCTGCAACATAGCTAAACAACTGTGCGTCATACTGATTCCATACCTCCCTGTTCCATCATATCTAGGAATGCTCTATCAACGGTCTCTTTTAGAGTTGGGTTAATATTAATATTTGCCCATTTGTGCTCAGACTGACGGTATTGTATTCGGAGCTCATCGAGCTCGGTTTCTAGTTCATGGATTATCTTTTTTATGAATTCCTTTCTTTCTTCATTTGCCAACTTTTATATAGGGCTGCATTGAGGAAGAAGTGTTTAATAAAATCGAAAAACATAAAATCTACTGCCGCTACATTGATGACATATTCATAGAAACTATGTGTATTAAAGATATTGAAATACTGAAAAATTGCCTCCAATGGGTTAATATTTACAGTTGAAAACAGCATAGAAGGATCCATGCCATTTTCAGATATACTCATTAAACAAAAACAAGATCATTTCCCAACTCCGGACACTGTTTATATGGAAAAAGCTGTTGCCCACAAAGATGCAAAGACTCAACCATTAGCACATACATACGTAGAGCACTGATCCATTGCAGCACATGGGAACAAGTTCACACAGAAATAAAAAGATTTACACTAGTCCTATTAAACAACGGGCCCACCAAACAAAATATAAATAAAATCACCAAAAAAATAATCGACCATTGGTACTAAGAAAAAAAAATGAGAAAAGGAACAAATTGTAAAGGGAAACGTAAAACCAGCAAACCCAGAAAAAAACATTGAACATCATAATTTATTACAAAAGCAAAAAACTATCCACATACTATTACGTAACAGTTCTAACGTTAAGAACCAATCCAACAGTCACATGTATGTATATTTACTTGCGCATGAGGGAACTGTGAAGCCCTACCTTCCACCTATATCGGCATGACTACGACTAAGCTAAGCAGACGCATAACTTACCATCTCACATCTGGAGTCCCCAAAAACCATTTTAGACAGGAACATCAAACAACCCTCACAAGAGAAATAATGGTGAAAAATACGAGCGTCATAATAAAACGCCAAGATACCCGTCACCTTCCTATCTTAGAAGCGCTATTAATCAAAAATATGAATCCTAGTTTCAACATCCAGACGTCCGACCCGTTAGCGCTACCGAGCATGAGGAGGAACTCTGTTGCCGGGCAAAACCAACACGAGTACAGGGAGAGATCACCTGATCGGACGAACCAATCAACACCAAGAACGAGTACACAACACAGCTAGTCCAGCCCTTAAATACTATTCATCTGACATTTTCAGTTCAGTACCAACTCTAACATAGAGACAGCCACTATACCAAGCCACTGAAGAAGAGTTGAGAGACTCGAAATCTCGATCTGGCAGCACAGATGACCTCCTACGGAGAAATCACCTCAGATCTCAATAGAGACAATAAGACCACCTTAAGACAAAGAGAATGTCTTAAAGTAAATACAAAAAGCAGAACTAGCAATCACATTTAACTCTACTTGTTTAAGAAAAAATATCCTGCCCATTTATACATATACATATATATATATATTATATATATATATATACATATATATATATATATATATATATGCAGAAGATATGGATGAGTGGAGAGTGTGTATAGATGATACTGTTATGCAAGGAGGGAAGGGGTACGGGATGAAGGTGTAAGCAGTGCTTATGTGTGAATTATATTTTGACGCAGGTCGAGGGGATTTCTCCCCGTCTTCTCAGTTTCTGGAAGAGGGGGCGCCGATTAAGTGAAGCTACCTTACTCTGGATGTACTGTGTCTTGCTACATCTGACAAAGGGAAGTGGGCAGGATACAGGGATGACCCGTCATATATGAGGAGCAAAGATGAGATCAGAGAAAGGGTGGGATGGGTGGAAATAGGCACGTGTTTGACTTGGCTACTTCCCTTAT
>NC_134780.1:19214072-19239072 GCF_046742065.1 Oratosquilla oratoria | reverse complement strand
CAATAGTGGAAGAGAAATGGAATATTTTGACAAGAATTTATAAAGGAGTGGAAAAGTATGTCCCAAGACAAAAGCAAGAAAAAGATTATGTAAAGTGCTGGTACAACAAAAGCTGAAGGGAGTTAAAAGACAAAAGAGATAAAGCTTGGACCAAATAGAAAAATACAAAAGGCCTGAAAAATGGAAAATATATACTAGTTTTAGAAATGAATATGTACAAGTGTGCAGAGAAGAAAAAATACAATACGAAAAAGATGCCATAGAAAAATGTAAAGACCAACCAAAACTATTTTACAGATTTGTAAATAACAAAGTGAAAAACAAACAAGATTTAGAGAAACTACGACAAGGAGTTGAATACACAGAGGAAATAGAAATGGCAGAAATTATGAACAAGCATTTTAAATCAGTGTTTACAAGGGAGAACATACAACCTAGTGATATCGAATGGGAGGAGAAAGTCCCCCCTATGAAAGAAATAGAAGTAACAAAGAATGAAATAATGAAACACTTGAGTAATCTTGACGTCAGAAAATTGCATGAAATGGCAAACTGGATTTTGAGAGAATGCAGGAATGAACTGGCAAACAAAATACATAGCCTAATAAACAGTTCCTTGAAAGATGGAAAAGTTCCAAAAGATTGGAGAAGAGCAAATATAGTACCTATATATAAAGGGGGAAACAAAGAAGACCCTACAAACTATAGACCAGTCTCTCTAACAAGCACGATAGGAAAAATTTGTGAAAGAATTATCAAAAGTAGATGGGTAAGGCATTTAGAAAAAAAAAAGAAAGAAAAAAAAAGTACTAAATCCAAGACAATTTTGATTCAGACAAGGACGATCATGCGTCACCAACTTAATATGTTTCTATTCAAGGCTAATAGATATAATACAAGAAAGAGATGGATGGGCTTATTGTGCATTTCTAGACCTAAAAAAAGCTTTTGGCAAAGAAATAAGAAACTACAGGAGGAATACAGGGCAAACTGCTGAAACGGATGGAAGACTTTTTGCAAGAAAGAAAAATGAGAGTGGTGATAAGAGACAAACACTCTAATTGGGATGAAGTGATAAGTGGTGTTCCACAAGGAACAGTGCTGGCCCCAATAATGTTTGCTATATATATCAATGATATAGATGAAGAAATTGAAAGTTATATGAGCTTCTTTGTGGATGATGTAAAACTGTTGAAAAAAGTGAACACTGAAGAAGATTGTGAGTCACTACAGAGTGATCTCAATAAAGTATGGGAATGGAGTAGGAAGTAGGAAATGGAATTCAATACTAAGAAGTGTAGTATAATGGAATTTGGAAGAAGCAAAAAAAGAATAGCAGGATCATATAGATTGGGAGAAGGAATAAAAAAAGTAGAAAATGAGAAGGACCTGGGAGTCATTATTATTAATGATATGTCCCCTGAGAAACATGTAAACAAGATATTTGGAGAATAAGAACAATCAAAGTGGCATTTACATACCTGGATGAAGAAATGGAGAAGAAAATACTAATCACTTTGATAAGAACAAGATTGGAATATGCAACAACGATGTGGTCACCAAGTACAAAAAATGTATAACAAAACTTGAAAGAATACAAAGAGCAATTACAAAATTGGCACCAACACCCTCAAAACTATCATATGAAGAGAGACTAGCAAAACTTGAACTACAGACATTAGAGCAAAGAAGAGAGAGAGGAGATTTGATAACTATTTATAGAATCATGAAAGGCATAGAAACTATTGATAGAGAGGATCTAATAAAATGGGATGATAGAAATACAAGAGGACACGGAAAGAAAATCAAGAAAGACAGTTATAGAAGAGATCTGAAAAAAGAACAGCTTTCCCCACAGAGTAATAGACATTTGGAACAAGTTAGATTAGAAAGTGGTGTGTGGAAAAACAATACATGAATTTAAAAACAGTTTAGATAAAATGAGATATGAAGATGGGACACCACGAGCATAGCTCCCCTTCCCGTAAAATACAACTAGGTAAATACAACTAGGTAAATACACACACACTCGGTGGCGCGGTTGGTAGAGTCCCCAACTGTCACTACGGCGGTCCAGATTCGAATCCTGCCCAGGGCTGAAAGAATTTCAGTATCGCTGCGCTTCGAGTCGTTACTCCAACTCTCATGGGCGAGGAGTCGGGTGTGTGTGTGCGTGTAAGGTCACAGCATTACCCATAGATCGGTTATACGAGCTCTGAGCTCTCTTCCGAGAGGGAAACATCTGTCGATCACGAGTCCAACACGTGATCCAAAGACCAAGGTGTACAAAGGTTAGATGACATGAATATATACAATAAAAATGGTACTCTCAATAGGAACATTCTTATTGTATATATTCATGACATCTAAACCTTGTACTTATCTGCTGAAGAGGACTACAATTGTGGTCGAAATATACAGAGTCTGTTTCTTTTGCTTTTTTTCTCCGACAGTGGGTTATATTTAAACATTTTACAAATGGGCAACTATATTTTGGTTTTGTGAATAATATCCCGTCTGGGATATTGGCTGCATGTTGTTATGGCAAAGTAGCATGCAGTTGATACTTTAGGGTCTATATGGGGCGCCCCTATGGACCAGAGCCACACATCATTTTGTCTGTGATAGTGGAGGACTCTGCTCACAGAGAAATGATGAAACTTTTATTATATTGCTACTGTCCCTCCGTTATGCTGTCCCCCCAACCCCTTGTTCCTGTCCTGTACCATTTATCTGAATTTAATTTCCTTGTTTCGCCTACCCTGAGGTGGAGGAAAAGAATGCTGCCACCAAGTATTCCCACTTGGATCGTAAGAGGCGAGAAAAACAGGACGGGGATTGGGACCAAGCATCCTTCTCCCTGAGATTTGGGTCTTTTAATGTGCGTAGATGTGGTACAGATGAGAGTAAAAGGGAAGAGATAGATAGAATGTTTGTGAGAAGAAAGATGAATGTGCTGGCTTTGAGTGAAACTAAGATGAGAGGGAAAGGCTAGTGTGAGTTTGGGAATGTAGTTGGGAGGTTCTCTGGAGTGAAGAGAGGGCGAGGGAGAGGTGTGGCTATACTAGTAAGTGAAGAGATAGGTAAACTTGTAGTGGAGTGGAAGGAGGTTTCTTCAAGGTTAATGTGGATGAAGGTGAAACAGGGAAAGGAGATGTGGGTTTTTGTAAGTGCATATGGGCCTGGTAGTGAGAAGAGTGTAGAAGAAAGGGAGGCTTTTTGGATAGATTTAAATGAGTGCATAGAGGATTTAGGGAGGAACGTCAATGTATTGGGAGACCTTAATGCTAGGGTAGGAAATGAACCAATCGACGGAGTGGTTGGGAAATGTGGAGTTACAGGAAAAAATCGTAGTGGAGAGTTAGTGGTGGAGATGTGTCTAGAAAGACAGTTGATGATAGCAAACCCAGTGTTTCGGAAGAAAGTCTAGCATAAGTACACATGGGAGAGGGTGGTGGATGGAAGGGTGGTAGATAGAGCGTCAATGGACTATGTAGTGGTAGATAGGAGTATAATAGGAATAGTTAAGGATGTACATGTTCTAAGGGGAGAGAGTGGAGGAATATCAGATCATTTTTTGGTGGAAGACAAGTTGTGAGTGGGAAGTGCTTAGGAAAGTGCTTAGGGTGAACTCTTTAAATGAGAAGGAAAAGGAGAAGGAGTACAAGAAGCTGAGAGAGGAGTGGGAGGGAGTGAAGGATAGAGTAGAACTAAGAGTGGAGGAGGAATGGGGATGGTTCAAGGAGGGAGTCACAAAGTGTGCAAAGATGTGTGGAACAAGAAGGATGGGAGGAAATAGAAGGAAGAGTAGTGAGTGGTGGGATGAGGAAACAAGGTTGTAGAAGAGAAGAAGCGAGCTTTCACATATTGGTTACAAAATAGGACGAGGGAGTCATATGAGAGGTACAAAGAAAAAATAAGAGAAGTAAAGCACAAGGTAAAGGAGACAAAGAGGAGAGCAGATGTGAAATGGGGTAAGAGTATGACAGAAAATGTTGAAAGTAATAAAAAGATGTTTTGGAAAGAAATTAAGAGAGGAAGAGGAGGTGAATCAAGTAGAAAAGAAAAGGTAAAAGGAGCAGATGGACAGATGATAATGGAAGAGAAGGCAGTAAGAGGAAGATGGGCAGAGTATTTTAGGGGGTTGCTAAATGTGAAGGAGAATAGTTGCAGTGGGAAGTGCTAAGAAAATAATCATGATGAGTGAGGAAAATGGAGGAGAAATAAGGAAGGATGAAGTGAAGGCAGTTGTCAAGATGATGAGAGCAGGTAAGGCACCTGATCTGGATGGATGCCATGCAGAATGTCTAAAAAAAAAAAAAAAAAAAAAAAAAAAAAAAGGAGGTACAGTGACTATGAACTGGCTGGTGAGGTTATTTAATGTTTGTTGGAGAGAGGATAGTGCCGGAGGAGAAGAGGAGTGCCTATATAGTTCCACTCTACAAGGGAAAAGGGGATAAGTGTGAGTGTAGTAGTTTCAGAGGGATTAGCTTGTTAAGTATAGTTGGAAAGGCTTATGGGAGGATCTTGATTGAGGGGATTAGAAGAGGAACAGAAGGAGTAATTGGTGAGGAACAGTGTGGATTTGGGACAGGTAGAGGCTGTGTAGACCAGATTTTTGTGGTAAGACAGATATATGAGAAAGCTATAGGAAAAGGTAAGGATTTTTTGGGGGGCTTTTATGGATCTGGAAAAGGCTTATGGCAGGGTAGACAGGGAGGCACTGTGGGAGGTGTTGCAGTTATACTGGATAGGAGAAAAGCTTTTAGGAGCTGTCAGGAGTTTTTATGGGAGTAGTAGAGCATGTGTCAGGGTTAGAAATGAGTGGTTCGAGGTAAGTCAGGGATATGTTATGTCACCCTGGCTGTTCAAAGTATACATGGATAGGGTGGTGCGAGAGGTAAATGCAAGGGTGGTGGGTCAGGGATTGGAAATGGTTAAAGAAAATGGAGAAAAGTGGGAGGTGAGCCAGCTGTTGTTTGCGGATGACACTGCGCTTGTAGCAGGATCAGAGGAGGGGTTGAGGAAGTTGGTGACAGAGTTTGGAAGAGTGTGTGAAAGAAGAAAGTTGAAGATAAATGTGGGTAAAAGTAAGGTGATGAGATGTACAAGGGGTGAAAGTGGCAGCAGACTGGAAGTGAGCATTAAGGGAAAGCGACTGGAGGAAGTGGATAGTTTTAGATACTTGGGTGCGAATGTGGCAGGAAAGTGAGGAGTGGAGATTGAGGTAGAATGTAGATTGAGAGAAGCAAGTAAATGCCTTGGTGAATTGAAAAGTATAATGAGAAATAGACATTTGGGAATGGATGCTAAGAGGAGATTGTATGGAGTGATTGTGCCAACAGCACTGTGTGGGGCAGAAACATGGAACATAAAAAAGGAAGAGAGAAGGAGTTTGAATGTATTTGAGATGAAGTGTCTGAGAAGTATGATGGGGGTTACTAGGCTGGATAGAGTGAGAAATGAGGAGGTGAGGAGGAGAACAGGGGTGGAAAGGGAGTTGGGAGATAGGGTTGATGAAAGAGTATTAGGATGGTTTGGACACATAGAAAGAATGAGTGAAGAAAGATTAGTAAAAGAGGTATGGAAGGCAGATGTGGAGGGAGTGAACATGAGGGGGCGACCTAGGATGAGATGGATGGATGGGGTGACAGGGGCTTTGGGGAAGAGGAGAATGTCTGTTGAGGAAGGACGGGAGAGGACAGAAGACAGGGGTGAATGTAAAATGGTTGTATATGGATAATGTTGTGATGCATGAGGCGGAATGAATGGGGAATAGGGGGTGAGGTAGTGTGTGTTAGTTCCGCTGCCACTAACACTTTCATTAAATCCTCAGTCACTTACGTTATTCATCTGCAGGCCCCATGCCACTTCCTTCTCTTAAGTATGTTTCCACCATATTTTCTGCAACAAGTTAGTAATGTTTCTGGATGGGGTAACCAAACTGGACTTAAATCTTCTTGATTTTCTTCTTCACTAATTCTCTACATCGTTATTATCTTAGGTACACCAGAGGACTCCCACCTGGGATCCTTGTACACCCACCAAGCCAAGTCTGCTTCGACGTCACTATTTAATTCATCCAATAACTTTGAACGTTACAAACAAGTGCCACCCCCAAGGGCGTGAATTTACCTCCGTGCACCAATAATTTCTCTCCTCCTCCACCCTTTTCTCCAATCAGAAAGGCTGTTATACTGTCGCAAGCAATACTGTTTACGCAAGCACTTCTGTCACAAGCGGAATCTGGCTTAATGTGTACATTTCGTCACATAAGCACCTCTATCGATAATCTAGCGTACGTTTACAGATATTGGACGGTAGGAGAGAATATGCAACTCTGCAACTTCCTCTCGCCATTGTTTCAAAACATCCAGGTAATAAGATTGAATTCCTTTCCACCTACCTCTCTATATATCTAAATGTCTATCTCAATCTACCGGCCTCTTACAGGGCTCGGCAGCTACCCTTGGTCGTCCTGACCAATTATTTCTACTACCCTCTTACAGGGCTCGCTAGTATATACTTGGAAATCATCATATATAAGAAGCTAATCGACCCTTGCATAAACTTGTAAAATGGTATCAGAAAAACATGTCAAACATAGACATATCAAAGAAATAAGCAACCCTCCAAAATACATAAATGTCAATAATAATTCAAGCAGAAAAATGGTGAATAACATACATGTCAGAAATAACATAACCCAGAATAATTTGCAACACAGATATAATTAAATGTAAAATAGATTTACAAAACTCACAACTTTAGCTAAGAACATTTGATCTCAATGGAGAATTGTTTCATCATATTTTCAAAGATGTTGAGATAGATAAATTGTTATGAAAGTTATAGTACTTGCGTTTAAATTTTTGTTTAACACACTTAATTCATTTTTAAGACACACTGATAATGCTTCATAAGATACTTATGTGATTTGTCCTTAAGCATTGGCAAAATTCCAAGTCTGACCACAGCAGATCCAAGGTCTTCATGTCTCTGCTTGACACCAAGTTCCAGTGGTTTAGGTCTCCCATCACAAATACATACATTTGGTCAAAATAATTCTATCCGTAAAATACATCAAGATTAATATTCAATTCACATATTATTTTATCAAAACATTCCCTATACTCTTCTGGTTCATTAAAATTGATACATAGGGTATCACAGCATCCATCTTCACAGAACTGCAACCTAATCTCCTTCATAGCATTTAAATGGCCTATCAATTCTTTCCTAGTTTCCAAATGTAAGAGATTATATTTATTTCCACCTGCAGAATCAATTGCCCTATATTCTTTCTACCCGGAATATATTCAAATTTAACTTCATAGCACTGAAGTACTGCAAACCATCTAGTGAGTCTGTCCCTAAGATTCTTATGCTTAAATAAGTTCTGAATAGCTGTATGATTAGTCCACACTCTGATTGGATATCCCAGTATCATGTTTCTAAAACTTTCTAATGAATATATCACTGCTAATGTTTCTCTTTCTCTTATAGAGTAGTTTCTCTCTTCGCTATTACAAAGTCTTGATGTGTAAGCTATTTTTTTCAAAGTTCCATTTCTCTCTTGCATAAATATTCCTTCTAATCCTATGTCAGATACATCAGTGCAAAGAATGAATTCTTTATCATAGTCTGGAAATATTAAAATTGGAGAACTCGTGAGTTTATCTTTCAACTTGTCAAAAGCTTACTGTTGTGCAGGTCCCCACATGAACTTTGAGTCCTTCCTCAACAAAAAACTTAATGGATTAGCAATGTCAGCATATCGTTGAATAAATTTTCTATAATATCCTGTCAATCCCAAGAAACTTCTAACTTTTTCTACATTGTTTGGAACTGGAAAATTCTTTACTGCTTCAACCTTTGAATTCACTGTACTAAGTCCATATCTGTCTATCTTATGTCCCAAATAAATAACACTGTCCTGCAAGAACTTACATTTTTCAAGTTTCACTTTCAATCCTGCTTCAACTAGTCTTGAGAATATGAAATCTAATTTCTTAAAGTGCTCAACCACTGTCTGGGAAGCTATTCAAATATCATCTAGAAATACACTGGCAGTATAAACACGGCAAAGGAAACATGGACTGGAAGTGAAGCTTTTATTCCTGACGTTTCGTCTATTGATTTTCCTTTGAGAAAGTCAATAGACGAAACGTCAGGAATAAACGCTTCACTTCCAGTCCTTGTTTCCTTTGCCGTGTTTATGCAACTTGTTCACATGGATTTTCATTTACACTGGCAGTGTTTCCTAACAACCCATCTAGAACTGTATTCATTAATCTCATGTAAGTTAATGGACTATTACATAACCCAAATGGCATTCGTTTGAACTCATAGTGTCCCTTTGGAGTAGAAAATGCTGTGAACTCTCGTGAGTCTTCATGCAACTATTTGCCAAAAAGCAGATTTGATATTTATAGTGCTAAAATATCTATTCTCAGTTCCCAAACTTCTAAGAATGTCCCCTATCACTTCTAATGGTAACCTGTCACGAATGGTGTGCTTATTCAATTCCCTATAATCAATAACTGGGCGCATAGTACCATCTGATTTTGGCACCAGTATCAAAGGAAAGTTCCACTCACTTTTACTATGTTCAATAATATCCTGCGATAACATTTCAGTGATCAGTTTATCTACTACTGCTAATTTAGAGTGAGGAAATCTGTAGGCGGAAATATAAATAGGCCGAGTTCATGGTTTTAATTTAATCTGATATTTTAAAACAGTTGTTTTACCTAAGGCGTCCCCCGGCAAAGCAGTTGCTTGATTGTGCTTCACGAGCAAAGCAACTCGGGGCAATTAGTAGGTTCTAGTTGATTCTTATATTTCTTTCCTAACTATATTTCTTCCTGAACTGAACAGATTGATTAAATTCCACCTCCTCAGTACTCTCATTTAAAATATTAATGGGTTTTGTATACACCTGAAAACATCCTATTTGTGTACCTTTCCTTAAGACTAAATTTTTATTCAAAATGTTAATCATTAATATTTCTACCATGTTCTTATTTGACTTATAAATCCCTGAGTCTAATTTCAAACCCTTTAATCTAATTAATTCTGGGATCGTTAAAATTTCAGAGTCTACAGTGACTCCTTTCAACTGCACTCTACCCTGTTAATTGCTCTGGAGTGTAATAATGTCGACTTTATTACGCCACCATCCACAGTTTGCAAGGCTTCATTTGTAGTTGATGAATTTGTAATTTCTGGGATTTCTTGAATATCTGAGTTGGGTTTACTATATGTGGCTTTACTTTCTGTTGGTCTGGACCGCTCGGTCTCGTTATATAAAATATATATATATATATATATATATATTTTTTTTTTATCTTTCCTATCTATTTCTAGGGATTCTCTGATTCCTGTCACTGGTCTTAAGTCTGGTTGTTTTAAAAATGGGATTAACTGTGATTTCACTAAGATCCCTAAGTCAGCAGGACATATGATCATGTTCTCTTTTCTCATAGTCGCAAATCCCATTAATAAATATCCTGGAAAAACAGATTCTTCTACAACTATCATTGGAATGTGCAAATGTTCATTTGTATTTAAGATGACTTCTAGTTCAACCTTACCTAATGTTTTTAACTGATTTCCAGTTACTCCTTGCAACGAGTAATGGATTGGTTCCAAGATTTTCACTCCTGGTTTCAACTGGTTTAAAACTCTACTAGTTATAACATTAACTACAGATCCTGTATCAATAAATATTTGAATAGGTTTATTGAACACTCTACCAGCAATGAGAGGTTCTATAGAAGTCCTTCCAATTGTAATTGTCAGATGTTGGAGTTTTCTTTCACCCTTCTATCACTCTTATCCTTAACACAATACTGTCTATTTGTATATATATGGGGAGTTCTGTAATATTGGTTTATTCTGTGTCTGGGGTTTTTCTTCTTGTTTCGTGGTGCATACGAAAATTTCTACATTCATGTGTTCTATGCCCTATCTTTTTATGATACATACTGATACTCATCATGACCCTCATATTTGCAATTTCTACAAATAGTTCCATAATAACAGTCTTGTGCTTTATGTCCCCAAGTATTACAATTGTAACATACAATTCTAGTATCCCTGGATGGACTTCTAACTTTCTGTCTATGTCCTAATTATCTTTTCTTATACTCACTTCTAGAGTTCCTAGTTTCTTTCTGTTGTCCCACTGTCATCACATATAGATTAATTGCTTTGGATTCACTATACCCTTAAAGAAGATAATCTATCTCCCCTAAATTCATATTAAATACCTTAAGATCTTTATACAGCTTTTCTGAAGTTCATATGTTTTAGTAGATTTTCGTATGATTTATTTTTGATATTTGGAATCAGTTTTGTGGCTCTCCTTTGTACTTTTTCCTATCTGTCAATGTCTTTAATGAGATTCGGTGACCATACAGAATCAGCATATTCCAAATGTGGACGAACAAGCGATTTATATAGCTTGTTAATGAGAGATGAAATTTTGAAGTCAAAAGATCGCGCGATCAGTCTCAGTCCTAGAATATTATTTGCTTTCTCAGAGGCTGAAATACACTGCTTAGATGATTTGAGATCGTTACTGATAATTACCCTTAGATCCTTCTCACTATCCACTTTTGTTAACGAATTTCCAAATAACTTGTAATCGTACTTGCTGTTATTTTTACCTATGTGCATTACCTTGTATTTACTTGTGTTAAATTTCATTAGCCACTTTTCAGACCATTGTTATAATTTATCTAAATCTTCTTGAATATCTAATTGATTTAAGTGATCATTTGCCATCCCGTACAATTTTGTATCATCAAAAAATTTGGAGACAATAGATTTTAGTCCGTGGTCTATATCATTTATATATACTATGAATAGGAATGGCCCAAGAACGGAACCCTGAGGAACTCCACTCGTAACATTTTTCCATCTAGAAGTTTTGCCATTTAAAACAACTCTGTTTTCGATCATTCAACCAGTTTCTAGTCCAACTTAATAGGCTGCCACTTACTCCATGTGAAGCTAATTTAGTAAGTAGTCTTTCGTAGGGGACGGTATCAAAAGTTTTTGCAAAGTCTAAATATATTAAATCTATATTGATGATGATTATTATGATGATGATTATGATGATCATTATGGTGATGGTTATGATGATGATGATGATGATGATGATGATGATGATGATGATGATGATGATGATAATAATGACGATGATGATGATAATGACGATGATGATAATGACGATGACGATGATGATAATGACGATGGTGGTGATAATGACGATGATGATGATAATGATGATGATGATAATGACGATGACGGTAATAACGATGATGATGATGATGATAGTAATAATGATAATAAAATAATAAAATTATAAAGATAATAACACTTAAATGCATGTACCAATTGTTTTCCCCCTTACATAAGGGAGGTAGCCAAAGTCAAAGGCATAAATCCACTCCCACCCCTCTCTTCCTCTTTTCTTGGCTCCTCCTGGATGACGGGTCATCCCTGCATCTAGCCCATTACCCAGGGTCAGAAGCAATGCAGCAAGTCACAGCACTTCCACAGCAAAATCGATTCATTTAATTGGTGACCCCCCCTCTCTCCGTTCCCTCGTGCAGAAAAAGAGAAGACGGGGAGAAATCCCTTCGGGCTGCGTCAAAATATCATTCACACATACTCCCTCACCCCCACCCCTCACCCACACCTATGTATCACATCATCATCTATACAATCCTTCTCCATTCACCTGATGATAATAACAATAATAGCAATAACAGTAATAATAATAGTAATGATTATGATGATGATGACGAAGATGATAATGATAATAATGATGATACTGACAATAATTATAATAATGATGATGGTGGCAATAATCATAACGATGATAATGATGGTATTAATGATAACGATCATAATAATGATAAAGATTATGATATATTAATAATGATAATATTGATAATGATGATAATGATGATAATAATGAGATCCAGATCGAGCGCAAGCAAATCTGGCAACCTTCCCAAAATCTCGAAGGCAAACGACGCGACCACCCTCTCACTGATATGATAATGCGACAACCCTTTTCGAAGATGACGACTTCCAAGAAGTCGCAGACAAGATTATCAGACAATACATTCCTCCCACACGCCCACACTCTAGTCTCTCTTATTGCTAAAAATAGCGTCTCAACCTGTGTCGGGGGCAGGAATATCGTCACCGTGTTCCCTATTTATCGTGATTTTATTTCTGAGGAGCTCAATCACTTTTTGAGATGGAACACAAGTGCTAAAAAGAGACAGGCTTATAAAAAATACAAGTGCTCGGGTGCACCTAATGACTATCAAAGTTATGTAATAATACAGAGAGATTTAAAAAAGGCAATAAAAAACGAAGACGACAATACGAAATGAAGATCGCTGATAAATCCAAAGAGAATCCCAAACAATTCTATAGTTACATTAGAGGTAAAAAGGTTATTAGGAATCACATTGGCCCACTATTATCCGCTGACGGTCAACTTGAATATTCAGATGAAAGAATGTGTGATATTTTAAACAACTATTTTAGCTCAGTATTAGTAAACGAAACACCTCAAAGAGAACTTCAAACTGAAACCTGTAAAAAGTCTAGGGTGAACTTACGCACTACGGTAAATATAACAAAAGAAAAACTTAAAGGTGTATAGAAAAACTCAAAGTTAATAAAACACCAGGGCCTGACGGTTGGGATCCAAGCATCTCAAAGGAAATTAAGAATGAGATTGTTGTTCCATAAAACAATTATTTTCAAGAAATCCATCATATCCGGAGGTGTCCCAAGAGAATGAAAGCTAGTTAACTTTACTCCCATATTCAAAAAAGGTGACAAAAAAGAACCAAATAACTACATAACTATAAGCTTGACTTCAGTCGTAAGAAAAATTATAGAAACTATCATTAGAGATGCTATCGAACATCATTTAGAAAATAACCGATAAATGATAGCCAGCATGGTATCATACGGAAACGTTCTTGCGTAACTTACTCGAATTCTACAACACAGTCACCTCGGATTATGACAAAAGAAGCAATATAGATTTAATATATCTAGACTTTGTAAAAGGTTTTGATACCGTCCCCCACGAAAGACTTCTTACTAAATTAGCTTCACACAAAATAAGTGGTATCCTATTAAGTTGGACTAGAAATTGGTTGAATGATCGAAAACAGAGAGTTGTTCTCAATGGCAAATCTTCTAGATGGAATAATGTTACGAGTGGAGTTCCTCAGGATTCCGTTCATGGGCCACTTCTATTCATAGTATATATATAAATGATATAGACCACGGACTAAAATCTATTGTCTCCAAATTTGTTGATGATACAAAACTATGCGGAATGGCAACTGATCACTTAAATCAATTAGATATTCAAGAAGATTTAGATAAACTACAGCAATGATCTGAAAAGTGGTTAATGAAATTTAACATAAGTAAATGCAAGTTATTCATATTGGTAAAAATAACAGTAAGTACGATAACAAGTTATTTGGATATTCGTTAACAAATATGGATAGTGAAAAGAACCTCGGCGTAATTATCAGTAACGATCTCATCATTTAAGCAGTGTATTTCAGCCTCTGAGAAAGCAAACAAGATTCTAGGACTGATTGCGCGATCTTTTAACTTCAGAAGTCCATATCTCATTAACAAGCCATGTAAATCGCTAGTTCGTCTAGATTTAGAGTCAGCTGTTTCCGTGTGGTCACCGAATCTCATTAAAGACATTGACTGACAGATTGGAAAAAGTATAACGGCGAGCCACAAAACTGATTCCAAATATAAAAAATAAATCATACGAAAATCGACTTAAACATATGAATCTGTTTTCCCTAAAAAAGCGTAGACTCAGAGGTGACTTGATACAGGCCTTTAAGATTTTAAAGGGAATTGACAACACTGAATGAGAATCCGACAAGAAATAATGGTCTCAAACTATCAGGAAATAGGTTTAATTTGGAAGTGGGTAGAAACAACTTCACCAACCGTGTAGTTAATGAATGGAATAAATTTCCTGCAGAGGCAGTGAAATTTAGTTCAGTTCGAAGCTTTAATATTCGTTTAAATGAATACCTAAGCAAGATGCTGTAATGCCTGCCATTTATTTTAATTATTTGTTTATTTGTTTATTATTATTTGCCTGTTTGTTTATTGTTATTTGCTTGATTATAATTTATTATTATCTATTATTTACCTGTTTATATATTTTAACTATACCTATTTATTATTATTTATATTATTATAATTCTTATTTATTTATTTATCATTATTATATTTTTTTCAATCCTGAGTGTTTAAGAAAATGTTTGGAAGCACCCATCATCCAGGGATCCAACACGATCGAGCAAAATAGAGGCATGATATGTCATCCCACATGATCCCTTTACTTCTGATTGTAAACAAGATCTTGGAAAGCTATCCCCAGTTGCCCTCCTTACCTTATTTCCTCACTCATGTTTTTATCCATCAACAGTGACCATAGGCCCCCTCATCTTATTTTTTTTTTAACTTACGCATTTGTCCATCGGTGGCGAACAAATGTCCTCCTGGACAAAGACACTTGTTCCTTATCCTCCTTAACCGTCCCTGGGCTCCAGTGACCTCGCCCCATTCTTCTCGAGCCGTCCTACTTATTCTCAGATATTTGAGTATCACGTCTATATACTTCTACAACTATGTCCCCGGCAATTTCCTCCGTTTTGGTTGATACAGATGCAAGCCTCGATGTCCAAGTCTCCTGCCACATGTCTCATGAGCCACGATCGATACAAGCACTAGTAAACATCCCTGAAATGTGCTCAGTTGAAGTAACTCCCTTTTTATACATGACTATCATATCAGTTTCCTACAAATTTCTCTTCCCCTTCAATAAAAAACAATCCCGTTCGAGCGGGTTGTCTGTCCTAGGTGGTTTATAGTTCATGTACTTGATAAAGTTCTAACCGGCAAAACGTCGTACCAATGAAGGAGGCGCCGTCATTACGTGATATTTCTTTTGATAGGTCGACTCAAATTCTTATACTGGCTGCCGCCAGGCTATTTTATTTAGTGAGGGTCAATACCTAGGGCATCTAAGGAAGTAAAGAAGGAGGAGGAGAAGGAAAGCGCAACTCCTGGATGTTCCTTTTCCTCAAGTGGAGGCTGATAGCGAGAGGTCTTTTGCCGGAATATGAAGACCGAGTGCCTACCCCTCGGGGCTGTACCGCTTGGTGGACTTTGAGGATAGCCTCCTGCCTTTCTATTCAAGGGTTTCATGAGCTCCCGGCAGGAGACACTCAGCTGTGACTGATGTCACCATCGCCCTATGTGCTTGGACTGCCAGGAGAAGTGGTAATCACAAGCTAATCCTTGAACACGTGTAGTCTTCTTTCAACAAATTTTGTTTACGCTGCTGCCAGAGAAGTACCCCCGTAGGATCTTACCCTATACCGACTAAAGTCGTCGAGCATCCGCCTAAATTAGATATGCAAAATGCGTCTCGGAGGAAGAGAGTTTGTTATAATCACCTTTCAGAAGGTGGGGCTGGGTTTGTTCATTAGGACTGGTCCTCTCGGTACCTGTACCTGGGTCCAGGTCATTGATACCCACCTTCCGTACCAGACGGCAATTAACCTTTTCTATTATGGCGGTCGTCATGTGATTTTATTCATCTGTGTCATCCCGTCGGTGGTGAAGAGGTTAATCTATATTTTACGTACCGTGTGACAGTTTTCCTTCTGTACCAGCTGTCGCTAAGTGATTTTATTCATGTGTATATGATATCTCTTAGGTAATCACACCTCTCTCTTTTATTGTCTGTCTCCGGGTGATTTTAATAAATTCCGTGGCACCCCCTCCCACTACCCCGCTTGTAGCAAAGGAATTAATTAGGTGGGCAAGTGCTAGTGAGATACTGCCAGACATAACAAGCTTTCTTGCTCAGTAGTTATTGGACCAGACACAGTGACGTCACGCAAGCTCTTCTGATCCAGTGCTGTGATTGGTCTCTCAGCAAGGACGAATGATGACGTAAAACATTGATAAAGGACAGGAAGAGAGGACTAAGTTTATCACATCGGCCCTTGCTGGTGACAAGTGAATAAATAAGAGGACGAATAAATGAATGAATACAGAAATGTATAAGTGAATAGAAGGAGAGAATAGATAGTTCAGTAAACTGTTTAACGGCAAACGAGTGATCAAGTTAATTAAATGAGTAGATGAATGCATAGATAAATAGACAAAAACGATATATGTATAAGCAAGCGAGTAAATAAATAAATACAAATAAACAAATGGATTGATAAACAAATATACAAATAAATAAATGGTTGGAAATAAGGAAGCAGGTAAATAGATAAAAAATACATAAATAAATAGATAAAGAAATAAACAAACAAATAATTAAACAAACAAATCCGATAGGGTAGAATCTGGTTAGCTATCTCTTCATCAGAGGATCTGTGAGGAATATTCTCACAATTATGAAGACCGAGGCTACCTTTTGTAAAGGGGAAAGAGGTAACAATTGAATAAATATATAAATAAATTTATGAACAGATGAATGAGCAAATAGATGAAGATAAGTAGAAGTAAACAAACAAATAAAAAGATTGATGAATAGGTAAATAGAAAAGTAGATCGAAGGATAAATAGATATGTATATAAACGCTTATGGATTGATAAATCATACAGATAAACAAATTATAGATAGACAAAAAATAGGTGAATAAGTGAAATTATAAACATACATAAATAGTTGAAATCCATAAATGAAAATCAAATGACTTGGTAGATACGTGTTATAAACATAAACTAAATGAATAAGTGAACAAAAACATAGACAAATGAACCGGTGAATAAAATAAATGAATTCATGAATAGATGAACAAATGAATAGATAAAGCCGCAAAATCTCGTTAGAGGACACGTGCACAACTTCCAAGGCGAAATTGAAAGAGGTAGCGGGCAACCAGGTGGCGGGCGTGTCCTTCCATGAGGCAGGTATGGTCATCAAACCCCTCGAGACAGTGGAGGAGGAGTAGATGGTGGTGGCGGTGTTGTTGGTGGTGATGGTGGAGCAGGAAAAAGAAGAGAAAGAAAAGTATTAGGAGAGATAAGAGAAAGAAGAGGGATAGAAGAAGGAGGAAAGGTAAGAGGCAGACAAGTTATATTATTCTGTCCTCGCGCTCGCATCTGAGCAGGTCCTTGTCCCAGGCCAAAGGATTTAGGACCTCTTCAGCATGGGAGTCTTGCCCTAAAGCTGAATTGGGTCGCCTGGAATCAGTAAAGTGAATCGTCGTAGCTGGTCCACGATACTTTTTTTTTTTTTTTCCTCAGGCTTCTGGAGATGCGAATTTCAAAGCATTTGAATCCTCCATGTAATATATATATATATATATATATATATAAATATATATATATATATATATATATATATATATATATATATATATATATATATATATAGGTAAATTTAGGGAGCAGGTTTTCTTGGAGACATTTTCTATTAAATAATACAGCATACTCAGCACTGGAAATCTTCTTCCTTAAACTTTCTATCCTTCTCGCTATTTTCCTTTCTGTAGGAGGAAGGGAGAACACAATATCACCAAATGGAACCATAGTGATTTTGGAAATAAAAACAAATTCATTACTTACAACGTTTCGCCTATGCTTTAGGCATCTTCTGGTAATTTTAATTTTTAAATCTACAAATCATGATTATATATACAATGTATACAAAATGAACTAGGATAGGTACTTTTTGTTTAAATTCTTCTTGGCGCCCCGTGGGATGCCCCGAACAGCTCCAGGGTTCTACACATATTTAATTGTATATTAATTGCTGGTAGGTGATTCTTTATTAATACAGCTTCCATACATTTTAATTTTCTCTTATTGGTGTTCTTTGCTAAAATCGATGTACTACTATTCAAAACTTCCCGCGAGATATTCATCTTATGAATTTTAGAAATGTGCGATTTTATTGCACCATTCTGCATATGAAAAGTAAGCCTTTGGTCTCCCTTCCTCCTACAGAAAGGAAAATAGCGAGAAGGATAGAAAGTTTAAGGAAGAAGATTTCCAGTGCTGAGTATGCTGTATTATTTAATAGAAAAAAAAAAAAAATATATATATATATATATATATGTATATATGTACATATATATATATATCACGTAGATATCAGTAGATACCAAAGAGGATTGCAGTTTGCAATCGAAATATATAGATTCCCCGTTTCCAGTCTTTTCTACTCCAACAGTGGTTTCTACGTGATTGACAAATGTGTGATTACATTTTTCACCTGTAATATATATATATATATATATATATATATATATATATATATATATATATATATATATATATATATATATGGTTGGAGCCAGGCGATTTTATTCAATGAGGAACCTCTGAACGGTAGCGTTACACAATAGCTGAAAAACACCAGACTTCAATTGCCTCTACATCTGATTTGGGCAAAAGTCTTGTGTCTTTCGATGCGTACATTACCCACGGCAATCTTCCATATGCCAACTCAAGAGAACAGGCCATATCACTCTCCTGTATTTCAGGGTCAGATTTATGTTTATTGCAATACTTTGAATATAAACTTGAATGAAAGTGAAAAACCTTCTATTTTCGCCTACTGATTCAGGTGCTCTGTACCGCCTATGCAGTTTCCTAAATTCTTCTCTACTGCTGACCCTTTACATGAGTATATTCTACCCCCAGTATGGAATACGCAACTCACATCTGGTGTAACGCGCCTCTCCCCTAGCTTCCGAGCCAGACTAGATCTAGCTCCAGCCAGCTCATTAACTTTTATCTTCAGCCTTATCCTGTCTGCCACGCTGTTTAAACTCTTTAACTTTAACTCAGACATGTTCTTTTGAGGTTTTTCTTCTTCCGAACTTCGTGTGTGGCTTCTGTCTTCAGGAAACTGTACAAAGTTATCTTGTTTTATTTAAAAAATCATCCCTTTTCGGTACAGATAACATCTGCAAGGGTCAACGTCTTTTGAAAGACTAACTGTTCCGTTTGGTTTCCACCTACCTTCAACTAAAAAGCGTTGAGCATTTCTCAGTATTGATTACCCAGCTATATAGATCCTTTATGAGCAAGGCATATCGAAAAGATGAAAGAATCATAACAGAGGTCAACCAACCTCCGAAGATGATTTGGAGATCTGGATGTATTACAAGAATCTCAAAACCTTATCCAGCGAAATAACCCGACCTGTGACTATAACCCGTTTAAGAAAAGTAATGTCATTTGTGAATTCATCTGCCTACACGAAGACTTCGTCCGTCTTCATGTAGAGAAATAACAACGACCTCTCTCTCCAGACGACTAACATGCCATCTACATCTGGTTGCCCCGAACAAACATCTCTCAGGAAACCACACTACCTCACTGACTCTTCACAGAACAGCCATCGTATATATCAGAGAATGAGAGCTCCAGCCATCAATATTCAGGGAGGTACAACACCTGTGACCACATAGTGATACAGGCATATGCACCCTTAGAATCTGAAAATTCAATATTAAAACTAGATCTTCATTATTTTTATGTAACCTCCTCCGATCACCTGTATCTTTGCATATATCTGTATTGTTATTCATTATTCTGTGTTTGGAAATACTCTATGCTGAGCAAATCGCCGTAATACACAGTCATAAATCACAGTTATCTTCTATATTCGCTAAGGAAGAAAAATGCTCTGAGAAGGAATGAGCGTTTAATCAAGAAACTTATTCAAGCTCAAGCAGAGGTCATCTTTCAACTTAGAATTGATTAAGGAAGAATTGATACTGCCCACCCTTACCATTGTAAATACCTATAATTATTTATAATTTTATTACTTTATTTCTTTGCTTATTTATTGATATATTTATCTAAGCGTTGATTAGCCGTTCCTTACAGTGTAGCACTTACTCTATTCTGGCTGTCGATGAGTGATTTTATTATACTAAGTAGTGTCTACTTCAGAGAGATAAGCCTCCTTCTATAAACATCCTCACGGTCATCTTGTAGATTAACAATAAGTATGTACATGCTGTCTTGAAATTATATTTAAGCATGTTCAAATGTGTTCCCAGAGATGAGGTAGATATCAAGGTCTGCCTGTTCGTCCCATTTTTATCTTATTACTTTAAATGCCAAATAACTTTTGTAAAATTAGTCAGTCGACCTAAAAGCAAAGTTTTTCTTTTAAGTCAATTTGGCATAGTTATAATACCAAGTCCTTATAATATGTTTGTAAAAAATTTAAAAAGAAAATTGATCATTTTTCACACCCAGGATATGAAACGAGTAGCTCAGCGATTTAGTTACCCCTTTAATTTTTTGTTTTCTATTATAAAAAAATTCCATTTCGTTTTCTGTTAATACTTCATTTACATCCATTGACAACTGAAAAAAATAACTCACTGAGACAAGTACAGAAATTCATTATAAATCAATGTATATATAAAAAAAACGTTTGTGAATCACGAAGCAATGTAATGTTGTATGCTGAATGTTGTAGTGATCTTAATCCACATGAAAGGAGACAAGTCAGGCTTTAATAATTATCAAACGTATAGTTTTTCACAATTCGTACAAATACATGAAATAAAGGTTAAAATGAAAACCCACCAAAAGAAGTTTTTAGAAGCGAATAATCTACTGTAATATATATATAGTTTTTTTTTAGGCTATCGATTCATAAGGTGGTCATTAAGCCTGATTTGAATTTGTACAGTCTCGACGTTATTACTATATGTATACTGCAAATCAACTAATCGGGGAAACACCAGTATAAGTTAAAACTGTGATTAGATTTTGCAAATTATGAATGTGAAACTTAACTCGAACAAAGCAAACGAACCCATTGCAAAGGATCTTCAGAACTTAGCCAACACAAAAGACAAGACGACACAATTTCACCCATCGTATTCCTGTCACGAACTAGGCCCTGTATTTGAGTTAGTACATCGAATCATAAACGGTGACTCAAGCAGTTCCTGCAATCCAGGTTCTAGAATATCTGTTTAGCCTCATTTAGATCATTTAAATCGCAATGGGTTTAAGAAAATGGTGGAGCGTAATTACTTATTTTAATATGTATATAAATTACAATTTGCCTTTAACTTACAATGGAATTGGTGTGAACATAGTGGGAGCAGGATAATCAGAAGAGCCCAAAAATGCCCGCGGATCTTTTAATTCTACGGCCGTACAACACCAGTGCCGTAGTAACCTATCTATCACTATCTTGATTTACGTGCCCTCTGACCTCTGAGGACGGGAGGCTCCGATTGTGTAGTCCTCCGCTGCCGGCTTCCAAATCCTCTGCAACTTGGATGACAAAATAAGATACTCCTGTCTACAACTAGAAATCTTACTCTACATTCTTAAATAAACCTACACATTTTACAATATACCTAGAAAGCGGGCGCTGTGGCTCCAGCTAGGACATGGCTTGGCACCATACCCGCGTCCTTTGTGTGTGACACCCACGTCCTTTGTCAGTGACACGTCATGGAACATGACATCAGCTTACTATGGATAGATTTTCAGAATTTCAGAGAGCTGTACATTATTGGCAAGGAAAAAGATTGAACATCAATGAGAAATACTTCAATCACTTGAGATCAAAATATGATATTATTATTTCAGAAGCAGCAGCTTATTTGCAAGGTGTGGCAGTGATTTCAACAAGAAAATTTTCGAAGTAGGTTTAAAAACGAATAAGAGAAAAACCAAACCTATTTATCTCGAAAGTTAGTAAAGCAATTATATAATCAACGGTCATAATTGTGAATTTAAAGAATATAATTATTTTGGCCAAATACTGAAAGTCACTGAATCATAAAGACAAATAAAATGTATCACAAATGGTTGGAAATTATTTGGTAAACATAAAAAACACTAATAGAAATTCTCTACCTGTATATCTGAAACGCAGTTTCAGCTATGATCCACAGACATGAAACTTGGAAATTGAAGAGGGCGAGAGCGACTAAAATGTGCACAGAGAGCAATGGAAAGTTCAGTGCTGGTAGAAACACTGAAAGACAGAAAGAGAGCAAGTTGAGTAAGAGAGTAGACTGGAGTAAAATTTTTTATTTGATTCAGTCGCTAAGAACTCTCCTCTCATAAGGGCGGTGTCTCCTTACGAAGGACCTTTTGTATCAGGGAATTTAATGTAGAGTCGATAAAGAACCGGAAGTTAATCTTGATAGGGCAGCAAATGTGTTACTGGCTGGACGATGCGGGTTGGGAATCGTGGAAGAGGGAGACCAGACAGATGTAGATAGAAAAGTTTGCAGGGGTGACGTGGCAAAGGCTGGCGTTAGTCGTGCGACTCACGGAGAAGTATACTATTCCGCCCATGATAACCAGAGCTTCTATCCTTGTGAACAATATCAAGTCGAGGAAATGGACCTCATTGGTAACATTGTAGCAATGAAGAATTTGCCAACTCTTTCTCCATCCACGTCTTCACATCTCTTTAAATCTATTCACACACACACACACACACACACACACACACACACACACACACACACACACACACACACACACACACACACACACACACCTACCTAACACGTGATCCAAAGACCAAGTGAAAAGTCTAACACGTGATCCAAAGACCAAGTGAATACACACACACATATATATATATGTATATTCATCAGTTTTTCTTTTTCCTTGGTGGTTTTTCCGCATATTTAGAATCACGAGTTTATGTGATTTCTCATGCATATATGTATATATATATATATATATATATATATATATATATATATATATATATATATGTATCTTGAAAGGCCATATTGCATGCATGGCGGTAAGAAGTCGACAGCAACGCTTTCTTTGTTCAATTTACATTGAAATTTTAAACTTACGAAAAAAGCAATGCTATTTTTTTTTTAAAGAGCTGGGTGTATGCACGAAAAGTCCGAGCGACAATTGAACTAATTTTTCTTTATTCTGCAAGACATTTGTTGATAAAAAGAAAAAATGTCATCTCCAATAAAAGAAGTGTAAATGAACAAAGGGAAATGATGTACGTAAATGGGGAGTGCACAGTACTTGTACTGACCAATACAGGTTAAAATGTGCGGATTGTGTTTAACTCAAAATAAAAACTTATTAACCTTTCCCGGCCTCAGCACCTCGTGTAGTTAGGTCTAGGTAGGGTAGCAGTTCCTTTACATCTGGTCATAGGGACTTCAGCTGCTATATTACTACATCTTTATGAATCATCTAGGTCAGACTATCCGATTTCTCAAGATCGTTTTATTTATTTATTCATCTATTTATTGTAATTTTTAATTATAATTATTTTCTTTTTGTGAGAGGACGAAAAGTTTGTAGGAAAAAGAAAGGGTAGTTACTAAAGGGGCTTGCCAGTGAACTCGTTTCAAGGATTTTTTTTTTTTTTTTTTTTTTAAGTCGCGGCTCAGGGAATAAACAAGAAGGATCGACACTCGCGTAGATAGTGACCAACGAAAGTGGGGGAAAGTGTCAGACAATAATATGGAACATATGTCTTTCCAGCACCTCTGAAGTTTATTTTAGGATCCCATATATGGTCTTCTGTTATTCTGAAATTCCTGTCAGGGATGACGTCTTCTCTTACTAGCATGAGCAGGTAAGGAGCACTTGAGAAATGAAAACTACTTCTATAGGGGATACTAAAATAAACTTCAGAGGTGCTGGAAAGACATATGTTCCTTAACTTACACTCTCTGGAAAGACGCAGAGTGCGGGGTGATCTAATAGAAGTGTTCAAGTGGATCAAAGGCTTTAACAAGGGTGATGCAAACAAGGCAATCATATTAAAACAACAGGGCAGGACTCGCAGTATGGATATAAACTGGACAAATTTAGATTTAAAAAGGAAATAAGCAAGAATTGGTTTACTAATAGGGTGGTCGACGAATGGAATAAACTAAGTAACCATGTAGTAAGCGCTGAAACTATCAGTTGTTTTAAGAAACGATTAGACAGCTTTATGGATGGGGATGACAGGTGGTGATGGATACGAAGCTGCCTAGAGTAGGCCTTATGGTCTTTTGTAGTCTCCCTCATTCTTATGTTCTTATGTTATGTGGAAAGACGATCGGGGTCTAGACCCAGCATGCCTCTCCGGAAGATGATGTTGCGTTTTCTTTCAGTGTGGCTCTTAATAATGGAATCGTTTTGCGGGTGAAATGTGAATCTTTCTGAAAATTGAGGTGATTACCGATGTATGCGGAGGTACGGTATTGACAGTCACCGACACAACAATGATATATAGTACGTTGACTTCTAGCAGTTTTTTTTTTATCGTCTTATAAATATAAATGATGAAGCGATCTTTAACACTTGAGGACCTGGTGTGTACATCTTCTGTGTGACATAGGTCGATAATAGAGGCGTTGTCTCTGGCTGGGTGACCTTGGAGGGCAACCGTGCCCATTTTCTGTTTAAAAAAGAAATATATTTCTCCTTGGGAATCATCATCACCACCTAACGCCACGGAATTTTTTCCACATCTCTAGGCAACTCGATTTTTCCGTCCAAACAAAATCCTAGGTTGACCTCGACATAAGACTTTTGTGGTGAATTCATCTGAAGCAGTTTCGACGAGGACATTTCGGAAGAGAAAGATCCGCTTAATCTCTTTCTCGGACGTGGAGTTGAGGGAGGATTTTTTCTTTAAAGTTGGATATATACAGTATATATACTGTGCGGACATAAACTGTGCGTGCGTGTGTGATTCACCTTGGTCTTTGGATCACGGGTTGGACTTCGTGATCGACAGCTATTTCCCTGCCGGAAGAGACCTCAGAGCTCGTATAACCGATTTATGGGTAATGCTGTGACCTTACACGCACACACACACCCAATTCCCCGCCCACGAGAGTTGGAGTAACGACTCGAAGCGCAGCGATACTGAAATTATTTCAGCCCTGGGCAAGATCGA
>NC_134780.1:19201572-19206572 GCF_046742065.1 Oratosquilla oratoria | reverse complement strand
CTAAGATGATGAGAGCAGGTAAGGCACCTGGTCTGGAATGATGCCATGCAGAATGTCTAAAAAAAAAAAAAGGAGGTACAGTGATGGTGGACTGGCTGGTGAGGTTATTTAATGTTTGTTGGAGAGAGGGTAGAGTGCCGGAGGACTGGAGGAGTGCCTGTATAGTTCCACTTTACAAGGGAAAAGGGGATAAGTGTGAGTGTAGTAGTTTCAGAGGGATTAGCTTGTTAAGTGTAGTTGGGAAGGCTTATGGGAGGATCTTGATTGAGAGGATTAGGAGAGGAACAGAGGAAGTAATTGGCGAGGAACAGTGTGGATTTAGGACAGGTAGAGGTTGCGTAGATCAGATTTTTGTGGTAAGACAGATATGTGAGAAAGCTATAGGAAAAGGTAAGGATGTTTTTTGGGCTTTTATGGATCTGGAAAAGGCTTATGACAGGGTAGACAGGAAGGCACTGTGGGAGGTTTTGCAGATATACGGGATAGGAGGAAAGTTTTTAGGAGCTGTCAAGAGTTTTTATGAGAGTAGTAGAGCATGTGTCAGGATTAGAAATGGAGAGAGTGGTTCGAGGTAAAGGTGGGACTTCGTCAGGGATGCGTTATGTCGCCCTGGCTGTTCAACTTATACATGGATGGGGTAGTGCGAGAGGTAAATGCAAGGGTGGTGGGTCAGGGATTGGAGATGGTTAAAGAAAATGGAGAAAAGTGGGAGGTGAGCCAGCTGTTGTTTGCGGACGACACTGCGCTTGTAGGAGGATCAGAGGAGGGATTGAGGAAGATGGTGACAGAGTTTGGGAGAGTATATGATAGAAGAAAGCTGAAGATGAATGTGGCCTAAATTAAGGTGATGAGATGTATAATGGGTGAAAGTGGCAGCAGACTGGAAGTGAGCATTAAGGGAGAGAGACTGGAGGAAGTGGATAGTTTTAGATACTTGGGTGCGAATGTGGCAAGAAAGGGTTGAGTGGAGGTAGAGATAGAATGTAGATTGAGAGAAGCGAGTAAATACCTTGGTGGATTAAAAAGTGTAATAGACATTTGGGAATGGATGCTAAGAGGAGATTGTGTGAAGGAGTGATTGTGCCAACAGCACTGTATGCAGCAGAAACATGGAACATAAGAGAGGAAGAGAGAAGGAGTTTGAATGTGTTTGATATGAGGTGTCTGAGAAGTATGATGGGGGTTACTAGGATGGAGAGAGTGAGAAATGAGGAGGTGAGGAGGAGAACAGGGGTGGAAAGGGAGCTGGGAGATAGGGTGGATGAAAGAATATTGGGATGGTTTTGGACACATGGAAAGAATGGATGAAGAAAGACTAGTAAAAGAGGCATGGAAGGCAGATGTAGAGGGAGTGAACATGAGGGGGCAACCTAGGATGAGATGGATGGATGGGGTGAAAGGAGCTTTGGGGAAGAGGGGAATGTCTGTTGAGGAAGGACGGGAGAGGACAGAAGACAAGGGTGAATGGAGAATGGTTGTATAAGGAAGATGCTGTGATGCATGAGGTGTAATGGGTGGGGGGATGGAGGGTGAGGTAGTATGTGTGAGAAAAATTTGACGCAACCCGAAGGGATTTCTCCCCGTCTTCTCCTTTTCTGCATGAGGGGACGGAAAGGGGGGGGGGGTTCGCCGATTTAATTAATCGGCCTTGCTGTGGATGTATTGTGTCTGGCGACACTGCCTCTGACCCAGGACAGTGGACAAGATGCAGGGATGACCCGTCATCCAGGAGGTGCCAAGATGGGAGGGAGGGTAGAGGGTGGAGGGGAGTGGAGTGTATTTAGGGATGGAATGGGTGGGAATGATTTTTATGCCTTTTTCTTTTTGCGTACCTCCCTTGTAAGGGGGAAAAAGCTTTTGGTAAATGTATGTATAAAAATGTAAATAATAAATAAAATACATAAATGCATAGGTATAGTTAAATAATAAACAAACAGGTAAATAGTAAATAATAATAAATTGACATATAACTAATAATAAATGAGAATCAAGCAAATGATAATAAACAAATAGACAAATGATAACAAAATAAATAAACAAATAATATAAAATAAATTATAGTCATTACAGCATCTTGCTTAGGTGTTTATCTAAATAATTCTTAAAGCTTCGAACTGAACTACATTGCACTGTCTCTGCAGGAAGTTTATTCCATTCAGTAACTACACGGTTGGCGAAGTTGTTTCTACTCACTTCCAAATTAAATCTATTTCCGGATAGTTTGAGACCATTGTTTCTTGTCTGATTCTCATTCAGTGTGAAAATTTTGTCACTTTTGATGTCAATTCCCTTTAGAATCTTAAAGACCTGTATCAAGTCACCTCTAAGTCTACGCTTTTTTAGGGAAAACAGATTCATATGTTTTAGTCGATTTTCGTATGATTTATTTTTGATATTTGGAATCAGTTTTGTGGCTCGCCGTTGTACTTTTTCCAATCTGTCAATGTCTGTAATGAGATTCGGTGACCATACGGAAACAGCATATTCCAAATATGGACGAACTAACTATTTATATAGCTTGTTAATGTGTGTGTAAAAGTGTGCGTGTGTGTATACGTGTGTAAAAATGTGTGTGTGTGTGTAAAAGTGTGTGGTATGTGTGTATGTCTTTGTGTGTGTGTGTGTGTGTGTGTGTGTGTGCGTGTGTATGTGTTTGTGTTTGTGTGTGTGTGTGTGTGTGTGTGTGTGTGTGTGTGTGTGTGTGTGTGTGTGTGTAAAAGTGTGTGGTATGTGTGTATGTCTTTGTGTGTGTGTGTGTGTGTGTGTGTGTATTCACTTGGTCTTTTTTTTTTTTTTTCTTTTTTTTGGATCACGTGTTCGACAGCTATTTCCCTCCTGGAAGAGAGCTCAGAGCTCGTAGGTCCGATCTATGGGTAATGCTATGACCTTTCACACACACACACCCCCAACTCCCCGCCCACGAGAGTCAGAGTAACGACCCGAAGCGCAGCTGTACCGAAATTAATTTCGGCCCTGGGCAGGATTCGAACCAAGCACTACGCGCACCACCATGCTAGTAGTTCATCGTTCTACCAACTGCGCCACCGAGTGTGTGTGTGTGTGTGTGTGTGTGTGTGTGTGTGTGTGTGTGTGTATGTGTGTGTGTGTGTGTGTGTGTGTGTGTGTGTGTGTGTGTGTGTGTGCGTGTGTATGTGTTTGTGTTTGTGTGTTTACCTAGTTGCATTTTACGAGAAGGGGAGCTACGCTCGTGGTGTCCAGCCTTTCTATCTCGCAGTGTTTAGTTTGCTCTTAAACTCATGAATGGTTTTTGCGCACACTATTTTTTGGTCCAGTTTGTTCCAAGTGTCCACCACCCTATGTGGAAAACTGTTTTTCTTCAGATCTCTTCTATGATTATATTTTTTGGGTTTCTTTACATATCCTCTTGTGTTTTTCTTCTCCCGGTTTAACAAGTCCTCTCTATCGAGTATTTCTGTGCCCTTCATAATTCTGTAGATGGTCAGTAGTCGCCTCTCTCTCTCTTCTTTGCTCCAGAGTCGGTAACTCCACTTTAGCCAGTCTCTCCTCATATGACAAGTTTGCAAGTGCAGGTGCCATTTTTGTGGCTGCTCTTTGGATTCTTTCTATTTTCTTTATAACATTTTTGGTATTGGGTAACCACAATGTCGCCGCATATTCTAGTCTAGGCCTTATCAGTGTGACCAATATTTTTTTAAAATAATTTTTCATCCAAATATATAAATGCCACTTTTATTGATCTGAGCAAGTTATAGGATTGTCCGACAATTTTGTTTATCTGTTTATCATAGGACAAGTCGTTTGAGGTAATTACACCCAAATCTTTTTCGGATCCTATTTTCTTTACCTCAGCTCCAATTTTATATTGTCCTGATATTCTATTTTTACTTTTTCCAAACTCCATTATGCTACACTTCTTAATATTGAAGTCCACTTCCCATTTCTGACTCCAGTTCCATACCTTATTCAGGTCTTCCTGTAGTGATTCGCAATCCTTTTCAGTTTTTACTTTCCTTAACAATTTGGCGTCGTCTGCAAAGAAGCTCATGTAACATTGCACATCATCATCCATGTCATTCACATAAATAGCAAACATTATTGGAGCCAATACAGATCCTTGCGGAACTCCACTGATCACCTCTTTCCAACCTGAATATTTTTCTCTGGGCACTGTTCTCATCTTTCTACCAATCAGGAAGTCCTCCATCCATTTTAGTAGGTTCCCTTGTATCCCTCCTATATGTTCCAGTTTTTTTAGAATAATTTTTTATGTGGTACTTTATCAAAAGCTTTTTGTAAGTCCAGGAAGGCACAATCCTTTCTTGCGCCATGTCTATTAATCTTGAGTAAAAACATGTTAAGTTTGTGGTACATGATCTTCCTTGTCTAAACCCAAATTGTCTTGTGTTTATTATATTATTTTCTTCCAGGTGTTTTATCCATCTATTCTTGATGATTTTCTCACAAATTTTGGCTATAGTGCTTGATAGTGAGACCGGTCTATAGTTGGTTCTTCCTTGTTTCCTCCTTTATATATTGGGACAATGTTAGCATTTTTCCAGTCTTTTGGTATTTTTCCTTCTTTAAGTGAGCAACTTATTATGTTATGTATTTTGTCCATTAGTTCTTCTTTGCATTCTTTTGGAATCCAATTAGCAATTCTGTCCGGGCCATATAATTACCTGACGTCAAGGTTTGATAGATGTTCCATTATTTCTTTTTGTTATTATTATCTCGCTCATGGGGGGAGATCGTGTGTGTGTGTGTGTGTGTGTGTATGTGTATGTTTCATTTGCTGTTGCTTCATTATAAGAATACAGATTAAAATCATGTTTCCTCTGGAATATAGGCATATATGTACAAAAGTATACATGTACAACATGCACATGCATAGTAGTCCCGACTCAAACCCACGCTTAGTCAAGATGAGTTAAAAAAAAAAAAAAAAAAAAAAAAAAATAATAATAATAATAATAATAATAATGATAATAATAATAATAATAATAATAACAACAACAATT
>NC_134780.1:19192758-19201072 GCF_046742065.1 Oratosquilla oratoria | reverse complement strand
CATGAGTACGTTTTCGGCGGGTATTTGGCCAGAAGCCGCCATAGCGACGGAGGTATCGTGTGAAGTTGTAGGTGAAATTATCCTAACCTTGATCTGACCCATCCAAACGGTTACCAAACAAAAACATTGTTCAGTTACAGCACGACGCAACACCTGTAGATCGTATGGACAAGCCTCGAACTGGAAGGTTACATATCTTATCTCAAAAACTCAGCTAATCCTGTTAATCGTATCAGACGATTTTCACCTCAAATGTATTGGTTTCTTCCATCTATAGACCAAATAATCTGGTTCGATTCGAATCACATTTTAGGGACAAATAAAGTAGAATAGTTTATCCCTTGATATATTCTTTTCTAGTCACGCACGAGTCCCCGTGAGAAAACAGACTTAAATTCTTTTGCACATACAGACGAACAGACGAACTCGTTTCTGGAACAACAGTGGTCATATTGTGCCGATGCAGAAACAAAGGGTGGACCTCACGAGCGATTAGCGGCTAGCCCTTTCCCTGTGTAATACAAGCTGGTACCACCACTGAACGAAACTATCTACTCTTTCTGAGGGTCATTCCTAGTCGATTTTGCCCCTACAGCTATGCCCAAACACTTGTAGGAATTTCGGTTTTGGTCTAAGGGACCTTCTTCGCATACTCTTAGAGGATTCACAAGTCCTGCGAAATCATCGATACTGTCTAGGACTTTAGATCAATGATCTAGGCTTTACCAGTGCTGGTTCCTCACTCACTTGTAGCCACAGTGGTATTTACGATCTAATAGATTTCTAGCAGGAAATAGGCAAGAATTGGTTTACCAGCAGAGTGATTAAGGAATGGAATAGACTTGGTAACCACGTAGTGACCGCTGAAACAACTGGTTGTTTCAAAAGATTAGGTAACTTTAGGTAATTTATGGATGGTGATGATAGGTAGTGACGGACATGGAACTGCCTAGTGTAGCCTTTATGGTCTCTTGCAGTTTCCTCTATTCTTATGCTCGTATGAGAATACAACCTGACTGCATGGGCGTGTCCTCTTGAATGTTCTACTTTGTGAAACAACTGCAGTTTCGGTTAAAGTTCAAGCCGGTAATCCACGAGGACAAGAAAGAGCGACCCTGACTCAGTTGTGGATTTCTGATGTTAAGGCAGACTCCAGTGAGATTATCAAGTCTACAGACTAGAACCATCAAACCTACAGAAAGCTTCCAATGACAATGACTCACGTTTGTCAGATTAATTCGAAATTCTTATGCTGTTCATGTAAACCATATGCCCTCAACATGTATGCAAGTGTTATCAGTAAATATAAACGCGTTATCACGGATCACCGACTCTCCAGCTGAATTTAGGTGTGGTTAGATAAGCTGATAAGGGAGAGACCCAGCACATTTTATCGAGGAGTGGGGTGGGATAAGACAAAGAAAAATAATTACGACATTTTCGAGAACGACGTGGGCAGCAAGGAAAGGAACCGGAACTTAGTTATGTCAGATAACTTCCGGGTTAGATTAGACAGTACATCCGTGTTAGGAGTCTAGTAAAATGAAAGATGGCCTTCCGGAGAGAGACTTGGCATTTGAGGGCAACACAGCGCCAAACCATTGTAGTCAGTTATGGTGCTGCAAGGAAGAAGAGCAGAATACAAGACTTACAGCCGATGAGTAAAATGTAACCTATCCGCTTTTTAAGTTTAACTCTGGGTGCCGCCAGGTGATTTTATTCATATGACGTGCGCTCCCCTACAAATAAAGGGTTATGAGGGACAGATATGCCTAAGAAATTTTCGATAGGGACGAGGCACGTTTCTTCAGGAATTTTTTTACTTTGAACTACCAACCTGTTGACACACTGAAGACGTAGGCAGTCAAGCGCACAGATGGGAGGGAATCAAGTTTTGCATTCGATAACTACGACTCCATTGGCGGAGGTGGTGCCACATCTACTATTATAAATTAGTAGCCTCTGTCTGTCTATCTGTCTGTTTGTTCACGAACTCCTAGGGTTTTGGAGATAGACCCCCATAACCATATATATTCCGATACCCTATCACTCCAGGTACTTGGATAACTATACTTAATATATAAAAAAAAAATGGTTAGGGTTAAGGGTTAAAGTTAGGTGAGGTATGGTTAGGTATGGGATTATTCACGAATTCCTAGGTTTTTGCAGATAGACCCATATAACCATATATATTCTGAAACCTTATAACCCAAGGTACTTGGATAACTAATGCTCATATGTTTGTTCACAAACTCCGAGGGTTTTGGAGATGGACCCCCTTAACCATATATATTCTGATACCCAATCACTCCAGGTACTTGGATAACTGTATTTCATTAAAAAAGGTGTATATATATATATATATATATATATATGTATATATATATATACATACATATATGTATATATATGTATATATATATGTATATATATATATATATATATATATATATATAATATTGGTTAGGGTTAAGGGTTAAAGTTAGGTGGGGTGTGGTTAGGTTAGGGATAATTCACGAACTCCTAGGTTTTTGCAGATAGACCCTTATAACCATATATATTCTGAAACCTTATAACCCAAGGTACTTGGATAACTATCATTTGTCTCTTTGTTCACGAACTCCTAGGGTTTTGGAGATAGACCCCCATAACCATATATATTCTGATACCCTATCTCTCCAGGTACTTGGATAACTATATTCAATTAAAAAAAATAGGGTTAAGGGTTAAAGTTAGGTGGGCTATGGTTAGGTTAGGGGTTATTCACGAACTATGCTTTTGCAGATAGACCCCTATAACCGTCTATATTCTGAATCCTTATTACCCAAGGTACTTGGATAACTATCTTTCATTTGGCTGTCTGTTTGTTCACGAACTCCAAGGATTATGGAGATAGACTACCCATAGCTATATATATTTTGAGACCCTATCACTCCAGGTACTTGGATAATTGTATTTCGTTTCCAATATATATATCAAAGGGACCCCAACTCTCATCCCAAAGAGTAAAAATATCATCAACGTATCTGAACCAAATCATACCTGGGGGTTTTATTGTTGGAAGAAGAACACTCTCGAAGTATTCCATGTAAATATTAGCCAGAACAGGAGAAAGGGTAGAACCCATGCTACAACCAAACTTTTGCATGAAAAACAAAATTTGAAAGGAAAAAAAAAAAAAAACATAAGATGACACGCAGGTGCGTGGAAGAATATTTCTTTGTCGCGGCTCGTGCCGCTTAAATTCTTCTTATCGGCTTAAGAAACCTGCACAGCGAAGCTATAGCGATAATCCCATACCACACTCCTGGTCATATGGCCATTTCCCGAAGGTTGAGTGTGGTTTGAATTTTCCGCCAAAATCATCGGAAATTTAAAATTCCCGGCTCTGTGCAGGCATGCGCATTGTCGACCCCACCTCCCCCTCCCTATTCCCTCCCTTCTTACCCGGCTAGCTCGAGCCGGACGACCCCGTCACTTCAATGAGAAATGAAGGCTTCGCCTGTGGGAGGAGGGAGGGACCCTAAATCTGTGCAGGTTTCTTAAGCCGATAAGAAGAATTTAAGCGGCACGAGCCGCGACAAAGAAATAATTATCGGCTGAAAGAAACCTGCACAGCGAAGCTATGCATGAGACGAGGACAGGTGGGAGGAGAGGTGAAGCCTGAATCAAACCGTTATTACGTGTGTCTTTCCTATGGGAGACTTATTCATTTTATCACTCAGTAGAGGGGAGACAGAAACGTCAAGTACCCACGCCGAAGAATGTGACATGCACAACATTGCACTGTTCACACAATGCGTAAATTATACGAAATTTGTATCCTGTTCAACGGTTCCTGGCCCCTCCCCACTCCTCGGTCGCCCTTTGCCCCCTCCACTTTTTTGAGATGAGAGGGGTGGAGCCGTTTCCATGGCGACACATGGGACAGGGGCGACTGAGTGGTAGAGACACCGTGTCCCCAAGGGAGTCGTCGATGTCCAGTCCCTAGGTCCCGCACCCGCTCCACAGAGTGGGTGCGGAGAAACTCCAGCGACCGGCGTAGGGCCCCCGACCGAAGCCAGGGACGCAACAACCTGTGGAGTGCTGAGGGTATCGGCCCGGGCAGGTCACGCGGGAGAAGCAGTATGCTCCTGTCGACCTCCCGTACCAGCCGTCGGCGCCCCAAGCGGCTCAGTGGAAGGGCCGGGGTCGCGAAGTTGAGGCCCCCCCCCCCCCCACCGAAGGAGGGAGGACGTGTGAGAGAAGCACGCTCTTTTGGCGCAGGGGAGCACCCGAAGGACGCTGACTGTGTCCCACTCAATCCCGAGCCAATAAAGTCTGTGTGGGAGCAAGGGCAGACCCGTCCCAGTCCACCCCGAACTCCACGTCCGCCAACACACTCAGAGCCATTGAGATGTCGGCCGATGCACCCTCCCCGGTGGGCAAATGCATCCACTAGCCGTCTAGGAACATGAGTGTGGAGACGCTTGCTTCCGTCCAACGTACGCCTACCACTCTCACTAGTTTCGTGAAGATCCTCGGGGTAAGCGAGAAACCGAAAGGGAGTATGCGAGGCCAAGTTCGTTTCCGAGCGACCTCGTCCGTGGGCGTTAGTCAAGAGGCTTCGTCCTGGGTGAAGACGTTCCCTGAGCGTCTCCCACGAAGACGGGCCTGGACCCTCGGTATGTATCCAACTCACCCCAAGTCTTCCCGCGGGAAGTTCTCGAAGCCCGTGGCGAGCGTCTTCATCCAATAGTGTGCTATGGCAATTTGTGACGTCTCGTCACCCACAAGCGGACTTCTATATGTTTAATACCTAGTGACATCATGTGATTGTACTGTGACGTCACCGGATTGATCATGGCGCCATAGGATCGTCTCGTGACGTCACAGGGGACACAAATTGACGTCATAGGACTACATGGTGACGTCAATTTATCACAATGACGTCATCATACCGTGACATCACTGAGTCACAGTGAGCGTTGAAATAAATTTTGACATGGTAAAATTCTGGACCATCATGACTGTAGATTAAATTAAGTTGAATAGGAAAAGTCATGTTCATTTCGACCTAAGTCACAGTGAGCGTCGAAATTAATTTTAACATGGTAAAATTCTCGACCATCATGACTGTAGATTAAATTAAGTTGAATAGGAAAAGTCATGTTCATGTTGACCTGAGTCACAGTGGGCGTTGAATTAGTTTAACATGGTAAAATTCTTGACCATCATGACTACAGATTAGCTTAAGTTGAATAGGAAAAGTCATGGTCATTTCGACCTAAGTCACAGTGAGCGTCGAAATTAATTTTAACATGGTAAAATTCTCGACCATCATGACTGTAGATTAAATTAAGTTGAATAGGAAAAGTCATGTTCATGTTGACCTGAGTCACAGTGGGCGTTGAATTAGTTTAACATGGTAAAATTCTTGACCATCATGACTACAGATTAGCTTAAGTTGAATAGGAAAAGTCATGGTCATTTCGACCTAAGTCACAGTGAGCGTCGAAATTAATTTTAACATGGTAAAATTCTCGACCATCATGACTGTAGATTAAATTAAGTTGAATAGAAAAAGTCATGTTCATGTCGACCTGAGTCACAGTGGGCGTTGAATTAGTTTAACATGGTAAAATTCTTGACCATCATGACTACAGATTAGCTTAAGTTGAATAGGAAAAGTCATGGTCATTTCGACCTAAGTCACAGTGAGCGTCGAAATTAATTTTAACATGGTAAAATTCTCGACCATCATGACTGTAGATTAAATTAAGTTGAATAGGAAAAGTCATGTTCATGTCGACCTGAGTCACAGTGGGCGTTGAATTAGTTTAACATGGTAAAATTCTTGACCATCATGACTACAGATTAGCTTAAGTTGAATAGGAAAAGTCATGGTCATTTCGACCTAAGTCACAGTGAGCGTCGAAATTAATTTTAACATGGTAAAATTCTCGACCATCATGACTGTAGATTAAATTAAGTTGAATAGGAAAAGTCATGTTCATGTCGACCTGAGTCACAGTGGGCGTTGAATTAGTTTAACATGGTAAAATTCTTGACCATCATGACTACAGATTAGCTTAAGTTGAATAGGAAAAGTCATGGTCATTTCGACCTAAGTCACAGTGAGCGTCGAAATCAATTTTAACATGGTAAAATTCTCGACCATCATGACTGTAGATTAGCTCAAGTTGAATAGGAAAAGTCATGTCCATTTCCACCTGAGTCACGGTGAGCGTCGAAATTAATTTCAACATGGTAAAATTCTCGACCATCATGACTGTAGATTAGCTCAAGTTGAATAGGAAAAGTCATGGTCATTTCGACCTGAGTCACAGTGAGCGTTGAAATTAATTTCAACATGGTAAAGTTCTTGACCATCATGACTATAGATTAGCTTAAGTTGAATAGGAGAAGTCATGTCCATTTCGACCTGTTTTTTTTTTTTTTTTTTACTTATATCGATATCAATATCAATATATATATATATTCATTTATTTATTTATTTTTTATAAAAATAATATTGTACAATTCACATAGTGCATAAATTCTATGTAGAATATTGTATCTTGCTCAGCGGTTCCTGGGCCTTCCCCTACCCCTCGGTCGCCCTTTGCCCCCCTGCTTTTGCGAAGAGGGGTGGAGCCGTTCCCATGGCGACACATGGGACAGGGGTGATCGAGTGGTAGAGATACCGTGTCCTGAATGAAGTTGCTGATGCCCAGCCCCCGAGGTCCTGCACCCGTTCCACAGAGTGGGTGCGGAGAAACGCCAGCGATGCCGCGAGGCCTCTGATGTTGTGGGCGTGGGGGGCATGGCCCGGGTCGGCCTTCCGGTGCCCTGTTGGTGGTGTCAGCTAGTCAAGACAGGAAGTCCAGAACTGTGCTAGCGGAGATGGTCACTATCGCGTGTCTCCGAAGGAAGTCCTGGAATCTCCGGTTGGGAGGGTTGTTGGATCTGGATGACGGTCGGGACCGTAGCGAAGACGCGGTCTGTCGCTTCCTGGTCGAACAGACCACGGGAAAGGGGAGCTGCTCTCACCACGCCCCGGCGAGCTATCTCCGGGGCCGACCGCGCTGCAGACTGACGAGCTGCCAGACGAGCCGCGGTGAAGGCCCTCGCTGCTGGGGGTAGGGCTGATGACGCCATGTTGGCTGTACCCTCTGCCACGGTAGAGAGTGCCGCCAGGGTGTCTCTGCATACAGAAAACACGCGAATCAAATTAGTAGGGCGAGAAGGATCCCGATCCCCGGAGGGTGTAATAAAGTCACATCGCTCAATTGTAGAACGTATAACATATGCGAAGCCGAGGTCGTTTCCGAACGACCTCGTCCTCGGGCGCTAGTCAAGAGGCTCCGTCCTGGGTGAAGACGCTACCCGAGCGTCTCTCGCCAGGACAGGTCTGGACCCTCTATAGATTGAAATATCCCACTCACCTCAATTCTTCCCGCGGGAAGTCCTCAAAGCTCGTGGCGAGCGTCGTCAGCCAGTTCCTCATCATCGCCATTGCCGTGACGGTCGAGATGGTAGAGGCAAGGTCTTGTCTGGTCGAGGCCTCCGTCGTCAGCAACTTAGCCTCCGGTTCACTAAGTTGCTGGGGGAGGGCGGGGTCCCTGCCCGAGTGCCACAAGCAATCGCGCAGGCCCTCCGGCGCGAAGGGTGGTGGCAGGACGACGGGGAATGATGAAGGGATATGCCGTCGAGGAGGAACCGTCTTGGGTTGGTCTTGGGCCCGCTCGAGAGCAGGGATGTCTAAGGCTTTCTCCCCTTTCTCCTGCGGGAACCAGGCGTTTGGGGAGAGTGCTACCGCCGGTGAGTCCCCCGACCTGTCGACAAACATATGCCCATCAGGGTTTAAACGAGGGTTCTCCAGGAGAGCACCTAATGCGTCCAGAGTGTTAGAGGTGGAAATCCTGGAGGGCGTGGAGGCCGGGGCGGAGAGGGGTCGAATCTTATATAGAACCTTAGCCCCCTCCGCGTCGTTGGCCCACTTTAGGATAACGTCATCTCTCCTCCTCCAGCCCTCCAGTAGCGAGTAGTCGGGAGACCAGGCCACTAGCTTGTGATCTTCTCCAAACGAGTACTCCCAGGACCGGGGAAGGTCACACCATGAGAAGGGGTGAACTCAAGAGTCCGTCATGGTAGGAGGATAAGGTAAAGAAGAACTGTAGTGGTCCTCCACCCCGTCCAACCCGACGGACGTCTGATTGGGGGGTTCCTCCTGAGAGGGGCCTTCTAGTCCTATACCTGTCGCCGGCACGGAGGGGCGGAGGGAAGGACCAGGAGGGAGAGTGGGAGGGGGGGCTAGAGCCGTAGGTTCAAT
>NC_134780.1:19185258-19187758 GCF_046742065.1 Oratosquilla oratoria | reverse complement strand
ATTCATTGGCAGCTCACTCATGTATGAACCTGAATTTGTTTAAAGTGCGGAAAGGATACTTGGGAGGTTGAGTACATGTCTAGGCCTACTTTTACCAAGAAGGAGAGACACTCTTTTTATCTTAATTGTTCTTAAAAACGGGGTTCCAATGACTCTTAGGGTTCAACAGTTGCATCTCATTTGAAGCAGACTGCCGCCAGGCGATTTCATTGTGACGAGTACCCCCCCCCCACCCCAACAACGTCAGAAGGGAGAGAGACTGATGTGTCGAAAGATGTAATCGATTAATTAACATATGTATTTTCTCCTGTCTGTTCTGCCTCCGAGATTCAGTATGTTAGATACACCCCAGTTCGTCTGCTCACGCACTACGTTCGTGAAAGTGCGCAATATGTTGGTTACCACGACTTGGCAACTCTTCGCCGCCGCCTCAACTGCCGAAAACGTTACGGCTGCTCTGGTGATCATGAACGAGTGAGATGTCGACTCGCCCATCGTATTAATGAGACAGGTAACAAGCGCGCTATTATCATGATATTTAAAGATATGTATGTACATGTGTATGCATATTTTTTTCCTGTTTCTGAATTTGTAGAATATTCAGAAACAGGAAAAAAATATGCATACACATGTACATACATATCTTTAAATATCATGATAATAGCGCGCTTGTTACCTGTCTCATTAATGATTTTATGTTTCCACGGTGAATATAAAATACATCCGGAAGATGCAAATGTGTTGGATACCCAAACTTTTCTGCTTGTATTACTCAATGTTGCGCAGGTGTGCCGAGACCACAACGAGGTTAGTTGATCCTCAAACGTTATGTGTGTGTGTGTGCGTGCGTGCGTTCGTGCTTATTCATTTAGGCTACGCCCTCTCCCTGGATGACCGTTACCGTTCAAAAGATCTCTGCAAGTAAAATGGAGTTCAAAATGTCTTTTAATCTTTATCCAGCAACCTTACGCCTCCACAAAAGCGTACATACATACGTACATATACCAAGGCTTTTTCTCCCTTACAAGGGGGGTAGCCAAAAAGAAAAAGGCATAAAAACATTCCCACCCATTCCATCCCTGAATACACTCCACACCCCTCCACCCTCCCTCTTATCTTAGCACCTCCTGAATGACGGGTCATCCCTGCACCTTGTCCACTGCCCTGGGTCAGAAGCAGTGTCGCAAGACACAGCACATCCACAGCAAGGCCGCTTCATTAAATCGGCGACCCCCCCCTCTCCATCCCCCCATTGCATAAATGAGAGGACGGGGAGAAATCCCTTTGGGCTGCGTCAAATTTTGCTCACACATACTACCTCACCCCCTATCCACCCGCCCATTCCACCTCATGCCGGTCAATGACGTCCACAAAAGCGTACTAATAGATAAAAAAATGCAAGCTCAGCAATGCTTTGTTCAATCACACACGCTCACAACACTATATAGTATATATTTATATAATTGTGTTTGTGTGTGTGTAACTATGTTTTTGTCTGCGCCCAAATATTCTATCAAGAGTCGTAAAAGACATTTAATTTCATATTAGTTGGCATTATATTGGAGACTGTGTCTTCGACGGTTAATAGAATCCTTCCCAGCTTTCAGCTTTCCAGAAAGTTCTCGAAAAAAAGAAGCTGCCATAAGAAGAGCAAATTTACATTTACAATTTGAAATTGGGTATCTACGGACCGTAGTTTTTTCTTTCTTTTTGCTCCAACCCTGTACTTACCGGGTGGCACTTTTCCTTTCTTCCCGGCCGTCGCTGGTCAGTCTTATTAATATTCATTGTAATCTCTCCTCGATCAGTTAACCCCTTTCTTGATGAAGTGAACACAAAATGAAATCGACTCCGCTGATTTGATTTTGTTCCTCAATGAAAATTGGTGAATTTTAAAGGAGAGTCGGGAGGAAGAGAAGAGCTTTAACCATTTGAGATGACATGTAGCAAGGAATGAAGGAGCCGGTATGGAAGTAAATTATGGAATAAAGAATGCAAGTAAATGTCTGGGGGAATATAGAATCTAATAAGAAGCTCATATCTGGGGATGAATAATAAGAAAAGACTAAGCCAAAAGAGAAAATTTCTTTATTTCTTGTCTGCTCCGTAATTTCTCGAGTGAATGAAGGGGAAGAGTCGCCATGTAAAGAAGCGGTGGAGGTCAACCAGCTTCAGTTGCCAGGCCCTGTTGTTGAGCAATTGTCTTGCTGCATTGTTCCAGACCCGAGAGGACAGGGCCCTTTACTCAAATGGTGCTAAAATAGAAAAGAGACAAGTGGGTGTTGGGTGGATGGAGGATGATTGAAGGGTGGATGTATGCCAGGGGTTCTCAATTTTTTTTTAACTCGTTTACCCCAATGAAGTTTCAAAATTTCTATCAACCTCTTAGCTTTTAATAGTAATAATAATAATGATAATAATAATAATAATAATAAAACATCGATGGCAAAATCAATGAGTAATAGTAGTTGTAGTAGATGTCATGCAGTATGATAAACAG
>NC_134780.1:19130258-19180258 GCF_046742065.1 Oratosquilla oratoria | reverse complement strand
AGATGATCTTGTTCTTCAATGTGCCTAACAATAGAATTAGTTGTTCGGTGCGCTTTTACATCATTTTTATGTTCAATTATCCTTTTCTTAAGTCCTCGACCAGATTCTCCATAGTATGCTGAAGGGCAACCTTTACACGGAATTTTATATACCACACTATTTTCATTCGTCGCGTTAGTGTCTTTATGTTTAATGATCTGATGATCTTATTACCTGTTGTCTGCAATCTTTATGCCCGTTTTCAAAAGGAATGTATCAAGGATTGGACTTATGTCGGTGTTTGGGACAGTTATATAACGTGTTTTTCTCTCAACAACTTCGCTATTTCCATTTTTATTTTTGTCATTAGCTTCGCTTTCTTTTTTAGTTTATATAACAACCTTCAGGATATTTAAGTTTAATGAATGTTTTCATAATATGTTCTACTTCTTCTGCCAGGAATTCTTCATCACATATTCTAAAAGCTCTTAAAAAGAAACCTATTACTGCACCTGATTTTGTTCTCTCACTATGACCTGAAAAATAGTGTATATAATCTTCTTTATTTGTGGGCTTTCTATATACCGAGAATTTGACATTTTTTCCTTTTCTGTGAATTGTATGTTTTTCTTTACGCTGTTTAATCTTTTTAACTTGTCGGTATTTGTCCCTTTAGGTAATACTACTAAAATGTCATCTACATATCATTAGCTTTGATAAAGATACTGTGAGGTCGAAACGTCAGCGTTAAATTCTCCTACTACTTCCTCATTTCTTTCTCCACCATCATTAAAAATCTGTGTATATATAAGTATACTTTATATATATATATATATATATATATATATATATATATATATATGTATGTAAATACATTTATACATATGTATATCTATATATGTATATACACACACATGTATATATATATATATTTATATATATATATATACATATATACATATACTTATATACATATACTTATATATATATATATATATATTTATTTATATATATATATATATATATATATATATATATATATATATTGGAAACTAGTATGTTATAACACATTTGTAAAAGATCACTGTTAACCCACTATCGGAGAAATAATAACGGAAAGTACAGAGAAACTGTATAGTTCGACTACTCTCTGTAGTCCTCTTCAGCAGAATGCTTACATAAGGTTAAGGTACAAGTATATATGAAGAAATGAGGGGTACATAGAAGGGGATGAGGAAAGTGGGGGGGGGGGCCCTCAGGTCACATGCCCTTGAAATGGTCGGGTCAAATTAGGACAAGGGGTGATATTTTGTCCAACCGCTTTAGACATGATCTTGTTGACCGCTAACTTGGTAATACAATCTGGGGGCCATTGGCCTTTAGAGGTATTAAAGTCAGGATAATGTTTTATTAGAGAAGATTCTACAATTTTTCTTCTATAGCTACAGTGTGATTTATAAATTATTGATGCATTATCCCAATCTAATCTATGGTCTTTTTGGCTGGCATGAAGGAACACAGCGGAGTTAACTTGTCCATATTTTATGGAGTTTTTATGTTCCTTTAATCTCGTGGACAAATTCCTGCCAGTCTGGCCCCAGTACACATCATCACAGTCTTTACACGGCAATTTATATACCCCGGAGTTTTGGTCCACATCATCCCTCCGGTGTACATACCTTTCTAAAAATGCTGTTTGGATAATTGTAAATAAATTTGATTTGATTATTAGGTAGAAGTTTGGAGACCGAATTGATAGAATCATTAAATGGTACAATGATGTTATTGTTACCCCATTTAAACTTCTCCCTGGAGTTACTTGGCTTATAAAAGTTGGATTTGGCTTTATGTAGGGCTTTCTTTAGAAACCATTCCGGATAACCTACGTTAGAGAGTTGTTTATTAATCATATCAAATTCTATTTGCAAGAATTGTGGACTGCAAATTCTAAGGGCTCTGATGTAGGTTATCCGGAATGGTTTCTAAAGAAAGCCCTACATAAAGCCAAATCCAACTTTTATAAGCCAAGTAACTCCAGGGAGAAGTTTAAATGGGGTAACAATAACATCATTGTACCATTTAATGATTCTATCAATTCGGTCTCCAAACTTCTACCTAATAATCAAATCAAATTTATTTACAATTATCCAAACAGCATTTTTAGAAAGGTAGTTAATGTACACCGGAGGGATGATGTGGACCAAAACTTCGGGGTATATAAATTGCCGTGTAAAGACTGTGATGATGTGTACTGGGACCAGACTGGCAGGAATTTGTCCACGAGATTAAAGGAACATAAAAACTCCATAAAATATGGACAAGTAAACTCCGCTGTGTTCCTTCATGCCAGCCAAAAAGACCATAGATTAGATTGGGATAATGCATCAATAATTTATAAATCACACTGTAGCTATAGAAGAAAAATTGTAGAATCTTCTCTAATAAAACAATATCCTAACTTTAATACTTCTAAAGGCCAGTGGCCCCCAGATTGTATTACCAAGTTAGCGGTCAACAAGATCATGTCTAAAGCGGTTGGACAAAATATCACCCCTTGTCCTACTTTGACCCGACCATTTCAAGGGCATGTGACCTGAGGGCCTCCCCCCCCACTTTCCTCATCCCCTTCTATGTACCCCTCATTTCTTCATATATACTTGTACCTTAACCTTATGTAAGCATTCTGCTGAAGAGGACTACAGAGAGTAGTCGAAATATAGTTTCTCTGTACTTTCCGTTATTATTTCTCCGATAGTGGGTTAACAGTGATCTTTTACAAATGTGTTATAACATACTAGTTTCCAATTGACGCCCACGATGGAACTTTCTTCATTGCACCAGCTTTTCACCTACTTTCCTGGACTCAAGAGTTCGTACCGACTTTTCGAGTCTTCCCTAATAGCAAATAAGAAGAAAAGGAATCAACACCAATTCCTTGTGAACTGTTTGGAAGAACTAGTTTGTCCTACTTCCTTTGGTTTTCACAAATTTAGACATTTGGGTTACAGTTTCCCAACTTACATTAGTGCTTTCTTGAAAGAATGAAGCAAGATTGCTTCATTAGATTGTGGTGCATCTTTCCACCGAGTGAGAATAGCGACAAGGAATCTCAAATTCCAGTGCCGTAGTGAACATACATACAAATGTCTTTCTAGGCTGGCCCTTGGAAAAGCCCTTTACGTAAGTGAAAAACATAAAAATAGACTTAATAAGAAGCTCATTAGATTATGCAATAACAGTGCTTGGACTAAGTTCTCTCTAACGGACAATGTGACTAACCTCTCGGATGAGTCTCTCTCAAGATACGAACAAGAAGTGTTAGGCTTAGGGGTTAATTTTGCCATGAAACCAGACATAAGTCATACCTTGGACTACATTGTGGGTTTTGATAAATTCATGGCAGCCAACGATTACGACAAAGACCTACAGTGTTTAAAAGGAGTCCTTTTGCAAGGTATTATGGACTGTGTTAAGGGAGACAGTGGTTTACCTAAAATATTGAAATTGGCAGTCGAACATCTCTCCAAACGTAAAAATATCATCATCACAAGAGCCGACAAAGGAGGTAAAATAGTAATCATTAATCAAAAAGACTATGTCACAAAAGCCCTTGATATGTTAACTGATAAGGACACCTATGAAAGCCTTACTAAAAATCCCCTCAGGAACACCTCCGCAGAGTTTAATAAGAAAGCCCGGAAACTAATAGGAGACAAATTATTTGATAATTTAAGAGTCATCAATCCTCAATTAGCTAATTTTTATGGGCTTCCTAAATTACATAAAGAAGGCACCCCTCTAAGGCCAATTATCTCCAATAGGAATTCATACACAAGTAAGGTATCAAAATGGCTCACAGGTATTTTGTCACCATTTGTGGGAAGTTTCTCAAACTCTCACATTAAACACTCAGAAGATTTTGTGAGTAAAATTAAAAAACAAATCATACCTATTAATAGCAAACTACTAAGTCTCGATATAGTCTCCTTATTCACAAATGTTAACACGGAAGATGTCTTAGGTTTTTTGGAAACCAAATTGCAACCATATCAATACAAACTCCCACTTCCAGTGTCAAAGATTATTAGCCTGACCCGTTTATGTATCAATACCAATGTTTTTACTTTCAATAATTCTTACTTTAGACAAAGATATGGTTGCATTATGGGTTCTAATATTTCACCCGTGTTAGCTAACCTTTACATGGAATATTTTGAAAGTACTTTATTACCTAAGATTAAACCACCTGATATGTTTTGGTATCGGTATGTTGATGATATTTTTACACTATGGAACGATATGTGGGGTTCTTTTGATGATTTCTTTGTTAAATTAAATAATTTAGCTAAGAATATTAATTTCAAGGTTGAATGGGAAGAAGGAGGTCGAATCCCATTCCTGGACATTTCGGTCATAAGAGACCCGGACCAATTGTCCTTCACTGTGTATAGGAAACCTACCCACACAGGTAATTACTTACATTTTTTTAGCCACCATCCGGGTAATATTAAATCTAGTGTTGCATCGGGTCTATTTCTCAGAGCCCTTAGAATTTGCAGTCCACAATTCTTGCAAATAGAATTTGATATAATTAATAAACAACTCTCTAACGTAGGTTATCCAGAATGGTTTCTAAAGAAAGCCCTACATAAAGCCAAATCCAACTTTTATAAGCCAAGTAACTCCAGGGAGAAGTTTAAATGGGGTAACAATAACATCATTGTACCATTTAATGATTCTATCAATTCGGTCTCCAAACTTCTACCTAATAATCAAATCAAATTTATTTACAATTATCCAAACAGCATTTTTAGAAAGGTAGTTAATGTACACCGGAGGGATGATGTGGACCAAAACTCCGGGGTATATAAATTGCCGTGTAAAGACTGTGATGATGTGTACTGGGGCCAGATTGGCAGGAATTTGTCCACGAGATTAAAGGAACATAAAAACTCCATAAAATATGGACAAGTTAACTCCGCTGTGTTCCTTCATGCCAGCCAAAAAGACCATAGATTAGATTGGGATAATGCATCAATAATTTATAAATCACACTGTAGCTATAGAGGAAAAATTGTAGAATCTTCTCTAATAAAACATTATCCTAACTTTAATACCTCTAAAGGCCAGTGGCCCCCAGATTGTATTACCAAGTTAGCGGTCAACAAGATCATGTCTAAAGCGGTTGGACAAAATATCACCCCTTGTCCTACTTTGACCCGACCATTTCAAGGGCATGTGACCTGAGGGCCTCCCCCCCCACTTTCCTCATCCCCTTCTATGTACCCCTCATTTCTTCATATATACTTGTACCTTAACCTTATGTAAGCATTCTGCTGAAGAGGACTACAGAGAGTAGTCGAAATATACAGTTTCTCTGTACTTTCCGTTATTATTTCTCCGATAGTGGGTTAACAGTGATATATATATATATATATATATATATATATATATATATATATATATATACATATATATATTTATATAAATATATTTATATACATATTTATATAAATATGTATATATATATAAATTTTACAAATATGAATAGTATTTATGAACGCATACAATGGTTTGTTTAATCATATTGATTCTTATGTTACAAAAATAATACGCGACTTAAGGGGGGACTACAGTAGTGGTGGTTCCCTCACCATAAACCACTAAACACCCTTAACCCTAACCAAAATAATTTTTCTTAATTAAATATAGCTTACACTCCCCCTCCAGGTGGCGCCCCCCCCCTCCCAAAGGTTGGGAAACTCTTGTTTGAAAATACATGCATACACTAACACAAATATCATATGTACACATTCTTTTGCGTGCGTGTGTATGTGTGTGTGTGTGGGTTGACAACAAATGTCTACAGCTAAAAGGTTAAGAAATTTATCTATTTATCTATCTTCAGAATATGTATGGTTATAGGGGTTTATCTGCAAAAACGTAGGAGTTTGTGAATAATCCAATTCCGCCCGTACTAAAATTAAATGAAAATAACCAATATTTCAACATTTGGTAAAATTATACGATCATTTTACATTAACATGCTTTCTTCTTACAAAAGCTATCATGGTTTGTGGCAACATTAATTTCACAAATATAAATAATATCTATGAACACAAAAAATACTACGCGACTTAAGGGGATACTACAGTAGTGGCCTGTTCCCACTCCTAATATTAACCTGGAGAGATGGTATCAGAACATATATAGTTATGGGGATCTATCTCTAAAACTCTAGGAGTTCGTGTGCAAACAGGGGCTACTACTTTATTATAATAGATATGTATATATATAATATATATATATTATATATATATATATATACACACACATTATATACGTATATATATGTATATGTGTGTGTGTGTGTATATATGTACACACACACACATACACACACACACACACACTTCAACGAATGGACGGCTTAGAAGACGTTCTGAAGAAAAGTGAAGTCTGTGGATCCCAACGCAAAGAGAAGTGCCTAGTGTTTTTGCAGGGTGGGGGGGAAATTGCTCGTGGAGTAGTGGGAACGTAGGGAAAGAGGAAAAGGGGAGGGATTCCTGAGGGAAATGGAAGGAAATGAGGAGGGAGTAGACTTTGCCCAGCCAGACAAGCGGAAGGTAAACAAAAGACTTAGCGAGGATCAAATGTCTAATAAAAATGTAAAGATTAGAAGTTTAGAGAGGAGCAATACAGAAGAAAGTGACGAGAATATGTTCCAGGGATTTAAAGAGGGTGGGGGGGACACAACCCCCCCCCCCCCGACTGATAAGACTAGAGGAGAGAGTTGATAAGGTGATCGAGGACTTGGAGCGTAAGTTAGGTAACGTAGACTCCATTTTCCAAAGAATTGAAAGGTTGGAACAACTAGAGAAGGCTAACAGAAACTTAACTGAAGAAATAGAGGACCTAAAAAGACAGTTAGGAAATGTAAAGGAGGAGAATGAGAACTTGAAGAAGAATAGTAATGAAAACAGAGAGAAAATAGCTACAGAAGCTAAAAATTGGAGAATAACTCAAGAAGGGAATAAGGTTTCATTCACTGACATAGTCAAACAGCAATTGAAAGAACATAATGAAGACTCAGTTATTAAAGTGATGAGACAGAAGGAGAATATAGTAAGAGAATTAGCTGACAAAAAGAAATGTATAATTATATTAGGAATGGAAGAGAAACATAACCCAGATAGAACCGCAAGAATCAAGGAGGAAAATGAAAGAGTAAGCAGTTTATTAAAATTAGTCCAGGAAGATGAACCAGAAATTATAAAGGAAATTGAGGAAAAATTCAGACTCGGAAAATATAGTACAGATAAGACCAGACCAATTAAGATTAAATTCAGGTCACAAACAACAGCAGAGAAAATTCTATCCAAGACAGGGAAACTAGCAACAAATGATCAATATAAAAAGGTATGGATAAAAAGAGAAATGAATAAGGAGGAAAGAGAGGCAGAAAAGCAGAAAAGAATTGAAGCTAAGGCAAAAAACGAGGAAAGAACGGAGTCAGAGAAAGAGAGATTCTATTGGAGAGTAGTGAACATGAAAATAAAGCAGTTCGACATACTAAAGAAAAACATAAGGGAAACAGAGAATACAATGGAAGTGGCAGAAAACTAAGAGTGTCTTACACAAATATAGATGGATTGATAACAGGATTGAATGAACTGAATGATTATTTGAAAGAAAAAGAACCGGACATAATGGGAATTGTAGAAACAAAATTAAAAGGCCCACTACCACCCAACAGTGTAGGACATGATACATACAATTATTGGATTAGAAACAGAGAGAAAAAACAAGGGGGTGGAGTTATGTTCCTGACTAAGAAGGATATAAACGTGAAAGGTGTCATATATGGAAAGAATACAGTAGAGATGATTATGATAGAAGTGGAAGACCGAGATAAGAAGAGCAGAAAATTTGTGATCAATTATGTGCCTCCGAAAACAGCCTCATGGGAGGAGAGTGAACATAAAAGTATGTTAGAGGACACAAAGATAGCATTAACTAAAATAATGGAAGACGGAGGAAGAATAGTTATGATGGGCGACTTTAATTGCAAAGAAATCTGCTGGGAAGAAATGACAGTAAAGAGTGGTGATGACTCATGGGGAAATGCTCTACTTGAGATGATTACTGACCATTCAATGACACAATGGATACAAGAGAACACTAGGTATAGAAATGAAGAAGAACCATCGAGGCTAGACTTAATAATTACATCTGAACCTAGAATAGTGGACAAGATTGAATATAAAACACCAATAGGTAAAAGTGACCACATATTGATTGAACTGGAACTTAATGAAGAAAAATATATGAAAAGAAATGAACAATATAGAAAAGGAAGAATGATGTATGAAAAAACAAACTTTGATAAAATAAGAGAATTCTTCCAACAAGAAAACTGGGAAGAAATATACAAAGAAGAAACATCAGTGGAAGAGAAATGGAATATTTTGACAAAAATTTACAAAAAAGGAGTGGAAAAGTATGTCCCAAGACAAAAACAAGAAAAAGAATATGTAAAATGCTGGTACAACAAAAGTTGTAGGGAGTTAAAGGACAAAAGAGACAAAGCCTGGAACAGATGGAAAAAACACAGAAGACCTGAAAAATGGAAAATATATACTGGTTATAGAAATGAATATGTACAAAAGTGCAGAGAGGAAAAAAGAAAATATGAAAAAGATGTTATAGAAAAGTGTAAAGATCAACCAAAACTATTCTACAGATTTGTAAACAATAAACTGAAAAACAAACAAGACTTAGAGAAATTAAGACAAGGAGGAGTTGAATACACTGAGGAAATGGAAATGGCAGAAATTATGAACAAACATTTTAAATCAGTGTTTACAAGGGAAAATATACAACCTGAAGAGATTGAGTGGAAGGAAAAAGTCCCCCCTATGGAAGAAATAGAAGTAACAAAGAATGAAATATTGACACACTTGGGTAATTTTGATGTCAGAAAATCGCATGGGCCAGATGAAATAGCAAACTGGATTCTGAAAGAATGCAGGAATGAACTGGCAGACAAAATACATAGCATAATAAGCAGTTCCTTAAAAGAAGGAAAAGTTCCAGAAGATTGGAAAAAAGCAAATATAGTACCTATATATAAAGGAGGAAATAAAGAAGAACCTACCAACTATAGACCAGTCTCTCTAACAAGTACAATAGCAAAAATATTTGAAAGAATTATCAAAAGTAGATGGGTAAAATACTTGGAAAAAAACAACGTACTAAACCCAAGGCAATTTGGATTCAGACAAGGACGATCATGCGTCACCAATTTAATATGTTTCTATTCAAGGCTAATAGATATAATACAAGAAAGAGATGGATGGGCTGATTGTGCATTTCTAGACCTAAAAAAAGCTTTTGACAAAGTACCACATAAGAAGTTGCTTAAGAAATTAGAATATGAAGGAGGAATACAAGGTAAATTGCTAAATTGGATGGAAGACTTTTTGCAAGAAAGAAAAATGAGAGTAGTGATAAGAGATCAGCACTCAAAATGGAATGAAGTAATAAGCGGTGTCCCGCAGGGAACAGTTCTGGCCCCAATAATGTTTGCTATTTATATTAATGATATGGATGAAGGAATTGAAAGCTATATGAGCTTCTTTGCAGATGATGCAAAATTACTGAAAAGAGTGAAAACTGAAGAAGATTGTGAATCACTACAGAGAGATCTAAATAAAGTACAAGAATGGAGTAGGAAGTGGGAGATGGAGTTCAATACAAAAAAGTGTAGTATAATGGAATTTGGAAAAAGCAAAAACAGAATAACAGGATCATATAATTTGGGAGAAGAAGGAATAAAAAAAGTAGAAAATGAGAAGGACCTGGGAGTCATTGTTATGTCACCTGAGAAACATATAAATAAGATTTTTGGAGAAACTTATAATTTAATAAGAACAATCAAAGTGGCATTTACATACCTGGATGAAGAAATGGTGAGGAAAATCCTAATCACCCTGATAAGACCAAGATTGGAATATGCAGCAACGATATGGTCACCAAGTACAAAAAAATGTATAAAAAAACTTGAAAGAATACAAAGAGCAATTACAAAACTGGCACCAACACTCTCAAAACTATCATATGAAGAGAGACTACAAAAACTTAAACTACAGACACTAGAGCAAAGAAGAGAGAGAGGAGATTTGATAGCTATTTACAGAATCATGAAAGGCATAGAAATTACTGATAGAGAGAATCTGATAAAATGGGATGACAGAAATACAAGAGGACACGGAAAGAAAATAAAAAAAGACAGCTATAGAAGAGATTTGAAAAAGAACAGCTTTCCTCACAGAGCAATAGACAGTTGGAACAAGTTAGATGAGAAAGTGGTGTGTGCAAAATCAATACATGAATTTAAAAATAGTTTAGATAAAATGAGATATGAAGACGGGACCCCACGAGCATAGCTCCCCTTCCCGTAAAATACAACTAGGTAAATACTAGGTAAATACACACACTTTCAACGAACGGACGGCTTGAAGAACGCTCTGAAGAAAAGTGCAGATTGTGGATACCAACGCAAAGAGAAGTGCCTTTTTGTATTTGCAGGGGGGGGGGGAAATTGCTCGTGAGGTAGTGGGAAAGTAAGGAAAGAGGAGAAGGGGAGGGATTGCTGGGAAAATGGAAGGTAATGAGGAAGTAGAGGACTTGGTCCAAATAGACCGCCGTAAAGTAAACAAAAGACCACAAGACGAGCTGGAGGACGACGGAATGTCTAATAAGAATGTAAAGATTAGAAGTATAGATAGGAACAATACAGTAGAAAGTGATGAGAATATTTTCAAGGGATTTAAAGAGAGTGGGGGGGACACAAACCCCCCCCGACTGACAAGACTAGAGAAGAAGGTTGATAAGGTGATCGAGGACTTGGAGAGTAGGTTAGGTCATATGAACACCATTTTACAAAGGGTTGAAAGATTGGAAGAACTGGAAAAGGCGAATAGAAACTTAACTGATGAAATAGAAGAACTAAAAAGACAGTTAAGAGAGGTAAAGGGGGAGAATGAGGAATTGAAGAAGAATAGTAAAGAAAACAGAGAAACAATAGCTAAAGAAAGTAAAAATTGGAAGCAAACCCAAGAAGGAAATAAGATTTCATTCACTGACATAGTCAAACAGCAATTGAAAGAACATACTGAAGACTCAGTTATTAAAGTGATGAGACAAAAGGAGAATATAGTAAGGGATTTAGCAGACAAGAAGAAATGTATAATTATATTAGGAATGGAAGAGAAACACAACACAGATAGAACCACAAGAATCAAAGAGGAAAATGAAAAAGTAAGCCAATTACTAGAATCAGTTCAGGAAGATGAACCAGGAATTATGAAACAAATCGAAGAGAAATTTAGACTCGGAAAGTATAGCACAGACAAGACCAGACCAATTAAGATTAAATTCAAGTCACAAACAACGGCAGAGAATATCTTATCCAAAACAGGGAAACTAGCAACAAGTGAACAATACAAAAATATATGGATAAAAAGAGAAATGAATAAAGAGGAAAGAGAGGAAGAAAAGCAGAAAAGACTGGAAGCTAAGACAAAAAACGAGAACAGAACGGAGTCAGAGAAAGAGAGATTCTATTGGAGAGTAGTGAACATGAAACTAAGGAAGTTCGACACACAAAAGAAAAACATAAGGGAAACAGAGAACACAATGGAAGTGGCAGAAAACTAAGAGTGTCTTACACAAATATAGATGGATTAATAACAGGATTGAATGAGCTGAATGATTATTTGAAAGAAAAAGAACCGGACATAATGGGAATTGTAGAAACAAAATTAAAAGGCCCACTACCACCCAACAGTGTAGGACATGATGCATACAATTATTGGATTAGAAACAGAGAGAAAAAGCAAGGGGGTGGAGTTATGTTCCTGACTAAGAAGGATATAAATGTGAAAGGTGTCATATATGGAAAGAATACAGTAGAGATGATTATGATAGAAGTGGAAGACAGAGATAAGAAGAGCAGAAAATTTGTGATCAATTATGTGCCTCCGAAAACAGCCTCATGGGAGGAGAGTGAATATAAAAGTATGCTAGAGGACACAAAGATAGCATTAACTAAAATAATGGAAGACGGAGGAAGAATAGTTATGATGGGCGACTTTAATTGCAAAGAAATCTGCTGGGAAGAAATGACAGTAAAGAGTGGTGATGACTCATGGGGAAATGCTCTACTTGAGATGATTACTGACCATTCAATGACACAATGGATACAAGAGAACACTAGGTATAGAAATGAAGAAGAACCATCGAGGCTAGACTTAATAATTACATCTGAACCTAGAATAGTGGACAAGATTGAATATAAAACACCAATAGGTAAAAGTGACCACATATTGATTGAACTAGAACTTAATGAAGAAAAATATATGAAAAGAAATGAACAATATAGAAAAGGAAGAATGATGTATGAAAAAACAAACTTTGATAAAATAAGAGAATTCTTCCAACAAGAAAACTGGGAAGAAATATACAAAGAAGAAACATCAGTGGAAGAGAAATGGAATATTTTGACAAAAATTTACAAAAAAGGAGTGGAAAAGTATGTCCCAAGACAAAAACAAGAAAAAGAATATGTAAAATGCTGGTACAACAAAAGTTGTAGGGAGTTAAAAGACAAAAGAGACAAAGCCTGGACCAGATGGAAAAAACACAGAAGACCTGAAAAATGGAAAATATATACTGGTTATAGAAATGAATATGTACAAAAGTGCAGAGAGAAAAAAAGAAAATATGAAAAAGATGTTATAGAAAAGTGTAAAGATCAACCAAAACTATTCTACAGATTTGTAAACAATAAACTGAAAAACAAACAAGACTTGGAGAAATTGAGACAAGGAGGAGTTGAATACACTGAGGAAATGGAAATGGCAGAAATTATGAACAAACATTTTAAATCAGTGTTTACAAGGGAAAATATACAACCTGAAGAGATTGAGTGGAAAGAAAAAGTCCCCCCTATGGAAGAAATAGAAGTAACAAAGAATGAAATATTGACACACTTGGGTAATTTTGATGTCAGAAAATCGCATGGGCCAGATGAAATAGCAAACTGGATTCTGAAAGAATGCAGGAATGAACTGGCAGACAAAATACATAGCATAATAAGCAGTTCCTTAAAAGAAGGAAAAGTTCCAGAAGATTGGAAAAAAGCAAATATAGTACCTATATATAAAGGAGGAAATAAAGAAGAACCTACCAACTATAGACCAGTCTCTCTAACAAGTACAATAGCAAAAATTTGTGAAAGAATTATCAAAAGTAGATGGGTAAAATACTTGGAAAAAAACAACGTACTAAATCCAAGGCAATTTGGATTCAGACAAGGACGATCATGCGTCACCAATTTAATATGTTTCTATTCAAGGCTAATAGATATAATACAAGAAAGAGATGGATGGGCTGATTGTGCATTTCTAGACCTAAAAAAAGCTTTTGACAAAGTACCACATAAGAAGCTGCTTAAGAAATTAGAATATGAAGGAGGAATACAAGGTAAATTGCTAAATTGGATGGAAGACTTTTTGCAAGAAAGAAAAATGAGAGTAGTGATAAGAGATCAGCACTCAAAATGGAATGAAGTAATAAGCGGTGTCCCGCAGGGAACAGTTCTGGCCCCAATAATGTTTGCTATATAAATGATATGGATGAAGGAATTGAAAGCTATATGAGCTTCTTTGCAGATGATGCAAAATTACTGAAAAGAGTGAAAACTGAAGAAGATTGTGAATCACTACAGAGAGATCTAAATAAAGTACAAGAATGGAGTAGGAAGTGGGAGATGGAGTTCAATACAAAAAAGTGTAGTATAATGGAATTTGGAAAAAGCAAAAACAGAATAACAGGATCATATAATTTGGGAGAAGAAGGAATAAAAAGAGTAGAAAATGAGAAGGACCTGGGAGTCATTGTTATGAATAATATGTCACCTGAGAAACATATAAATAAGATTTTTGGAGAAACCTATAATTTAATAAGAACAATCAAAGTGGCATTTACATACCTGGATGAAGAAATGGTGAGGAAAATCCTAATCACCCTGATAAGACCAAGATTGGAATATGCAGCAACGATATGGTCACCAAGTACAAAAAAATGTATAAAAAAACTTGAAAGAATACAAAGAGCAATTACAAAATTGGCACCAACACTCTCAAAACTATCATATGAAGAGAGACTACAAAAACTTAAACTACAGACACTAGAGCAAAGAAGAGAGAGAGGAGATTTGATAGCTATTTACAGAATCATGAAAGGCATAGAAATTACTGATAGAGAGAATCTGATAAAATGGGATGACAGAAATACAAGAGGACACGGAAAGAAAATAAAAAAAGACAGCTATAGAAGAGATTTGAAAAAGAACAGCTTTCCTCACAGAGCAATAGACAGTTGGAACAAGTTAGATGAGAAAGTGGTGTGTGCAAAAACAATACATGAATTTAAAAATAGTTTAGATAAAATGAGATATGAAGACGGGACCCCACGAGCATAGCTCCCCTTCCCGTAAAATACAACTAGGTACAACTAGGTAAATACACACACAAATATATATAAATATTAAATATATATACACATATATGCATATTATACATATATATACACATATATGTATATATATATATAAATATAGTATATATATATGTATATATATATATATATATGTATATATATATGTATATATATATATACATATATATATATATATATGTATATAGATATATGCATATATATATACATATATGTGTATATATATATATATATATATATATATATATATATATATATATATATATATCTATATATATATATATATAACACACACACACACACACACACTTTCACCGAACGGACTGCTTGACGAACGCTCTGAAGAAAATTGCATATTGAGGCTCCCAACGCAAAGAGAAGTGCCTGTTTGTATGGGCAGGGGGGGGGGAAATTGCTCGTGAGGTAGTGGGAAAGTAAGGAAAGAGGAGAGGGGGAGGGATTACTGGGAAAATGGAAGATAATGAGGATGTGGAGGACTTGGCCCAGGCAGACGGGCGGAAAGTCAACAGAAACGACCACGACGAGCTGGATGACGAAATGGCAAATAAAAATGTAAAGATTAGAAGTATAGAGAGGAGAAATACAGTAGAAAGTGACGAGAATATGTTCCAGGGATTTAAAGAGAGTGGGGGGGACTCAAACCCCCCCCGACTGACAAGACTAGAGATGATGGTTGATAAGGTGATCGAGGACTTGGAGAGTAGGTTAGGTCATATGAACACCATTTTACAAAGGGTTGAAAGATTGGAAGAACTAGAGAAGGCTAACAGAAACTTAACTGAAGAAATAGAGGACCTAAAAAGACAGTTAGGAAATGTAAAGGAGGAGAATGAGAAATTGAAGAAGAATAGTAATGAAAACAGAGAGAAAATAGCTACAGAAGCTAAAAATTGGAGAATAACTCAAGAAGGGAATAAGGTTTCATTCACTGACATAGTCAAACAGCAATTGAAAGAACATAATGAAGACTCAGTTATTAAAGTGATGAGACAGAAGGAGAATATAGTAAGAGAATTAGCTGACAAAAAGAAATGTATAATTATATTAGGAATGGAAGAGAAACATAACCCAGATAGAACCGCAAGAATCAAGGAGGAAAATGAAAGGGTAAGCAGTTTATTAAAATTAGTCCAGGAAGATGAACCAGAAATTATGAAACAAATCGAAGAGAAATTTAGACTCGGAAAGTATAGCACAGATAAGACCAGACCAATTAAGATTAAATTCAGGTCACAAACAACGGCAGAGAAAATTCTATCCAAGACAGGGAAACTAGCAACAAATGATCAATATAAAAAGGTATGGATAAAAAGAGAAATGAATAAGGAGGAAAGAGAGGCAGAAAAGCAGAAAAGAATTGAAGCTAAGGCAAAAAACGAGGAAAGAACGGAGTCAGAGAAAGAGAGATTCTATTGGAGAGTAGTGAACATGAAAATAAAGCAGTTCGACATACAAAAGAAAAACATAAGGGAAACAGAGAACACAATGGAAGTGGCAGAAAACTAAGAGTGTCTTACACAAATATAGATGGATTGATAACAGGATTGAATGAACTGAATGATTATTTGAAAGAAAAAGAACCGGACATAATGGGAATTGTAGAAACAAAATTAAAAGGCCCACTACCACCCAACAGTGTAGGACATGATACATACAATTATTGGATTAGAAACAGAGAGAAAAAACAAGGGGGTGGAGTTATGTTCCTGACAAAGAAGGATATAAACGTGAAAGGTGTCATATATGGAAAGAATACAGTAGAGATGATTATGATAGAAGTGGAAGACAGAGATAAGAAGAGCAGAAAATTTGTGATCAACTATGTGCCTCCGAAAACAGCCTCATGGGAGGAGAATGAACATAAAAGTATGTTAGAGGACACAAAGATAGCATTAACTAAAATAATGGAAGACGGAGGAAGAATAGTTATGATGGGCGACTTTAATTGCAAAGAAATCTGCTGGGAAGAAATGACAGTAAAGAGTGGTGATGACTCATGGGGAAATGCTCTACTTGAGATGATTACTGACCATTCAATGACACAATGGATACAAGAGAACACTAGGTATAGAAATGAAGAAGAACCATCGAGGCTAGACTTAATAATTACATCTGAACCTAGAATAGTGGACAAGATTGAATATAAAACACCAATAGGTAAAAGTGACCACATATTGATTGAACTGGAACTTAATGAAGAAAAATATATGAAAAGAAATGAACAATATAGAAAAGGAAGAATGATGTATGAAAAAACAAACTTTGATAAAATAAGAGAATTCTTCCAACAAGAAAACTGGGAAGAAATATACAAAGAAGAAACATCAGTGGAAGAGAAATGGAATATTTTGACAAAAATTTACAAAAAAGGAGTGGAAAAGTATGTCCCAAGACAAAAACAAGAAAAAGAATATGTAAAATGCTGGTACAACAAAAGTTGTAGGGAGTTAAAAGACAAAAGAGACAAAGCCTGGACCGGATGGAAAAAAGACAGAAGACCTGAAAAATGGAAAATATATACTGGTTATAGAAATGAATATGTACAAAAGTGCAGAGAGGAAAAAAGAAAATATGAAAAAGATGTTATAGAAAAGTGTAAAGATCAACCAAAACTATTCTACAGATTTGTAAACAATAAACTGAAAAACAAACAAGACTTGGAGAAATTAAGACAAGGGGGAGTTGAATACACTGAGGAAATGGAAATGGCAGAAATTATGAACAAACATTTTAAATCAGTGTTTACAAGGGAAAATATACAACCTGAAGAGATTGAGTGGAAGGAAAAAGTCCCCCCTATGGAAGAAATAGAAGTAACGAAGAATGAAATATTGACACACTTGGGTAATTTTGATGTCAGAAAATCGCATGGGCCAGATGAAATAGCAAACTGGATTCTGAAAGAATGTAGGAATGAACTGGCAGACAAAATACATAGCATAATAAGCAGTTCCTTAAAAGAAGGAAAAGTTCCAGAAGATTGGAAAAAAGCAAATATAGTACCTATATATAAAGGAGGAAATAAAGAAGAACCTACCAACTATAGACCAGTCTCTCTAACAAGTACAATAGCAAAAATTTGTGAAAGAATTATCAAAAGTAGATGGGTAAAATACTTGGAAAAAAACAACGTACTAAATCCAAGGCAATTTGGATTCAGACAAGGACGATCATGCGTCACCAATTTAATATGTTTCTATTCAAGGCTAATAGATATAATACAAGAAAGAGATGGATGGGCTGATTGTGCATTTCTAGACCTAAAAAAAGCTTTTGACAAAGTACCACATAAGAAGTTGCTTAAGAAATTAGAATATGAAGGAGGAATACAAGGTAAATTGCTAAATTGGATGGAAGACTTTTTGCAAGAAAGAAAAATGAGAGTAGTGATAAGAGATCAGCACTCAAAATGGAATGAAGTAATAAGCGGTGTCCCGCAGGGAACAGTTCTGGCCCCAATAATGTTTGCTATATATATTAATGATATGGATGAAGGAATTGAAAGCTATATGAGCTTCTTTGCAGATGATGCAAAATTACTGAAAAGAGTGAAAACTGAAGAAGATTGTGAATCACTACAGAGAGATCTAAATAAAGTACAAGAATGGAGTAGGAAGTGGGAGATGGAGTTCAATACAAAAAAGTGTAGTATAATGGAATTTGGAAAAAGCAAAAACAGAATAACAGGATCATATAATTTAGGAGAAGAAGGAATAAAAAGAGTAGAAAATGAGAAGGACCTGGGAGTCATTGTTATGAATAATATGTCACCTGAGAAACATATAAATAAGATTTTTGGAGAAACTTATAATTTAATAAGAACAATCAAAGTGGCATTTACATACCTGGATGAAGAAATGGTGAGGAAAATCCTAATCACCCTGATAAGACCAAGATTGGAATATGCAGCAACGATATGGTCACCAAGTACAAAAAAATGTATAAAAAAACTTGAAAGAATACAAAGAGCAATTACAAAATTGGCACCAACACTCTCAAAACTATCATATGAAGAGAGACTACAAAAACTTAAACTACAGACACTAGAGCAAAGAAGAGAGAGAGGAGATTTGATAGCTATTTACAGAATCATGAAAGGCATAGAAATTACTGATAGAGAGAATCTGATAAAATGGGATGACAGAAATACAAGAGGACACGGAAAGAAAATAAAAAAAGACAGCTATAGAAGAGATTTGAAAAAGAACAGCTTTCCTCACAGAGCAATAGACAGTTGGAACAAGTTAGATGAGAAAGTGGTGTGTGCAAAAACAATACATGAATTTAAAAATAGTTTAGATAAAATGAGATATGAAGACGGGACCCCACGAGCATAGCTCCCCTTCCCGTAAAATACAACTAGGTACAACTAGGTAAATACACACACACTTTCAACGAACGGACGGCTTGAAGAACGTTCTGAAGAAAAGTGCAGATTGTGGATCCCAACGCAAAGAGAAGTGCCTTTTTGTATTTGCAGGGTGGTGGGAAATTGCTCGTGGGGTAGTGGGAAAGTAAGGAAAGAGGAGAGGGGGAGGGATTGCTGGGGAAATGGAAGGTAATGAGGAGGTGGAGGAATTGGCCCTGACGGGCCGCCGAAAGGTAGACAAACGACCGCAAGACGAGCTGGATGATGACGACATGTCTAATAGGAATGTGAAGATTAGAGGTATAGATAGGAGCAATATAGTAGAAAGTGATGAGAATATTTTCAAGGGATTTAAAGAGGGTGGGGGGGACACAAGGGGCCCCCCCCCCCCCCCCCCCCCCCCCCGACTGACAAGACTAGAAGAGAAGGTCGATAAGATGAACGAGGACTTGGAGCGTAGGTTCGGTAATGTTGACAGTATAATACGAAGAATTGAAAAATTGGAAGAACTAGAGAGGGCGAACAAAAACTTAACTAAGGAAATTGAAGAATTAAAACAACAGTTAAAAGAAGTAAAAGATGAGAATAAAGTCTTAAAGGAGAATAATATGGAGAACAAGGAGGGTTGGAAAAAAATTCAAGAAAATAGCAAGGTTGCATTCAGACATAATCAGACAGCAAATGAATGAACAAACTGAAAACTCAGTTATTAAAGTGATGAGACAGAAGGAGAATATAGTAAGAGACTTAGCAGACAAAAAGAAATGTATAATTATATTAGGAATGGAAGAGAAACACAACACAGATAGAACCACAAGAATCAAAGAGGAAAATGAAAAAGTAAGCCAATTACTAGAATCAGTTCAGGAAGATGAACCAGAAATTATGAAACAAATCGAAGAGAAATTTAGACTCGGAAAGTATAGCACAGACAAGACCAGACCAATTAAGATTAAATTCAAGTCACAAACAACGGCAGAGAATATCTTATCCAAAACAGGGAAACTAGCAACAAGTGAACAATACAAAAAGATATGGATAAAAAGAGAAATGAATAAAGAGGAAAGAGAGGAAGAAAAGCAGAAAAGACTGGAAGCTAAGGCAAAAAACGAGAACAGAACGGAGTCAGAGAAAGAGAGATTCTATTGGAGAGTAGTGAACATGAAACTAAGGAAGTTCGACATACAAAAGAAAAACATAAGGGAAACAGAGAACACAATGGAAGTGGCAGAAAACTAAGAGTGTCTTACACAAATATAGATGGATTAATAACAGGATTGAATGAGCTGAATGATTATTTGAAAGAAAAAGAACCAGACATAATGAGAATTGTAGAAACAAAATTAAAAGGCCCACTACCACCCAACAGTGTAGGACATGATGCATACAATTATTGGATTAGAAACAGAGAGAAAAAGCAAGGGGGTGGAGTTATGTTCCTGACAAAGAAGGATATAAACGTGAAAGGTGTCATATATGGAAAGAATACAGTAGAGATGATTATGATAGAAGTGGAAGACAGAGATAAGAAGAGCAGAAAATTTGTGATAAATTATGTGCCTCCAAAAACAGCCTCATGGGAGGAGAGTGAACATAAAAGTATGTTAGAGGACACAAAGATAACATTAAATAAAATAATGGAAGATGGAGGAAGAATAGTTATGATGGGCGACTTTAATTGCAAAGAAATCTGCTGGGAAGAAATGACAGTAAAGGGTGGAGATGACTCATGGGGAAACGCTCTACTTGAGATGATTATTGACCACACAATGACACAATGGATACAGGAGAACACTAGGTATAGAAATGAAGAAGAACCATCGAGACTAGACTTATTAATTACATCTGAACCTAGAATAGTGGACAAGATTGAATATAAAACACCAATAGGTAAAAGTGACCACATATTTATTGAACTGGAACTTAATGAAGAAAAATATATCAAAAGAAATGAACAACATAGAAAAGGAAGAATGATGTATGAAAAAACAAACTTTGATAAAATAAGAGAATTCTTTCAACAAGAAAACTGGGAAGAAATATACAAAGAAGAAACATCAGTGGAAAAGAAATGGAATATTTTGACAAAAATTTACAAAAAAGGAGTGGAAAAGTATGTCCCAAGACAAAAACAAGAAAAAGAATATGTAAAATGCTGGTACAACAAAAGCTGTAGGGAGTTAAAAGACAAAAGAGACAAAGCCTGGACCAGATGGAAAAAAGACAGAAAACCTGAAAAATGGAAAATATATACCAGTTATAGAAATGAATATGTACAAACATGCAGAGAGGAAAAGAGAAAATATGAAAAAGACGTCATAGAAAAATGTAAAGATCAACCAAAACTATTCTACAGATTTGTAAACAATAAACTGAAAAACAAACAGGACTTGGAGAAATTAAGACAAGGGGGAGTTGAATACACTGAGGAAATGGAAATGGCGGAAATTATGAACAAACATTTTAAATCAGTGTTTACAAGGGAGAACATACAACCTGAAGAGATTGAATGGAAAGAGAAAGTCCCCCCTATAGAAAAAATAGAAGTATCAAAGAATGAAATATTGATACAATTGAGTAATCTTGATGTCAGAAAATCGCATGGACCAGATGAAATAGCAAACTGGATTCTGAAAGAATGCAGGAATGAACTGGCAGACAAAATACATAGCATAATAAGCAGTTCCTTGAAAGAAGGAAAAGTTCCAGAAGATTGGAAAAAAGCAAATATAGTACCTATATATAAAGGAGGAAATAAAGAAGAACCTACCAACTATAGACCAGTCTCTCTAACAAGTACAATAGCAAAAATTTGTGAAAGAATTATCAAAAATAGATGGGTAAAATACTTGGAAAAAAACAACGTACTAAATCCAAGGCAATTTGGATTCAGACAAGGACGATCATGCGTCACCAATTTAATATGCTTCTATTCAAGGCTAATAGATATAATACAAGAAAGAGATGGATGGGCTGATTGTGCATTTCTAGACCTAAAAAAAGCTTTTGACAAAGTACCACATAAGAAGTTGCTTAAGAAACTAGAATCTGAAGGAGGAATACAAGGTAAATTACTAAATTGGATGGAAGACTTTTTGCAAGAAAGAAAAATGAGAGTAGTGATAAGAAACCAGCACTCAAAATGGAATGAAGTAATAAGCGGTGTCCCGCAGGGAACAGTCCTGGCCCCAATAATGTTTGCTATATATATTAATGATATGGATGAAGGAATTGAAAGCTATATGAGCTTCTTTGCAGACGATGCAAAACTACTGAAAAGAGTGAAAACTGAAGAAGATTGTGAATCACTACAGAGAGATCTAAATAAAGTACAGGAATGGAGTAAGAAGTGGGAGATGGAGTTCAATACAAAAAAGTGCAGTATAATGGAATTTGGAAAAAGTAAAAACAGAATAACAGGATCATATAATTTGGGAGAAGAGGGAATAAAAAATTAGAAAATGAAAAGGACCTGGGAGTCATTGTTATGAATAATATGTCACCTGAAAAACATATAAATAAGAGTTTTGGAGAAACTTATATTCTAATAAGAACAATCAAAGTGGCATTTACATACCTGGATGAAGAAATGGTGAGGAAAATCCTAATCACCCTGATAAGACCAAGATTAGAATATGCAGCAACGATATGGTCACCAAGTACAAAAAAATGTATAAAAAAACTTGAAAGAATACAAAGAGCAATTACAAAACTGGCACCAACACTCTCAAAACTATCATATGAAGAGAGACTACAAAAACTTGAACTACAGACACTAGAGCAAAGAAGAGAGAGAGGAGATTTGATAGCTATTTACAGAATCATGAAAGTCATAGAAATTACTGATAGAGAGAATCTGATAAAATGGGATGACAGAAATACAAGAGGACACGGTAAGAAAATAAAAAAAGACAGCTATAGAAGAGATTTGAAAAAGAACAGCTTTCCACACAGATTAATAGACAGTTGGAACAAGTTAGATGAGAAAGTGGTGTGTGCAAAAACAATACATGAATTTAAAAATTGTTTAGATAAAATGAGAAATGAAGACGGGACCCCACGAGCATAGCTCCCCTTCCCGTAATATACAACTAGGTAAATACAACTACAACTAGGTAAATACACACATATATATATATATATATATATATATATATATATACATATATATATATATATATATATATATATATATATTTTTTTTTTTTTTCAACAAAAACCCACTGTGTTGGATAAGAAGAAATGAAATAAAATTAATTCCATATATTTCGATCACGGACTGTGATCCTCTTCAGTGGAATACAGAAAGGTAGAGCAAATGGCATGTCTTATATACAATAAGAATAAGGGACAAGGGTAGGACTCAGGTAGCATCTAGTACTTTGCGGGGCAGGTCTCCCGCCTTCACCAACGATGGTAACAATTTGTTGACTGCCCAGGTGGTAATGCAGTCAGGTGACCACTGTCCATATGACATATTAAAATTTGGAAATTTGTTAATCAGGGATGATTCTATTATTTTTCTTTTAAAACTGCATTTTGAATTAAAGATAATCTTTGCCTCATTCCAATCCATATGATGGCCTTCCTTGTCTACATGTTGGAAGACAGCGGAATTATGTTGTGCGTATTTAATTGAATTTTTATGTTCTTTCATCCTAGTATATAAATCTCTACCTGTTTGTCCCCAATATACATTGTTACAATCAGAGCAAGGGAGTTTATACACACCTTGATGTATTTCTTCTCTAGGTCTTTGATGTACATTGACTATTTTCTTAAACAAATTATTGGGATAACTAAAAACAATTTTAATATCTTCCTGTGGAAGAAATTGAGAAATGTCATTTAAGGATCTATTATAAGGCAATTTAATACAGTTTTTGTACCAACTGAAGTTCTTACTGGAATGGGAAGTGGATCCAAAGTAACTAGTTTTGGCTTTACTTAGAGCTTTATTTAGAAACCAATCAGGATACCCTATTCTTTTTAATTGATTCCTGATGGTTGTTATCTCCATTTCCAAATAATGTGGACTACATAATCTAAGTGCCCTCAGGAAAAGACCTGAGGCAACACTATATTTAATTTTATCAGGATGGTGACTGAAAAAGTGCACATAACTCCCCGTATGTGTGGGCTTTCTGTACACAGTGAAGGACAATTGGTCCTGATGCCGTATTAATAGGATATCTAAAAATGGTAGTCTATTATCCACCTCCCATTCAACTTTGAATTTAATATTAGTGGCTAAGTTGTTTATTTGTTCAAAGAAAGCATCAAAAGATCCCCATTCGTCATCCCAAATCGTAAAGATATCGTCCACATACCTATACCAAAACATTCCTTGTGGCTTAATGTCTTGTAAAAGCACTGTCTCGAAATACTCCATATATAGGTTAGCTAACACTGGGGAGAGATTAGATCCCATTGAACATCCGAACTGCTGTTTATAATATTGATCTTTAAATGAGAAGGTATTAGTGTTAGCACATAATTCCGTTAGTTTAATGATTTTGCTGACAGAGTCTAAGTCTTGATGTAGTTTCTTTGTTCACCTGCATCAACGTAGCTGAGGTTTTAGCTTTCTTAGAAACAAAATTACAAAATTATCGGGACCAACTACCAATCTCTGTCAGCAAAATCATTAAACTAACGGAATTATGTGCTAACACTAATACCTTCTCATTTAAAGATCAATATTATAAACAGCAGTTCGGATGTTCAATGGGATCTAATCTCTCCCCAGTGTTAGCTAACCTATATATGGAGTATTTCGAGACAGTGCTTTTACAAGACATTAAGCCACAAGGAATGTTTTGGTATAGGTATGTGGACGATATCTTTACGATTTGGGATGACGAATGGGGATCTTTTGATGCTTTCTTTGAACAAATAAACAACTTAGCCACTAATATTAAATTCAAAGTTGAATGGGAGGTGGATAATAGACTACCATTTTTAGATATCCTATTAATACGGCATCAGGACCAATTGTCCTTCACTGTGTACAGAAAGCCCACACATACGGGGAGTTATGTGCACTTTTTCAGTCACCATCCTGATAAAATTAAATATAGTGTTGCCTCAGGTCTTTTCCTGAGGGCACTTAGATTATGTAGTCCACATTATTTGGAAATGGAGATAACAACCATCAGGAATCAATTAAAAAGAATAGGGTATCCTGATTGGTTTCTAAATAAAGCTCTAAGTAAAGCCAAAACTAGTTACTTTGGATCCACTTCCCATTCCAGTAAGAACTTCAGTTGGTACAAAAACTGTATTAAATTGCCTTATAATAGATCCTTAAATGACATTTCTCAATTTCTTCCACAGGAAGATATTAAAATTGTTTTTAGTTATCCCAATAATTTGTTTAAGAAAATAGTCAATGTACATCAAAGACCTAGAGAAGAAATACATCAAGGTGTGTATAAACTCCCTTGCTCTGATTGTAACAATGTATATTGGGGACAAACAGGTAGAGATTTATATACTAGGATGAAAGAACATAAAAATTCAATTAAATACGCACAACATAATTCCGCTGTCTTCCAACATGTAGACAAGGAAGGCCATCATATGGATTGGAATGAGGCAAAGATTATCTTTAATTCAAAATGCAGTTTTAAAAGAAAAATAATAGAATCATCCCTGATTAACAAATTTCCAAATTTTAATATGTCATATGGACAGTGGTCACCTGACTGCATTACCACCTGGGCAGTCAACAAATTGTTACCATCGTTGGTGAAGGCGGGTGACCTGCCCCGCAAAGTACTAGATGCTACCTGAGTCCTACCCTTGTCCCTTATTCTTATTGTATATAAGACATGCCATTTGCTCTACCTTTCTGTATTCCACTGAAGAGGATCACAGTCCGTGATCGAAATATATGGAATTAATTTTATTTCATTTCTTCTTATCCAACACAGTGGGTTTTTGTTGAATCTTTACGAATGTGTTACGACATTACTTTTTAGTTATATATATATATATATATATATATATCTCCTGTGGAGAGAAAAAAAAGAGGTGGTCCACTGAAGTAGCACCACCACCACCCTACGTTTCAAACCTTCTCCATCAATTCACAAAACATTTTATTTGCCAAGTAGAATGGGTACAAAGATCCCAATGTCGTCTTAAGGTTTGAGAATACGGGCTGGACCCTGCAAGTGCAATAGCAATGCAACAGAGTAGCATGACTTCCTGCATTCGACTCAAGGTCGCGCCTCTGCGACTGTGTGCTCTATTGGGCACCACGGCGCACCAGAAAACATACAAATATACTTTCAGTTCCGTTTAATAGTGCGTATATAGGAAAAATGTATACAGAATGTGTACTCAAGGACGATAAAACATAGTTCAGACAGGATGGGATGGTAGTGGTGGCTTTTATTATCATCGAAGTCTAATGGGCGCTTTTCGTTTACCGATTTTGCAATCGGTAAAATTTAATTGTTGTTTACTGTACTCTCTCGTGCTCACACTATCGATTCGCAACGGCGCGGAGAACATTCCTTTCATGCCTTTCTGCTGCCCCAGAGCAGAGTTCTCAGTGCAGCTACCATTGTAACATACGCTGATGTCACTTGTGCCTAGGTGTCGAGGGAGTGAAGGAGACTCGGATGAGTTTCGTTGTTTTATTCTGGTTAGTGCGAGAGTCGACCGAGGCTGGGTCGGCGGGCCGGGGCTCAGAGCCCCGCCCCTAAACCGCAAGAGTAACCGCGCGCTCGGCCGAGGGTACAAGTGGTGGTTACAAGTACAAGAAATGAACTGGGCCCGGGGTACCAAAACTGGCCCCCTTATATAGGCCTATTGCGTACGCTACAGGAGCACACCAACTAGCCTGACCGAAATATGGCTCGGCAGGGCTTAGGTTGTGCTTTCAAGAGGATACAAATTCATGTACTACAGGCGTACCATAGACTTGACTCTGACACAATTACTACAAGGCCGAAGGCCAGATACTTCTACACAGTCTATCAATTCCTGGTACTTCTCACTTCTGAGGCGGCGATGCTATAAGCCAATATAGCACATGTGGGGGCTTGTCCACCACATTTACCCCCTTCCTCTAACACAATTACTACAAGGCCGAAGGCCAGATACTTCTACAGTCTATCAATTCCTGGTACTTCTCACTTCTGAGGCGGCGATGCTATAAGCCAATATAGCACATGTGGGGGCTTGTCCACCACACCATCTTCATTAGCACGTCCAACCACCACCACCCTTAACTGCCTATGACCCTAATTTTGGCAGCATGATTATATGAAACTTAATTGTATAATGGTGAGTATTTATAGGATATATAAAAGGTGGTTTTCTCTTTTTTCAGTTTAATTAAATAGAAAAGAAAGAACATTTTCTTGCTTTGCTCTCGGCAAACTCCTGAATTATGACATCAAAGACCATATCCATTAGTGTCGGATTCAATGCTAAGAAATGCGAGATTTGACAGTCTATCTTGTCCCATGGAACTTGTCAGATATGTTTTTATGAGTTTCAGTTTGCTGAACGACCTTTCACAAGAAGCAGCTGATATCCCTACAGTCAATAAAAGTTTCAGCGCAGCACGAAGGTTTGCGAATGCTTCCCCATATCTACTATAATAAAGTTGTAGCTTCTGTTTGTTCGTTCACGAACTCCTAGGGTTGTGTAGATAGACCCCCATAACCATATATATTCTGATACCCTATCACTCCAGGTACTTGGGTAACTATATTTCATTTAAAAAGATATATTGTTTTGGCTAGGGTTTAAGGTTAAAGGGGTATGGTGGGGTAACACGCCACTACTGTAGTCCCTTTAAAAGGTTTGGCATTTTGTGACAATAATTACTATGATTAAACAAACCATTGCATGTGTTTATGAATATTATTTATATTTGTAAAATTAATGTTGCCACAAACTATGATAGCCTTTATAAGGAGAAAGCATGTAAATGTAAAATGATTGTATAATTTTACCAATTGTATAATTATTGGTTATTTTCATTCTATTTTTTCGCGGGCGGTAACTTACGGAATAAAAGGTTGCTTCAATTCTTTTATTATGGCCAAATATATTTTATTTCCAGAGCGCGTCTCCCTCCTCAATTTTTTTTTCTTACTTTAACATTTTACTTGTGATACATTTTCCATTGAGTTATATTGATACGTGTAACTTGTCTCCACAAATTCTATCAATATTAAAATGATCATCATTTGCTCGCAGCAACGCGCAGGTAATTTGGCTAGTTTATTTATAAAAGCAAGGAGCTCTGGAGCAGTTTGTGGTGTTCTCTTCTTCAATAAGAGCTTCAAATATTGCACTTCTTGACAGAGCTCTGAAGGTGATATGTCTATGCAAAGAGCATAGATTTCTTGTTCCGTTTTACAAAACAACTCTTGAGGACGCAGAACTCCAAAACAACTCTATCTCTTGAAGTCGAGCACTTCTTGACTGCACTTCTTCGACAAGTTTATCAACTACTAAAAGAAGTTTCCGCTTCATGTCAAGATGAGGAGTTAGTGTTTCATTCCTGGCCAACTCTCCAGGCATAAACTTTTTTTTCGGCGCCCTCGTCTTATTTCAGTCTACGTTCCACCCATTCATTTTAAAGTTCTATGCTTTTCGTGACTGCTTCCTGAACATTATCTCGGTTCTCTTGTAATCATTTTGGTAATGCTGCAAGGTCTTCGTGAGCATCCTTGAAAGTCATCTCAGGACCCTGGAGGAGTTTTTGAACAATATCTACCTTTCTCAAAATAGGCCTCCAGAATGAGAGAAAGATCATGAATTCAGAATTGAGAATTCCTTTCAAAAGGACCTCCCTGTTAAGCATAGACATTGACCTATGGGTGACAAAAGAATTCTAAAATTGCGGCCCCCCGGGCTAATGAGAAAATGAAGCTCCTCGATCTTTTCTTCGTTTTAAAATGGGATCAAGTAGCGTGAAAAAATGAATCTGTTGAACTAATCTCAGATTGTCACATCGCTAAATGTAGTGATGCAGTTGATTGAGTCGCTCATTTTTTTTTTTTTTTTTTTTTTTGCAAGCTATGTAACAGGGGATAATAAAATATCTAATCAGATTTCATTTGCAATCCAATATTCGACCAAATCTGTTTATCCATTTAGTGAAGGGACAACGAATGGTACCAACTTGTTTTTATCAATATCGTTAATGAAAGTAAATTAATTTTAAATTGCACACTCCTTGTCTCTTTTGGCCATATCTTCCGCCAGCTCTGGCGAAGGCTATTTATCATTAGAAGGTACAGTTTTACCTGATGTTCTAGTTAAGTGTACTTGGCGTATTAGCTTATCTACAAAACCTACCAATATTTTTCATCACTATAATTTAACAAAGTCAATAGAATTCTTTGTAATGATAGAAAGTGATCGCCAGGGCAAACATGGAAGTTGGTCAAGGATTTACATGAAAAAATAAAGAAAAATTTAAATATATCATCACAAATTCTTATTTTTAAAATGTATTTTAACGTAATAATTAGGTTTTCAGCCGAATATCCATAATTCATACTATTCTGACATAGTCGAATAAAAAATAGATGACAAAGAGGCCAGATCATTTCAGAAACAAAACTAACGGCATGACGTCATGAGAACGCGCGGAAACTGTTATAAATTGGTCCGAGTAGTAACGACTTATGTTAGAATCCTGTATTTATCGAATCTCCAAACAGGATATAATGTCGTCTTTGCGTCATTTATTGAGAAGCCGGATGACCAACTAAAATAAACTTACGGGTCTGTAATACACATTGTAGAAATGTTCTTGGGAAGTTTTGAATACTATGAGCCAAGTCTTCTAATAGTCATTTAGATTTACACTTTACGAGAATCGTCCCAGTATAAAGTGGAGGTGACCCTGGACTGGCTGGTGCCCAGTGAAGTTGATTTGGGGACACTATAGAAAAGAGGGAACCAGGGACTGATCCAACCAGAAATAATTTTCGCTGCTTAGAATGCACTCAAGCACATAAGGAAGGCAGAAAATTGGCTAAAGGAGATCTACTTGAGTATGGGGGAATCTTATGCTCAATTGTGGGCACAACAATAAAGTATTTGTGTGTAGGTGATGAGGTATGTGAAGTGGAAAAGTATTCTCAACACTCAGATCTGGAAACAGGGACGGGGTACTATACGAGTGTATATATATATATATATATATATATATATATATATATATATATATATGTATATATACGTATATATATATATTGACTATATTATGACAAATAATATTGAAGGTGAAAAAATAAAGGATCATCCAAGAAACTAAGGAAGACAATTGAGGCAGCATATATCAACACTAATAACAACATTAACCATAGAGAAGGCTTTATATGTTTAGCAAAAGCCACAAGCTTATTAATAATAAAAGAATACGCAAATAAAATAACAAGCTCTCCGAAGCGTCCCATAAGATGACCCGTCCGTGTATAAGATATCCGGTTACGTTTGAGTTGTTAGCTTTGTGATCAAGACCCTGCGGGTCGAAACGTTAAGGCGTAAAATTCTCCCATTTTTCCTCGTCTACTTTTTTCACCTTAAATATTATATATATATATATATGTATATATATATATATGTATATATATATATATATATATGTATATATATATATATATATATAGTATATATATATAAAAGTATAACCTACGTATATTTGCATTTGAACCATATATTTGCATTTTTTTTTTTATTCAGTTTAGGTAAGTACAACGGAACAATGGATACCTTTTTGCCAATCTGGCACTTTTTCCTGTTTACCCAGTGACCTCATGGCTGTTCAATCAATGACATCACATAACATTATAGTACTTAGTAGATTAAGTTAAGAGGATCAACTATTTGGGAGTTTTGTGCAAGCACACAGACACACACACACATATAAATGTACACATATGACTATGGATAAAAAAGTCATTAACGCCTGTACTCCTGTAACTAGCTCAGATAATAGGGCTTCACAAAACTTGGCTCCAAACAAGATAAATAGTGGCGAATGTTGGTGTGAATGAGCGGTCTGTGGGAAATTGTGTGAAGCATTTCAAGGCCAACGGTGGTGTCGAGTTACCATCTGCTAAACCTCGGCCTGGCCCCTCGAAGAAGACATCTGTACATCCTCTAACTCTGCTCAAAAGGCAGCTAGAGAGTACACCTACCATAGTTGCTAGAGAATTGAAAAAAAAAAAAACACGTCTGCTTTCTGAGGTGTCCGTAAGTCAACAGGCAGGTGGCCGAGCTGGGCTACAGGAGCCACCAGCAGGTCAAGAAACCCTTACCAAGCAGCAGAAGAAACGTAGGCTGGATTTTGCACTTAGATATCGTAATTGGACTCTTCAACATTGGTCTGAGGTACTCTGGAGTGACGAAGCCACGTTCACCGTCACATGTAACCGTGGTGAACATTTGTATCGGGCCAGAGGTAGTGACACCACTAGACCCACGGTATACCTGTGGGACCACCAAACACCCAGACTCGCTCGTGGTTTGGGGGTGTTTCACTGTTCAGAGTGTTGAACTCATAGTGCTCCCCAAAAACCAGTATATGAACTAATAATCTGGAGGTGTTGTGTAACAATTTACCTGACGCGTTTGACAGTTGTGGGGCTACGGTATTCATGCAGCATGGCGCACCGTGTCACACCGATCTGTAGTTGGGTGGCTTAAGGACTGTGATGTGAGCTTCTTTAATAACTGGCCACGAAATTCCCCGGACCTAAACTCCATTGAAAACCTGTGGTCAATAGTGAAGCGAAGTTTGATGAGCAAGGATATTAGTTCTCTTCCACGGCACGAGTTTGCTGTACGTGAGGCATGGATTAATATACCTCCTAGACCCTCAGGAATTTGTGTGAGGGTCTTCCTAACGGCCGAGGGACGTGGTGAAGCATAAGGGAGGCAGCACCAGGTATTAGAACCTCGGCAAGTGTGCAAATATGTTTTTATGATATGTGTTTGTGTTTTGGTGTGTGTGGGGCTGCCGGCATGATGCCGTGACGAGCATTATATATATATATATATATATATATATATATACACATATATAGAGTGTATATATATACATACACACGTGTGTGTGCGTGTGTTTGTGTGGAGATATTGCATAAGTCGATTTCAGTAAAAAATTCTATTTTTTTTTTTCACACAAATTTCTTGCCCCAAAATTTTCAATACTTTTCAATCTACTGCAATGGTTGTTAGAAATAGATGAAAATTACATGATGTAAGGACATTGATCTTGTCTACAGCAGTGTTGTCCAAACTGGGGTTCGTGAAAACCTAGGAGGTACGCAACAGAGATCATAAGGGGTACGTGAACAAACAAGGAACACACACACACACACACACACACACACACACACACACACACACACACACACACACACACATAATTAATATATTATTTGCATTGTCTGAAATAAAAGTGAGATTGAAGACCCAGGAAACGTTGGAAGGATGAAATCAGAGAAGCAATAGAAACAAGCGGAGAGACAATGGAAGATGATGAAGAGAGGTACAGTGATCGAACCCAATGGAGAAACTTTGCGAGGCACCACAGCTGACAGGGGAACTGCCCTACCTGGAGTATGGTGGTGAGAAGGTGAGAAATGTGAGTTTGTTCAGCCATGGTGGCCGGGGTGGGGGTTGTTACGTAACAGTAGAAGGTAATAAAGGGTACAATTGGCGAAAATGTTTGGACAACACTGGTCTACAGTATGTATATATATATATATATATATATATATATATATATATATATATATATATATATATATATATACACACACACACACACACACACACACACACACACACACACACACACACACACTCACACACACACACATATATCTTCTCCCGAGGGAAAAAATAATTTATTTAGAAACATAGTACTGATTGTATTTTGGTTGAACTAGTTCGTAGATTAAAGATGTTGATGTTGATAGAGAAGTTTTGTGTCGCTTGGAAGCTATGAGGTGTGACGTCATATGTCTTGAATTAAAAATCTAAAAATTCACAATGTCGATATTACATTTGGTGTACACACACACACACACACACACACACACACACACACACACACACACACACATACATACACACACACACACACACACACACATATATATATATATATATATATATATATATATATATATATATATACATATATATATATATATATGTATATATATAAATGTGCGTGTGCGTGTGTGTGAGTGTAATAAATTTAATAAAATAAAAGTAAGATATAATTAAATAAATTAAATAAAATGCATGTGTTATTGGTTCAACCAGGCGGAGTTTGACACACACGCCGATAGATTATATATTATTGAAAACTCTTACGTAAATACTATTGATACCTTTATCACCCGTAATCTTTAATCAGTACCATTAATAAAAAAATCTCACTGTTTGCTTAATGATTTCTTTGATATTTTCCTACGTACATATGTAGTGTTGGGTTACTAATGGTGAAGGTACACTTCAGCTCCGAGAGAATTGGAATTGGACTTGGAAGGACGTGAGGATAGTTGACGTTTACCTTGGGGTCGCGGGATTTGAGTCAATTAATTGGCTGACCCCAGGTGCCACTTAGTGATTTACAACCATCAAACTCGATTACAGAAAAGACAAAAGACTAAAATCGTGGTTTGTTCATTTATCTCTTTTTCAGAGATAAAACACAATACAAATGTGAAGATAAAGCATTTCCTTGGAAAATGATATGGGGGATAAGATAAAGAATGTATTTGAAAGGTGATCTTTATTTTGGTTGAATATTAACTTTGGCGTCGCGAAAAGTGTTGCTGTAGGTAGGAAAATTCGGCCCCATGGAGTTGGAATAAAATCGTGTGGCGCTGGCCAGGAAAAAAAATGTCAATTGCTTTATCGTACCGAAGAGGTCGTTGTATTACAGTATCAACGCTGCCCAGTTTTATTCATTCATCTGACGAGTCAAGTTCCTCTTGAGAGGAAAGAAAAATGTTAGGGAGAGAACTCAAGTCTGTTCTCTCTCTCTCTCTCTCTCTCTCTCCTCTCTCTTCCTCTCCTTCTCTCTCTTCCTCTCCTTCTCTCTCTTCCTCTCCTTCTCACTTCCTCTCTCCTTCCCCCCTCTCCCCCCCTCCCTCTCTCCCCCTTCCCCCCCCTCTCTTTCTCTCTCTCTCTCTCTCTTCCTCTCCTTCTTCTCACTTCCTCTCTCCTTCCCTCCCTCTCTCCCCCTCCCCTCCTCTCTCTCTCTCTCTCTCTCTCTCTCTCTCTCTCTCTCTCTCTCTCTCTCTCTCTCTCTCTCTCTCTCTCTCTCTCTCTCAATCGGAGTAAGGGTATAGTTGTTGCTTTGAAGTTCAGAAAAAAACATTGTAAGTGTATACATATACATCTGGTGGGCTTTGATATCACCGTAAAACAATGTATGCAGCATTACTATAGGAGTAAAGGAACATGGAAACACAAAGTATTTTCCTGTATTACATCCTGAAGATGTGATACGCGGAAGAACTGTCTTCAATTTTTCTTCTGTGTGGTACATAGATATGTATTGCGGGCGGAGGTAGTTGTTTGTTTGTTTTGTGTGAGCAATTGTCTCGTGGCGTAATTGGCGGCATGGTTTGCAGTCTTGATATCTCCTGTTCTGTTGTTGATGCAGTCGTTGGTGTTTATGTATATTGCTTCTAATGTTTTTCTTTGTAGTTTGTTTTGCTTACACAAAACAAACAAACAACTACCTCCGCCCGCAACACAACTGATTTCACATGACCACCAAGCCAAGCAGCATACGGAATCTCACCGCACGTCCCTCATGAACCACACCAACTGCCCTATAGATAGCAATGATTTCAATCTCTGTAAATATTACCTCTGAAGAAGCCTCAAAGGCGTAACCGGTCAGGAATAAAGTATCTTGTTCCCAATCATGTCTTTCCATTCTTACCATATATATATATATATATATATATAGATATATATATATGTATATATATATATATATATAAATATATGTTTATATATATATATATAGTTATATACTTATATATATACATATATATACATATATATATATACATATATACAAATATATATGCATATATATACATATATATATATATACATATACATATATATATATACATATATATATATATACATATATATGTATATACATATATATATATGTATCTACATATAAATGTTTGTACATATATATATAAATATTTATATATATTATATATATATACATATATATACATATATATGTATATATATATACATATATATGTATATATATACTGTATATATATATATGTATATATGCATATATATGTATATAAATATATATATATACATGTATACATATATATATATATATACATATATATATATATATATACATGTATACATATATATATATACATATATATATATATATATATATATATATATATATATATTTCCTCATCTCACCACTCACTACCCTTCCTTCTATTTCCTCATCTCACCACTCACTACCCTTCCTTCTATTTCCTCCCGCCCTCCTTGTTCCACACACCATCTTTGCACACCTTATGACTCCCCCCTTGAACCATCCCCATTCCTCCTCCACTCCTAGTTCTACTCTATTCTTCACTCCCTCCCACTCCTCTCTCAGCTTCTTATACTCATTCTCCTTTTCTTTCTCATTTAAGCAGTTCACCTCCCTACCTTCTGCCCTTTTCCTCTCTCTCCACCCATTCTCCACTCTCAATTTACCTTCCATCCTTAACTCTTCCTACCATACTCCTGGTCACCACTATATACTCCATTAACACTCTATCTGCCACCCTTCCATCCACCACCCTCTCCCATGTGTACTTATGCTTGACTTTTTTCCCTAAACACTGTATTTACTATCATCAACTCTCAAGCCACATCTCCAGCATCAATTCTTCACTATGATTTTTACCTGGAACTCCATACTTCCCAATCACTCCGTCTGTTGGTTCGTTTCCTACCCTAGCATTAAGGTCTCCCAATACAACTACATTGACATTTTTCCCTAATCCCTCTATGCACTCATTTATATCTACCCAAAAAGGGTAGAACAGGGGTGGAAAGGGAGCTGGGAGATAGGGTTGATGAAAGAGTATTAGGATGGTTTGGACACATGGAAAGAATGAGTAAAGAAAGATTAGTAAAAGAGGTGTGGAAGGCAGAGGTGGAAGGAGTGAATATGAGGGGGGCGTCCTAGGATGAGATGAGTGGATGGATGGGGTAAAAGGGGCATTACAAAAAGAGAGGAATATCTGTTGAGGAAGGACGGGAGAGGACAGAAGATAGGGGTGAATGGAGAAGGGTTGTGCATGGATGATGCTGTGACGCAGCCCAAAGGGATTTCTTCCCGTCTTCTCCTTTTCTGGAGAGGGGGGGGGGTGTCACCGAATTTATGAAGCGGCCTTGCTTTGGATGTGCTGTGTCTTGTGACACTGCTTCTGACCCAGGGCAGTGGACAGGATGCAGGGATAACCCGTCATCCAGGAGGTGCCAAGATGAGAAGGAGGGTGGAGGAGAGTGGTTATGTAGGGAATGGAATGGGTGGGAGTGGTTTCTATGCCTTTTTCTTCTTGGCTACCCCCCGTGTAAAGGTAAAAAAGCCTTTGGTATGTGTGTGTATATATATATATATATATATATATATATATATATATATATGTATATATATATATATATATACTGTATTTATATATATATTTATATATATACATATATATTTATATCTATATATATTTATATATATATGTATATATGTATATATATATATATGTATATATATATATATATATATATATATATATATATATATATATATATAGTGTGTATGTATGTATATATGTTTATATAATGTATACAAACACACAAGGCCATTTGCTCCTTGTAAGGAAAGTGGCCGAATCACACCCAGTTACCTAATCAATACACATGTGACACCCATCCCATTTCGGCACCTTGTACTGTGAATGAGGTTCATGTGTGTATGTGTACTTGTCTCTGGCTTATGTTAGAATTGCCAGAGAGGCAGAGAACGCATTCTTCTGGTCCTTGAACCCCAAGAAGCTGAAGAGAAATGTCTGGCGGTAGCTAAGGAAGGCGTGAAACCTTTTTTGCAAGGCGACCTGGCTCATTGGGAAGCAGGACGCTTTGCCTCCGTGCATGATGTGAGAATCATGAAATCAATGATCGATCATTACTGGTACCAAGAAACGCAAATATCCGTTCGTGTGTTCAAGTTGCTCGACACCTGGATCTGTGCCGTTTTTGGTATCTAGTAATTTGAAAGACGAAGGAAGAGAGAGAAAAAAGGGCGTAACTCGCCAGAAATAAGAAGAAAAAAATTATTCCTGTTTACTTTGTCATGAAGAGTATGGCTGGTGGTCGCTTTTCATTGGTGCTAAACTCCATTGACACCGTCCATCCTACCCCAAGCATGGACATCCTCGTATGTTGGTTGTGGCTGGCGTAATGCACCATTCTCCTGTACGTTGTTTTTGCATTAATAACCACCGTTTGTTTACGGAAAATTATGACGTGAGAAGTAGTGTACGTGAATAATCGAGAACTAAATATGTATTTCCATGGTTCTAATGTCTCCGTAGTAGTGCTTTCCATTCAGATTTGTGTGTCTGCCTACAAGGGGAAAATTGTAACACAGAAAGAGAATGCGAGCGTCTGGTTGAAAGTTACGGAAAGTAGCGTTCGAGAGCGACAGTTGAGGGTTCTCTTTTTAATGTATTTATTTGTTTACCTGTTCATTTTCAATTTCATCTGATTTTATTTTGTTTTATTTCTTTCTATTTAAAATTACTTGATTTCATCTTATTTCTACCCATTTAATCATTCATTTATTTATTTGCTTATTAGTTTATTTGTGTATTTATTTATTTACTTTATTTGTCTATTTAATTATCTATTTATCTATTTATTCATTTACTTATTTATTTATTAATTTATTTATTACTTACTTATTCATTTATTTGTTAAATTATTTTATTCATTTACTTATATATTTATCCATCTATCCATTTATCTATTTATTTAATTTCTCTATTACTATTTTATTAATTTGCTTATTTATTCTCCTATTTAATTTTTTGTCCGACCTCACTATGGACCAAAAGGCCTCCTTTCGTCCTTCATGATTTATTATTGTAACTCAGTATTAGATAAATCCCAAACTGGAATACTTGGAACTAACTCATTCAACCTGACAACGTAAATTTCTCTTGCTGTTATCATCTGTGGACAGCTTTTTATTATTTTATTTCCAACTTCTCTATTAGTTTTGTTACTGGGAGCAGAATACCTTCCCCTAGCAATACTCATAGTCAAAATTATTCTTTCAGATTGATATGAAGTCCCTCTCTCTCTCTCTCTCTCTCTCTCTCTCTCTCTCTCTCTCTCTCTCTCTCTCTCTCTCTCTCTCTCTCTCTCTCTCTCTCTCTCTCTCTCTCTCTCTCTCTCTCTCTCTCTCTCTCTCTCTCTCTCTCTCTCTCTCTCTCTCTCTCTCTCTCTCTCTCTCTCAGAGTACTATTAATAAGCATTTGGAACTGAAGCTTGTAGCGTTTGGATGATCACGTGAACTTCTCGTTTGTCAAATACCCCCACAGGCGTCCAATGCAATCTTGATTTATTCATCGTGTTGTGATATAGGTGAAAATATATCTGTTCTCAATAGAGATTTTTATCAATTCATATCACTTGTAAAATAATCGTCAGAAGTTATTCTAAATGCTTTTCGCCATGAATGAAGAATCACATGTTAAACAGAAAAATGAAAGTTGTAGTGTCATTCCCTTCCTCATTCTTCAGTAGATTCTGTTCCAATCGAACGCGAACCTGACCTTGGCAAGAACTGCAGACTATAATTTACGTGGGTTTAATTTCTAAGCTAACTTTTGTTCGGTTTGGGTTTTGCTCGTTATTTCGCCGTTCAAAGAGATTTGCAACTAGCATATGCTTCTATTTCACTCGCTGCGTGTTTTCAATTGTAATGTCAACGCTTGTTAAACATCTGTTGGCTTTACCCGAAGCCCCTCAATGTACTCGCAGTTTTATTCAATAATTGTTTTCACGTTATTCTTGCAGAAGCTTGTTCTTAATCACATCAAAAATTGTCATTATCTATAACAACTCGCAAATATCTGTATGGGTTTTTACTTTTTCCTCTTGCAAAGGTTTGGAAATGCTATTTGCAATTCTTCCGTCCTTTATGATCTAATGAACTCCCCAGTCTTATAGGTCACCGAAGCATACAAAATAAACACGAATTCGCATTAGTATCTAGACGTTTCACATTATACGTAGATCTAGGATTCAAGTATTGCAAATCTTTATCTAAAATTGTTTGGTAGGGTGTCGGAGCCCCGGCTAGATTATCATAACAACCACTTGCCTGTTGGCTACAAAAGAGATAAAGTTGTGACCTTGGTTGATTTAATCCCATTTAACTGTACTCTGAACCAGCGTCTTTCAAACTGTGGGTCCCGACCCTTCAGTGGGTCGCGTGAAAAATAAAATGGGTCGCGGCAAAAAAGAAAGGAAATAAAGAATACGCAAGTGAGAGCAAGGCGGAGGAGGAGGAAGAGATGATAATGAAAAAATGAACGTTTCCTGAGAAATACATCTCTTATTTCTTTCTTCCCCTCTCCCTTTCCCCTTCTTTTCCTTTTTCCTTCTCTCTCTCTCTCTCTCTCTCTCTCTCTCTCTCTCTCTCTATATATATATATATATATATATATATATAATACACACACACACACACACACACACACATATATATATATATATATATATATATACATACATACATATACATATACACATTCATATATACATATATATATATATATATATATATATATATATATATATATATATGTATATTGATAAGTATTTTGGACAAATTATTTGGATGATGGAGAACATAAACACGGGAAGGGTAGGAACCCTAAACACTAACGTTTCGTTCGCGTAGAACTTCTTCAGAGTGTATGTAGAACTGCAATTGAAGTTTATGTACTAAATCTAATTACCTTTTCGGACACTTGGGAAAGGTCGTTTTTCTGGCGTGTTTTAGAATTAAAATACTAGTTTGTTTAGCTAAATTGATAAACCCTCCTCGATGATTCGAGGAGGGTTTATCGATTTAGCTAAACAAACTAGTATTTAGCTAAACAAAGTAGTATTTTAATTCTAAAACACGCCAGAAAAACGACCTTTCCCAAGTGTCCGAAAAGGTAATTAGATTTAGTACATAAACTTCAATTGCAGTTCTACATACACTCTCTGAAGAAGTTCTACGCGAACGAAACGTTAGAGTGTTTAGGGTTCCGAGCCTTCCCCTGTGTTTATGTTCTCCATCATCCAAATAATACATATATATGTATGTATATATATCGTTGTTCCAATATTGGAACAACCTTATTTGATGAGTACCGATTGAATAGGTGGTTGTCGATAGTTCCTTACCAAACATATTTTTCCCTGTCTTTACTAATTTCATATGCTTACCTTTTATATTCCTGTCAGTCTATACTAATTTATTTATAGTGAACTCAAACCTACTTTCTGCACTTTTAGATATCGTACTATATCTAGTTTTTTTTATGTAATTATATATATATATATATAAATATATATGTGTGTGTGTGTTTATATAAACACACATTATATATTATACATTATATATATATACATATATATTTATATATGTATATACATATATACATATACACATATATATACATATATATACATATATACATATATATATATATATATATATATATATATATATATATAAATATATACTAACCAAATTACCCGCGCGTTGCTGCGAGCAAATGATAATTATTTGAATTTTGATAGAATTTGTGGAGAAAAGTTACACCTATCAATATAACTCAATGGAGAAGGTAACAAAAATAGAATATTGAAAAAGTAAGAAAAAAATAAATTTGAGGAGAGATACGCCGTTTGGAAATGAAATATACTTATCCAAGTAGCCTGGGTTATGGTGAATATATATGGTTTTGGGGGGAGTTCATGAACAAACAGACAGACAGACAGAGGCTACTACTTTATTATAGTAGATACAAATGAAAGATAGTTATCCAAGTACCTTGGGTTATAAGGTTTCAGAATATATATGGTTATAGGGGTCTATCTGCAAAAACCTAGGAGGAGTTCGTGAATAATCCCAAACCTAACCATACCCCATCTAACTTTAACCCTTAACTCTAACCAAAATAAATTTTTTTAATGAAATATAGTTATCCAAGTACCTGGAGTGATAGGTGTATCACAATATATATGGTTATGGTAGTCTATCTCCAAAACCCGAGGAGTTCGTGAACAAACAATCAGACAGACAGACAGACAAATGAAAGATACTTATCTAAGTACCTTGGGTTATAAGGTTTCAGAATATATATGGTTATAGGGGTCTATTTGCAAAAACCTAGGAGTTCGTGAATTTAATCCCTAACCTAACAATACCCCACCTAAATTTAACCCTTAACCCTAACCATTTTTTTTGGGGGGGGAGGGGGAATGAAATATAGTTATCCAAGTACCTGGAGTGATGGGGTTTCAGAATATATATGGTTATGGGGGGTCTATCTACAAAACCCTAGGAGTTCATGAACAAACAAACAGACAGACAAACAAATAAAAGATAGTAATCCAAGTACCTTGGGTTATAAGGTTTCAGAATATATATGGTTATAGTGGTCTATCTGTAAAAACCTAGGAGTTCGTGAATAATCCCTAACCTAACCATACCCCACCTATCTTTAACCCTTAGCCCTATCCAAGTACCTGGAGTGATAGGGTATCAGAATATATGTTTATGGGGGCCTATCTCCAAAACCCTAGGAGGAGTTCGTGAACAAACAAACAGATAGACAGACAGAGGCTACTACTTTATTATAGAAGATATATGTATATATATATATATATATAAAATTGAAGGTGAAAGAAGTTGATGAGGAGAAATGGGAGAATTTTACGCCTTAACGTTTCGACCCGCAGGGTCTTGGTCACAAAGCTAACAACTCAAACGTAACCGGATATTTTATACACGGACGGGTCATCTTATGGGACGCTTCGGAGAGCTTGTTATTTTATCTGCGTATTCTTTTATTATTAATAAGCTTGTGGCTTTTGCTAAACATATAAATCCTTCTCTATGGTTAATGTTGTTATTAGTGTTGATATATGCTGCCTCAATTGTCTTCCTTAGTTTCTTGGATGATCCTTTATTTAATACGGTTGTGTTGTTCCAATCTGGAAGGTGACCATGTAGTAACACGTAGCGACAATAATCCCACTAACGAAAACAGCGTTGTTTATAAAATCCCGTGTAAAAGCTGTCCCTCTTCATATTTTGGTGAATCTGGTCGCGGGCTTAATAAAAGGATAAATGAACATAAAAATGACGTAAAAGCCCATAGGACATCTAACTCCATAGTAATACATGTGGATAAACATGGTCACCTTCCAGACTGGAACAACACAACCGTATTAAATAAAGGATCATCCAAGAAACTAAGGAAGACAATTGAGGCAGCATATATCAACACTAATAACAACATTAACCATAGAGAAGGATTTATATGTTTAGCAAAAGCCACAAGCTTATTAATAATAAAAGAATACGCAGATAAAATAACAAGCTCTCCGAAGCGTCCCATAAGATGACCCGTCCGTATATAAAATATCCGGTTACGTTTGAGTTGTTAGCTTTGTGACCAAGACCCTGCGGGTCGAAACGTTAAGGCGTAAAATTCTCCCATTTCTCCTCATCAACTTCTTTCACCTTCAATTTTATTTGTCATAATATAGTCAATATTTATATATATATACACAGTATATATCTTTATATATATATATATATATATATATATATATATATATATATATATATATATATATATATCTTATTACACCTAAGTATTATGGGTCGCAGTAAAAAAAAAAAAAATGAAAAACTCTGCTCTAAACTATTAATGTAGTCGCTTTCTTGAAAATGTATTGAACCAGTGGGTTGAACTGGTCAACATGGGAACAAGCATTGATTCACAAAAACAAAAAAAAAAAACAAAAAAAAAAAACATGCGTTTTGAGTACGATGATATATAATTAACGCCCAAGCCAGTCTTATCCATCATAGGAACCCTCATATATTTTTTTTGTGGGATTTATTGAGAATAATGAAACAAGCATTTGTTTTGAAAACTACGATGGCCTAGTGGGAGGGCCCGAGGACCGTTGCCGCATTGGGGCCACGGGCCAAACTCGTTGCTTCTTGTACGTGTCACATCTAAGACCCACATATAGCTAAGGTCATTCTAACCATGTCAGAGGTCACCAAGCTGACCTCTCATTTAACCCCCCACACAATACTCTCTCCTACACACACACACACACACGCACGCACGCACGCACTCACAGCTTCAATTCGATTTATGAGCTTCACCCGCCGACAGAGACGGGACAATTCTTTCTAAACAAATTTGCGATTTATATTAACCCCACCGCATTTCTTGGTTTATTTATCGATCGCAGATATCAAGTACTTTATGTAACATTTACTCCCTTTGTAATGAAACTCACATTGTACCAAAATAATCATAGTCTTCACTGTTCAAGTCTGCGTGTTTGCCAGCCAGGGACCAAGGAAGGCTGAAGTGCACCGTCAGAAAAACAGTCAGCATGACATCATAGGTGTAACACGCACCCATCTACTATGAAATCTAAACATGAGCGTCTATATCGATAAACACCTTCCGTAGCGGCTGGTACTTTACCCTCGTACTCATAGTGCCGCCGGGTGATTTTATTCATCATCGCGGGGAAACCCCCCCACACACACACACTTCCACTCAAGGTGACAAGTGTGCTACTGTAACGTACTCGACATGTTTTATTCTGCTTAGTATTAGACAGTGTTTGTCTTTGGGGGTATATCACCACAGGGAAATTAATTGAAAAGGCGTCCTGTCACATGATTTTTGACAAAAGAGGGACCTACGCATGGTATTGTTGCGAATTATGAGTCTTGCTAATGCCTCCAAGTTAATGACAACCTCCAAAATTTATGTAAATGTGTTCCTAAGATACCTTATATCAATCTGACAGCATTGCAAAAATATATACATAAAAATAGAATAACAAAAATGAAAATAAATAAATAGAATAACAAAAATGAAAATAAATAAATAAATATAGAAATATAAAAGAATAAAATAATGATAATGATGATAATACATCAACATTATGTTCAATGAATATCTCTTGGGTGTGGGTTGCTTGTACTAAACCCATTCTCTTGTACACATGCGCGATGCTGTTTACGCTTGTCGCTCAAATCACCCTTTCTAGGTGGAGGATCGCTCGTGTATATATATATATATATATATATATATATATATATATATATATATATATATATATATATATATATGTATATACCGATTTGGCTACATCTTAGTGACATTTTCCTATGTATGTTTCTGCGTGAGTAGTCACGAAGCTGTAGGTATACTTGCCATCAACACACGCCGACCACCCCAGCCACACATACAAACTTTCAAATAACGATAAAGTGAACAAGAACATATACACACATCCTACCGTTGGGCCTCAACGAATATCTCAAGAAATTCATTGCCTAAAATCATATGATTTTATTCAGGAATCTTGTCATATTTGCGGTTGTAATGTAATATCTTAATCATCAAGATTCGTTCGATCTTGTCCCCGCGATCAATAGGAATCTCTCATGTGCAAGAGTGGTTCTCAGCTACTTCAGTAGACACTTGGAACAGGCAGACCTTCTTCAGTTCGTACATGTTCCTATTTTTCTCTTATTGTGTGCAATATACCTACACACACACATATGACAGTCACATGCAGGATTCGAGCCTATTGCTATCGGTCACCCGTAAGATCACCTTCACAGAGCCTTAGCCCACTACACCAACATACACTGTTGGTGTATGTTGGTGTAGTGGGCAAGACTCTGTGAAAGTGATCTTACGGGTGGCCGATAGCAGCGTGTTCGAATCTTGCATGCGACTGCCATAAACATTACTGGATTGATGTCGCTGTTACTTGCGAATTTCTCTCATACATACATACATACATATATATATATATATATATATATATATATATATATATATATATATATATTATATGTATATATATTTGTTTTATTGATGGAAACGAAGTTTTCTACGCTTGCATCATTATGCAGCAGCACGCCGAGGTAACAAAACTGGACATGGATGAACGGACGAATGCGCCACTTGCAGCAAGACTGGTGTCATCAGAGCATGTCGCACACTTGCAGCGATACTTCGGCTTCAGGCCGTGGAAAGGACTAACAGAAATCCTGAAACATCGCTATCAGCGGACTCATAAAGAAAAGGGTCTGCACGGCGCTGATTAGGAGGGAGATATAGTAAAGAATAGGGTGGATGAGATAAGATTTGGTAATTCGTGGAATGGCGAAGGGAGTGGTGGCCTCGAGATAAGGCCACCGTGGGCGATTGTTTCCGAGAAGACTATGAGACGTGGCAACAGGGCAAGCGAGCGGCGACAACATGAGCCGGAGTGCATCTATCTATAGTATTTACAGACGCTCCTCAACTTAGGTTTTAGTTACGTTCCGAACAGCTGAACGTATGTTGAAAATGAACGTAAGTTGTTACTGTACGTTCTAGTAATGTATGACCGTTCATACTGTACTATACATCCGTAAATTCTATTACCGTATTTTATAAAACACCCCTAAATCATTAATTATACACATAACATTGTAAAATACAGTAAACTTCCACTTATACGAACTCCAAGGAGGATTAGAAATGTCCGATTAACCGAAATGTTAGGTTAATCCTATTTTGTATGTTTCATTCCCGTAGAATTTTATTATGTAATGTCCTCTGCAATATATCTGTAAACTTAACATACGCATGGAAATACTTATAACGTTTGTGCCATGTAAACAATGGACGCAGCGTCATGCTTAAGTATCGTTTGAACTACGGAGAGCGCGCTAAACTAAGAAATTCACAATTTTTTTTTTTTTTTTTTTTTTTTTTTTTTACAGTCAGTTCAAACGTAAAATCGAAAAAACGTAAAACGAATGAACGTAAGTAGAGGAGCGTCTGTACATCTATCTCTGTTTATCTCTATTTATCTCTGTCTTTTCAGATACGCGCGAAAAGGTGTAAAAATATTTACGAAGGAGTTGCCTACCTTGCATGAATCCTTTAGAAATTATTTGCTTGAAACTACGATGATTCATGACTGCCATTCTCAATTCGGTGTTAAGGCAAACAAGGATCGGAAAATTAAGTAAATTCTGGGTAAAAAGTATGTTTTGACAGATTATTTTGAGAACCTTAATATTAAATCTCTTACTTTACTATTACGTTTGGGGGCGCATTTTTGTGTGAGAATAATTCGGTACATCGTGAAATGCATCATTTGGTGTATAAGACTAAAACAGTTGATAATCGCATCAAAGGACGCTTCGAACATGGTTTTGTCAGTAGACACATGGCACAGGACAGCACACACACACACACACACACACACACACACACAAATGAAAATAAGTTAATTATATTCGGCCTTTTTTTTTCTAAAGACATGTGCATCACAGACTCATAGTTTGCCTGGCGTTTCTTTCGTACTATATTTTCCTTAACCACTACATTATACGCCAAAGAGTATACATGCAGACATTCGTGCCCAGATACTGTAAAGCAAGATTGTGCAAAGATGGTACTGAAAGAAAATGCAAATATTTCTAACACACACACACACACACACACACACACACACACACACACACACACACACACACACACACACATATATATATATATATATATATATATATATATATATATATATTATTCTTGATATTTTCGTAGTATTATAGTATTAGTAGCTAACTAAACATTATCTAGCCAATTCCGAATCTGCCATCATTAAAGGCATGCAATATGCATCAATGTATTATTACACACACTCGCATAGACAAACGCACATGCAGGGTATCAGAGCGTCGAGTACTGACCGCTAATAGAACAGCGCCATCCCTTTCGTAGTACACATAATTAACTAAATTTAATCTGGTATTAGAATTAGCTCAAGTTATACATTTGTCAGTGTATCACTGCTGACACACACACACACACACACAAAAAAAACGATTATCATTATTATTGCATTACTTATATATATATATATATATATATATATATATATATATATATATATATACATATATATGCAGAAAGATCACTAAAAACAACACGTGATCCACAAATTTTGCTGGTAACCACTATGGAAATCGGAAGAAAACAGTATATCACAAGCGCTTTCGTGTAATTCACATCTGCAGGGGAATGTGAATTACACGAAAGCGCTTGGGATATACTGTTTTCTTCCGATTTCCTTAGTGGTTACCAGCAAAAAATATATATATATATGTATATACATATTATGTATGTATTATTTCTTTATATGTATCTCTACCCTCCTTTTAACCCTAATGTATCTCGGCATTCTTCTTCTTCGACTTGGTCCGGAAACACGATCTTGGCAACACCTAATACGTCCGAGAAATCCCCAACAGGAAGTGACTGAGGCGTCGCCGGGAGCCTGGGAGAGAAGCGGTCCTCATCGTCTTTTGCAAGGTCCTTGGGGTTTCCAGCCCAGTTCCCGGGCATTTAACCAGAAAAATATAAAAAACTTTCCCCGCTGGGTCTTTTGTCCCGCTGCATTATAGATGACGTCATACATCACCCCACTCCCGCCGCCGCCGCGGTAAATGACACATCAAGGTTAGGTTACATGGTGCAGTGCTTCTCAAATAGGAGGGGAAAGGCACATTAGGAAAGAATTTCATTCATGCCTCGTAACAGTAGCTCGTGTTTTCTCATCTTCTCAATGTATTTACCTGAGTTTAGTTTCTTTGACAGGCTCGAGTTGCCCAGTGCTTATTTGTTTTCATGTTTGTCCTGTGACTGAGCGGAGTGTCTGTTGGTTGACTGTTACATTGCAATTGTATGAGTTGACATTTTCGTTTAGTTTGTTTACTGCTAAAATATTCATTGGTTCACTTTGGTGGTGGTCGTCTGAATCAAATAGGATATCGTCGCGTGCGTGTGTTTATGAGTGTGTAAAGGATATTCCGCATGCCCACTCCAATCCATATGGTATGGAAGCCTATCAATTGCATTTTTATTCTATTGTATTTTATAATTAATTTGCTACCTAGGCTGGCATCAAGCCGAAACCTTTTTTGCCATACTATCACTGAGCATCACCCCATTTCGTGGATCATTCCTTAAAGATTCTAAGCTGCTATCTATCGAAATTCCGTATGTAGCCACCTTGCCGTTTCAGACTTTTCGAAAGGCTACACTGAATGCTGGGTTTAACGCGGTCCCTTTTCTCGTTTAAAGAGCTAGCAATAATTCAGGAGAATTAACATATTTTTAGTTGGTCATTGGTTTCCTTAGCGGATCTCGTATCTTCCTGGTCACAGGTTCGTCCCACACTTCGTCTCCGATTCTTAACAGTGATGTTACCTGCCTCAGGTGTTCAGGACAATGTTGACAGTTTCGGTTACAGTACAAGACCTTCTGTCGCACCTCGCCACCAGCTGTCCATATTCGACAGTACAAGGGATAATCTACATTGAATATTAAGATTGATATGGGGCCTCTAATCTCAGGGAGTTGGAGGAGGGGAGGACGATGTTGACAAGTCACAGTGTTGTGTGCAACTGACCATAAACCCTTGCGGCAACCCTCACCCACGGCAATGGAAGTGAATCGGCGTTTTTTAAGAGGAACTGGAAAATACGCACTTTTCTTGGGATGGTACATCGTCCAGCTAATCGCGTAGACCTGTTTCTTAAAACATATTAGAATAAATCGTTCCAACACGAACATACAAGACGGTCTGTAAATGTTAATATGATCCGAGAGCTTCGCCAACGAACGTTGTGACAGCGCTGCACCAAACGTTAACGTGCAGGCGGTGGCGGTGGCGATGCGAGAGGGCATACATATAAGACCCAACGCGAAGAGCAGACGATAGTTAGACCTGTGTACTCTGTGTGAAAGCTGGCTGGCACTCTCATGTTGCTTGTTTGATAACCGACTTGCGAGGCGGATAACTGCGACGCTGAGTTTGTCTTTTATACATGAAGTAGAAGAGTAACCATATACTCCTCTCCCTCTAGGCCAAGACGAAAACGTGTATGCGTCGGCAATGGATAACGGAGATTACTTGTCAGAGACAGACTACCTAGGAACCCTCCTAACGAATGCAGCACTGCAGTTTAGCCCAGGGGAAAGTACCCTTATTGAAAGTGAATGTATCGGCGATATTGGCGATTGGACAGACACGGACTACGAAACCTTTGCAAACATTGAGCAAACATCAGCAGTGGTTATATCTTCCACAGGTAAGAAAAAAAAAAAAAAGTTTGTTTATAGTGTTGATTTTGGCATGCTTAAACTGATAATGCTTTCAAGTCGAGATATTTATGGATGTTATGCTCAAAACCAATAAATTTAGTGATGTTTGATCTTTCATGATGTCAGTACAAAATGTTCTAAAATTGGGGGAATGAGTTGCAGTAGCATAGTAATAGGTCGAAGATGTTTAAACGGGATTGCACGGTCAGCCGAGGGTGAATTTAGAACGATGCTAATTTCACCATGTATTGAATTTAGAGTAGCTGTTTACAGTTAAGTTTTCGTGACAGAAAAACGGGGAAGTAAATGATCGTTGTATGGGTGTCGGATGGGAGGAAAGTGGGTGCGTGCTTCCTAATAAGGGGCTAGTTGATGATCACCCTATGGTGATGACTGTCTTGAGTCAGGATAAGATTCCATTGGTTAATTTTTGCCTGAATTTTAGATAACAATATGTTCCGTTACAGCGGTTTTTGGCG
>NC_134780.1:19062758-19125258 GCF_046742065.1 Oratosquilla oratoria | reverse complement strand
TCCTCTCCCGTCCTTCCTCAACAGACATTCCCCTCTTCCCCAAAGCCCCCTTCACCCCATCCATCCACCTCATCCTAGGACGTGCCCTCATGTTCACTCCCTCCACATCTGCCTTCCATACCTCTTTTCCTAGTCTTTCTTCACTCATTCTTTCCATGTGTCCAAACCTTCCTAATACTCTTTCATCAACCCTATCTCCCAGCTCCCTTTCCACCCCTGTTCTCCTCCTCACCTCATTTCTCACTCTATCTAGCCTAGAAACCCCCATCATACTTCTCAGACACCTTATCTCAAACACATTCAAACTCCTTCTCTCTTTCTCTCTTATGTTCCATGTTTCTGCCCCATACAGTGCTGTTGGCACAATCACTCCTTCATACAGTCTCCTCTTCGCATCCATTCCCAAATTTCTATTCCTCATTACACTTTTTAATCCACCAAGGCATTTACTTGCTTCTCTCAATCTACATTCTACCTCCACCTTCACTCCACCTTTTCCTGCCACATTTGCACCCAAGTATCTAAAACTATCCACTTCCTCCAGTTGCTCTCCTTTTATGCTCACTTCCAGTCTACTGCCACTTTCACCCCTTGAACATCTCATCTCCTTACTTTTACCTACATTTATCTTCAGCTTTCTTCTATCACACACTCTCCCAAACTCTATCACCAACTTCCTCAATCCCTCCTCCGATCCTGCCACAAGCGCAGTGTTATCCGCAAACAACAGCTGGCTCACCTCACACTTTTCTCCATTTTCTTTAACCATCTCCAATCCCTGACCCACCACCCTTGCATTTACCTCTCGCACTACCCCATCCATGTACAAGTTGAACAGCCAGGGCGACATAACACATCCCTGACGAAGTCCCACCTTTACCTCGAACCACTCACTCTCTCCATTTCTAATCCTGACACAAGCTCTACTACTCTCATAAAAACTCTTGACAGCTCCTAGAAGCTTTCCTCCTATCCCGTATATCCGCATAAACTCCCACAGTGCCTTTTTGTCTACCCTGTCGTAAGCCTTTTTCAGATCCATAAAAGCCCAAAAAACATCCTTCCCCTTTCCTATAGCTTTCTTACCACAAAAATCTGATCTACACAACCTCTACCTGTCCTAAATCCACACTGTTCCTCACCAATTACTCCCTCTATTCCTCTCCTAATCCTCTCAATGAAGATCCTCCCATAAGCCTTCCCAACTACACTTAGCAAGCTAATCCCTCTGAAACTACTACATTCACACTTGTCCCCTTTTCCCTTGTAAAGTGGAACTATACAGACACTCCTCCAGTCCTCCGGCACTCTACCCTCTCTCCAGCAAACATCACTGTACCTCCTTTTTTTATACATTCTGCATGGCATCCATCCAGACCAGGTGCCTTACCTGCTTTCATCTTAACAACTGCCTTCACTTCCTCCTTCCTTATTTCTCCTCCATTTTCCTCATTCATCACGGTAATTTTCTTAGCATTTCCCACTGCAGCTATCTTTCCCTCCCTATCCTCCTTCACATTTAGCAACTCCCTAAAATACTCTGCCCATCTTCCCCTTACTGCCTTCTCTTCCATTATCATCTCTCCATCTGCACCTTTTACCTTTTCTTCTCTACTTGATTCGTCTCCTCTTCCTCTCTTAATTTCTTTCCAAAACATCTTTTTATTACTTTCAAAATTTTCTGTCATACACTTACCCCATTTCACATCTGCTCTCCTCTTTGCCTCCTTTACCTTTTGCTTTACTTCTCTTTTCTTTTCTTTGTACCTCTCATATGACTCCCTCGTCCTATTTTGTAACCAATCTGTGACAACTCGCTTCCTCTCTTCTACAACCTTTGTTTCCTCATCCCACCATTCACTACCCTTCCTTCTATTTCCACCTGTCCTTCTTGTTCCACACACCATCTTTGCACACTTTGTGACTCCCTCCTTGAACCATCCCCATTCCTCCTCCACTGCTCTACTCTATCCTTCACTCCCTCCCACTCCTCCCTCAGCTTCTTCTTGTACTCCTTTTCCTTTTCCTTTTCATTTGAAGAGTTCACCCTAAGCACCTCCCTACCTTTTGTCCTTTTCCTCTTTCTCCATCTATCCTCCACTCTCAACTTACCTTCCACCAAAAAATGATCTGATACTCCCCCACCCTCTCCCCTCAGCACATGTACATCCTTAACTCTTCCTATCATACTCTATCTACCACTACATAACCCATTAACGGTCTATCTACCACCCTTCCATCCACCACCCTCTCCCATGTGTACTTGAAGAAGGGAAGGGCAGACCCTGGATCCCTGCCCACAGGTAAGATTTTGGTAGTAGGAGACAGTCAAGTGAGGTACCTAGACAGGGCTTTCTGCGATAAAGATAAGAAACATAGGACGCAGGTGTGTTTCCCCGGCGCGGGCATAGGAGATGTTAGAGATAGGATTGAAGAGTGTCTAGTAGGGGAAGGTAAGGACCCAGTAGTTTGCTTAAGTGCCGGGGGAAATGATATAGGTAAGTTAGGGAATGAGGAATTATTTGCGCGGTATCGGGATGCGCTAGACAAGATTAGAAATAGGGGAGGTGTTCCTGTTGTATGTGGAATCCTTCCGAGGCGTAGAGTTGGAGGCATGTGGCATTCCAGGGCTATTGCAATGAATTGCAAGCTGGCAAAACATTGTAAGGCCAATGGATGGGCATTTGTCGACAACTGGGACCGCTTTTATGGTAAGAATCACCTATACAAAAGGGACGGGGTGCACTTGTCTCCCCGAGGACTTCGGCTCCTTGCTGAATCCCTTGAGCGAGAAGTAGGCATCGTACAGGTTTTTTCGGGTAGATTACGTGGGAGTAGGGGGGGGGGAAGTATTGGAATATAGTTTAGGCAATAGAAGCAACTTAGAGAGGGACTGTGAAAGTATCACCAAAGCAGGTGGAGGGAAGATAAAGTTTACTATACAAATAGCAGGAGCATAATTAACAAAATTTATTTGCTGCAAGGTAAAGCATGCGTAGAAAATTTCGATATTATAGCTATTACTGAATCCTGGATCAACATGGCTGATAAACATTTCCTTCCGGAAATCGAAATAGAAGAATGTAAGTTTTTTCATAAGATTGGGGTTGGCAGGAATGGGGGAGGTGTAGCACTTTTCGTTAAAAATACATTAAACTGTATTATCAACAATTAGATTAAGGAAGAGGACTGTACGGAATCTATTTGGGTAGAGATTATAGGCAAGACTAAGAAAGTTATTATTGGCGTCTTGTATAGACCTCCTAACCTCAGCATTGAGCAGACTGATCCCCTGATTCATGAAATTCACAGAGCGTCCCAGTACAAAAACGTTGTGATCATGGGAGATTTTAATTATAGAAACATTGACTGGGAAACTTTAATAGGAGATCATGAAGCGAAGAAATTCCTAGAAGTGGTACAGGATAATTTCCTAAAATAAGTGATTACCGATCCTACGAGGGGACAAAATACCCTGGACTTAATTTTAACAAATAATGAGCACCAAATTAGCAGCGTAATAGTGGGAGATAGTCTAGGCTGTAGCGATCATCAAGAAATAAGATTTAATGTTATTTGGGAAAAATTAAAAAGTACGAATAACGTTGAAGTAGACTTCAGGAAAACAAACTTTGACAATATAAAAACCTATTTGAAATTGAATACGAAATGCCATGCGGACGTTTCAAACATTGTCGTTTCTCGTAGCGGGGCTGAGAGTCAGGTCGGTACCAAGAGCCGGGTCACGGAGGGTAATGTGCATACTTTAGGTCAGGTCATTTGGGGGCGAGGGCCCAACAGTCAGGTCAGTGATTTTGAAGAAATGTATAGCAATCTAACTGATCTAATTATTAATGCACAAAACACATTTATCCCCCTAAAGTCAATACGGAAAAATAGTGATACTCCCAAATGGATGACGGACAGATTGAAACATAATATCGGAATGAAAAGAGGACTTTACGTAAAAATAAAAAAACGGGGAATCACATCTTAGATCAAGATGTAACGAAATGGCAAAGCTGGTTAAAAGGAATACACGTATAGCGAAGCGTAATTATGAAATCAAGGTTGCCAGTCAAGCAAAATCCAACCCAAAGGGTTTCTTTCACCTCTATAGAACAAAAAATAAAGAAAGAATAGGACCAATTAAAAAGGATGAAATGTCATGATAGAATCGGAGGAAAAAATGAGTGATGAGTTTACCAATTATTTTCTATTGGTGTTTACTATTGAGAGGTTAGATAAAGTACCTGACTGCGATCCGATTTACAGAGGGGATGAAGAAAGTAGTCTATCTAATATCAGCATTAGTAAAGAAGAAGTAGTCAAGCAGATTGAAAGACTTAAAGCTACAAAATCTCCGGGTCCAGACGAAATTTTTCCAAGAATGCTTAAGGGGTGTAAATTTGAAATCTGCGACCAGTTAACTGAAATATTCAATAAATCGGTAGACACTGGTTTTGTGCCAACTGCTTGGAGGCAGGCAAACGTTGTTCCTGTTTTAAGAAGGGAGATAGATCGTCAGTATGCAACTACAGGCCAATCAGTTTGACATCGGTTATAGGAAAAATGCTTGAATCAATAATAGTAAATAGACTCAGAGAACACATCAAAGGGCATAATTTAATTCGTGATTCACAGCATAGTTTTTCCAAGGGTAAGTCATGTGTGACTAATCTATCCTTTTACACTAAAGTATATAAGGAATCAGATAACAATGAAAATTACGATGTTATTTACCTTGACTTTAGCAAAGCGTTCGACAAGGTGCCTCACCAGACACTACTGAATAAAATCAAAGCCCATGACATAGGAAGAAAAGTGTTAGAATGAATTAGAGCTTGGATTAGTAACAGAAAACAGCGGATCACCAAAAATGGAATAAAATCTAGGTGGGGCAATGTTACTAGTGGGATCCCCCAGGGCTCGGTTTTGGGTCCCTTGTTGTTCATTATGTACATAAATGACTTAGACGATGAGATAAATAGTGATGTTAGTAAGTTTGCGGACGACACTAAAATAGGACGCCTAATTAGGTCAGGAGACGACGCAGAGATTCTGCAGGATGATCTTAATAAACTGTTAACATGGTCGGAGAAATGGCAAATGAACTTCAATATCTCTAAGTGTAGCGTGTTAAACGTAGGGCTACACAACCCCAAAAATAGATACATCTTAGATAACACGTTTTTAGAAAAATCTGAATGGGAGAGGGACTTGGGAGTTCTAGTGAGTCCGGACCTTAAAACCAGGAAGCAGTGCATTAGCGCCAGAAATAAAGCCAACAGAGCATTAGGTTTCATTGCTGGGACGGTAACGAATAGAAGTGCAGAGGTAATTATTAAACTCTAGCGATAGTTAGACCCATCCTTGACTATGTGGTACAGTTTTGGTCTCCGTCCTACAGAATGGACATCAATTCACTAGAATCAGTACAGAAAAGAATGACTAAAATGATACATGGACTCGGAAATCTGCCTTACGAAGAGAGGCTTAGGCACCTTAACTTACACTCTCTGGAAAGACGCAGAGTGCGAGGTGATCTAATAGAAGTGTTCAAGTGGATCAAAGGGAGATGCAAACAAGGTCATCATAATAAAACAACAGGGCAGGACTCGCAGTAATGGGTATAGACTGGACAAATTTAGATTTAAGAAGGAAATAGGCAAGAATTGGTTTACTAATAGGGTGGTCGATGAATGGAATAAACTTAGTAACAATGTAGTAAGCGCTGAAACTATCAATTGTTTTAAAAAACGATTAGACAACTTTATGGATGGGGACGACAGGTGGTGATGGATACGGAGCTTCCTAGTGTAGGCCTTATGGTCTCTTGCAGTCTCCTTTATTCTTATGTTCTTATGTTATGTTCTTATGCTTGATTTTCTTCCGAAACACTGTATTTGCTATCATCAACTCTCTTTCTAGACACATCTCCACCATCAACTCTCCACTACGATTCTTTCCTGGAACTCCACATTTCCCAACCATTCCATCAATTGGATCATTTCCTACCCTAGCATTAAGGTCTCCCAGTAGTATTACATTGACATTTCTCCCAAATTCTTCTATGCACTCATTTAAATCTATCCAAAAAGCCTCCCTTTCTTCTACACTCTTCTCACTACCAGGCCCATATGCACTTGCAAAAACCCACATCTCCTTTCCCAGTTTCACCTTCATCCACATTATCCTTGAAACCTCCTTCCACTCCACTACACGTTTACCTATCTCTTCACTTACTAGTATAACCACCCTTCCCTCCCTCGCCCTCTCTTCACTCCTGTTAACCTCTCACTTACACTCCCAAACTTACACTCGCCCTTCCCTTTCAACTTAGTTTCACTCAAAGCCAACACATCCGTCTTTCTTCTCACAAACATACTACCTATCTCCTCCCTTTTACTCTCATCTGTACCACATCCACGCACATTAAAAGACCCAAACCTTAGGGTGCTGGTCGGAAAACTCCTAGACCCTCTTAAGCCTTTACTTTTTTTTTAGGAATGTTCCCTGTGGGGCTACAGGGAGAAGGATGCCTGGTCCCAATCCCCGTCTCTTTTTTCTCGCCTCTTACGATCCAAGTGGAAATATTTGGTGGCAGTATTCTTTTCCCCCACCACAGGGTAGGTAGGCGAAAAAGGAAATGAATATTCAGAGAAATGGCACAGGACAGTAACAATGGGTTGGGGGACAGCATAGCGGAGGGACAGTCGTAGTATAAAAGTGTCATAATTTCTCTATGAACAGAGTTTTCCTCTATCACATACAAAATGATGTGTGGCTCTGGTCCGTAGGGGCGCCCCATATAGACCCTAAAGTATCAACTGCATGCTACTTTGCCACAATAACATGCAGCCAAAAACCCAGACACTGTGACAAGTTGAATAAGGTGGGAAAATAAAAGACGAGTCTAGTCCCGAGTTTATTGCCCTAAAGAAGCTTTGGGCGAAACCGGTCAGGAATAACTCTGAACTAGACCCGGGTCTCCTTATTCACCCCTTCATATATATATATATATGTGTGTGTGTGTGTGTGTGTGTGTGTGTTTGTTTGTTTGTTTGGGAACTAGATTAGGTTTATAAAGGAAGAATAATTGACAAGTTTTCCGCCATATTGTACACCATAGTCAACTTTAATGATGTTTTTGTACTTGTTGACTATTCAATAATGTTCATTACATGATCCACACAGGGGAGATTAATATCGATGTCCACCTTACTCAGTTACTAGCTTAGGTGTACCGCAAGACGGTAACTTATGTCCCCTGTCTTTATTTCCCACAAATTCCCGAGTGATCTTGCGCCCCAACCACGGCGCCAAATCAACTCCAAATTTTTCATGTTCGCGAAATAAAACGTATGAAAATCTTCGCGGAAGTGAAAAATGTAAGTCCCACGGTGGCTTTAACGGATGGTGGGGAGGGCTTCTGGACTGTTGTATATTACAATTGTTATGATATGTTCCGCTTGATCTTATTGATTAGATACAGGTACACCACACCTGCATTATCTGCCGTGCTTGCAATTGGCACCACATTTGAGGGATCTCATACCATTATTGAAGGAGGGAGGGGGACCGTTACTCCCAGTTAATAAATCACTTTCAATATTGTAGATACGAGACTGGGTATTGCCACTCGAGGTAATACAGTTGCTGAAGGTGTGCACAGATTGCACGGAATTTTTAAGATGAACATGGAATTTTGTAAATGTTACGTATATCCTCCACCTAGATATCAGACTGAGAGAAATATAAGAATCGATAAGAAAATACTGAACAATACACACGCACACACACACACGCACACACACACACACACACACACACACACACACACACACACACACACACACACACACACACACACAAGCACGACTCGACGGCGCGGCTGGTAGAGTTCCCCTACGGAGGTCCAGGGCTGAAATAATTTCAGAGTCGCTGCGCTTAGAGTCGTTCCTCCAACTCTCGCAGGCGGGGAGTTGGGTGTGTGTGTGTGTGTGTGTGTGTGTGTGTGTGTGTGCGGGCGCGTGTGCGTGTGCGTGTACGGTCACAGCATTACCCATAGATCGGTCAAATATGAGCTCTGAGCTCTCTTCTGAGAGGGAAATAGCTGTCGAACACGAGTCCAACATGTGATCCAAGACCGTGGTGAATCTGTCTCTCTCACTCACATACGCTCACACACACACACACACACACACACACACACACACACACACACACACACACACACACACACACACACACACACACACATAGTCGGATTGACGGCGAAGATTGGAACTCCGGAAAAAACGCAAATTTCGTGGATTTCAGCGACGAGGGAGTTCCTGTGTTATATTAGTAGGGAACGGCAAGCTCATGGTGTAGTGGGCAGGTGACGAAAAAGGAGAAGGGGAGGCATTATTGAGGAAAATGGAAGAAAATGTGGAAGGGGACGAACGGGCCCCGGGCGTCAGAAGAGGTGTCAACAAAAGTTATGCAGATCACACAGACGAGGTTGAACAGGTGAGCAGAGTTATTAAAAGTAGAAATATATATAATAGCAGCTCAATGGAAAGAGGAGATAATTACTTCTATGGATTTAATGAGGGAGGAGATGATAACCTCCCCCGACTAGTAAGTCTAGAGAAGAAACTAGAAAAAAATGAACGAAGCATGGGAGGTTAGGTTTAATCATCTACCACAAAGAGTTGATAAAGTGGAAGCACCAAAGAAGAGAATCAAAACCTAACTAAAAAAAAAAAAAAAAAAAAAAAAAAGACAGTTAAGAGAAGTAAAAGATGAGAATGAGGAATTAAAGAGGAATAAAGAGAGTAAACGGTCCATAGCAAAAGAGGTAATGGGTTTGAAAATAAAAGTCCAAGAGAATAACAAAATTGAATTAAGAGATATAGTGAAACAACAGATGAAAGAACAAACTAAGGACACAGTTATTAAAGTGATGTGAGAGAAGGAAAAAGAAATGTATAATTATAGTAGGAATGGAAGAGAAGCATAATCCAAATAGGATTACAAGAGTAAAGGAGGAGAAAGAAAAAGTAAACAAGGTATTAAGATAGTTCAAGAAGATGAATAAGAAATAAGGAAAGAAATTTAAAAAATAGGTTGGGAAAATACAATATAGGCAAGACCAGACCAATTTAGGTTAAATTCAGGTCACAAACGACAACAGAAGATGTCGTATCAAAAACAGGGAAACTAGCAGAAAGTGATCCGTATAAACAGGTATGGATAAAAAGAGAGATGAATAAAGAGGAAAGAGAGGAAGAGAAAAAAAGAATAGAAGCTAAGGGGAAAAACGAGAACAGAACAGAGACAAAGAGAAATTCTATCGGAGAATAGTGGATATGAAAGTGAGGAAATGGTTCGTAGCAGAGAAAAACGGAAGAGGAACAGAAAACAGGAAGGAGGTAACAGAAAATTAAGTGTCTTTCACAAATATAGATGGCTTGATAACAGGCTTGAATGAACTGAATGATTACCTGAAGGAAAAAAGAACCGGACATAATGGGAATTGTGGAGACAAAATTGAAAGGTCCATTACCACCCAACAGTGTAGGACATGGCGCATATAATTATTGGATTAGAAACAGAGAAGTAAAACAATGTGGAGTTACGTACCTGACTAAGAAGGATATAAATGTGAGGAATGTTACATATGGAAAGAATAGAGTGGAGATGATTATGATGGAACTAGAGGACAGGGACAAGAAGAGCAGAAAGTTTGTGGTAAATTATGTGCCTCCAAAAACGGCTTTGTGGGAAGAGAGAGAACACGAAAGTATGTTAGAAGACACAAGGGCACTAAATAAGATAATGGAAGATGGAGGAAGAATAGTTGTAATTGGTGACTTAAATTGTAAAGAAATCTGCTGGGAAGAGATGACAGAGAAAGGTGGAGACGACCTATGGGGAAATGTATTACTTGATATGCTTATAGAACATACAATGCCGCAATGGATACAAGAGAATACTAGATATAGAAATGAAGAAGAACCATTGAGACTGGACCAAATAATCACATCAGAACCTGAAATAGAGGACAAGAGTGAATATAAGACACCACTAAGTAAAAATGACCACATATTGGTTGAACTGGAACTAAAGGAGTAAAATACAAGGGAAAAACGAACAATATAGAAAGGGAAGATTGATTTATGGATTTTTTTTTTTTATAAAATAAGAAAAAAATTCAAAAAGTAAATTGGGAAAGGATACACAAGGAGAAAACAACATTAGAAGAGAAATGAAAACTTTTGACAAAAAATGATAAGGAGTGGAAAAGTATGTTCTAAGAAAAAAAATATATAAAATGTTGATACAACAAAAGATGTAGGGAGTTGAAAGACAAAAGGGATAAGGCTTGCATAAAATGAAAAACAAAAGAACTGAAAAATGGAAAAAGTATACTAGTTATAGAAATCAATATGTACAAGTGCGCAAAAGAGTAAAGAGAAAATACGAAAAGGATGTCACAGAAAATTGTAAAGATCAACCAAAGCTATTTTACAGATTTGTAAACGACAAACTGAAAAGCAAACAAGAGTTAGTGAAACTACGACAAGGAGTTGAATACACAGAGGAAATAGGAATGACAGAAATTGTGAACAAACATTTTAAATCTGTGTTTACGAGGAGAAAATACAACTTAAAAGATGTCGAGTGGGAGGAGAAAGTCCCCCCCCCCATATGAAAGAGATAGAAGTAACAAGGAAAGAAATAATGAATCACTTGAGTAATCTCGATGATAGAAAATCGCATGGTCCAGATGAAATGGCAAACTGGATTTTGAGAGAATGCAGGAACGAACTAACAGACAAAATACATAGTCTTATAAACAGTTCATTGAAAGAAGGAAAAGTTCCAGAAGATTGGAAAAGAGCAAGTATAGTACCAGTATATAAAATTGTAAACAAGGAAGACCCTACTAACTATAGACCGGTCTCTCTTACAAGTATGGTAGCAAAAAATTGTAAATGATCAAAATTAGATGGGTAGGGCATTTGGATAAAAACAATGTACTAAATCCAAGGCAATTTGGATTTAGACAAGGACGATCATGTGTCACAAACTTGATGTGTTTCTATTCGAGACTTATAGATATAATACAAGAAAGAGATGGACGGGCTGATTGTGCACCTCTATACCTGAAAAAAGCTTTTGATAAGGTGCCACCTAAGAAATTGTTAAAGAAATTAGGAACTGCAGGAGGAATACAGGGCAAACTACTGAAGTGGATGGAAGACTATTTGCATGAAAGAAAAATGAGAGTGGATAAGGGATAAACATTCTAATTGGGATGAAGTGATTAGTGGAGTTCCACAGGGAACAGTTTTGGTCCCAATGATGTTTGCTACATATATCAATATGGATAGAGGAATTAAAAGTTATATGAGCTTTGCGGACGATGCAATACTGCTGAAAAAAGTGAACACTATAGAAGATTGTGAGTCGCTGCACAGTGATCTCGATAAAGAATGGGAATGGAGTAGGAAGTGGGAGATGGAATTCAATATTAAGAAGTGTAGTATAATGAAATTTGGAAGAAGCAAAAAAAGAATAGTGGGTTTCATAAATTGGGAGAGGAAGAAATAAACAAAAAAAATGGAAAATGAGAAGGACCTGGGAGTCATTATTATGAATAATATGTCCCCTGAGAAACATATAGACAAAAATTTTGGAGAAACTTATAATTTTGAGAATAATCAAAGTGGCATTTACATACCTGGACGAAGAAATGGTGAAGAAAATACTAGTCACTTTGATAAGACCAAGAGTAGAGTATGCAGCGACGACGTGGTCACCAAGTACAAAAAAAAAAAAAAAAAAAAAAAAAAAATGTATAACAAAACTTGAAAGAATACAAAAAGCAATTACGAAATTGGCACCAACGCTCTCGGAACTATCATATGAGGAGAGACTGGCAAAACTTGAGCTACAGACATTAGAGCAAAGAAGAGAGGGAGGAGACTTGATAACAATTTATAGAATCATGAAAGGCATAGAAACTATTGATAGAGAGAATCTAATAAAATGGGATGGTAGAGATACAAGAGGACACGGAAAGAAAATAAAGAAAAAGACAATTGTAGAAGAGACCTGAAAAAGAACAGCTTTCCCCACAGAATAATAGACGTTTGGAACAACTTAGATGAAAATGTGGTGTGTGCAAAAACGATACACGAATTTAAAAACTGTCTAGATAAAACGACATATGAAGATGGGACACCACGAGCATAGCTCCCCTTCCCATAAAATACAACTAGGTAAATACACACACACACACACACACACACACACACACACACACACACACACACACACACACACAAGGACCAATGACGGGTACCCGTATGTGGTAGTCCCACAAGATGGACAGCAAAGCAACTTTCGAAATCACCTCCATCAGGATGTACAGCCCTGAGAGGCTGACACTAGGTCTACGGACAGGGCCCAATATAGCTATCTCAATTTTAGCTGTATTCGTACAATTTTCCACACGTAAGAACATAAGAATGAAGGAGACTTCAAGAGGCTACAAGGCCTACACTATGCAGTTCCATGTCTATTACCACCTGTCATCCCCATCCATAAAGCTGTCTAACGGTTTCTTAAAACAACTGGTAGTTTCAGCGCTCACTCTATAACCATGTAGTGAGCTTCTATTCCATTCGTTGACCACCCTATTAGTAACCGATTCTTGCCTATTTCCTTCTTAAATATAAATTTGTCCAATTTAAATCTATTACTGCGAGTCCGGCCCTGTTGTCTTAATATGATGACCTTGTTTGCGTCACCTTTGTTAAAGCCTTTGATCCACTTGAATACCCTTATTAGATCATCCCGCACTCTGCGTCTTTCCAGAGAATGTAAGGTAAGGTACCTAAGCCTCTCTTCGTAAGGTAAATATCATAGCCTATGTATCATTTTGGTCATTCTCCTCTATACTGATTCAGGTGAATTGATGTCCATTCTATAAGACGGAGACCAAAACTGTACTGCATAGTCAAGGATGGGTCTAACTAACGCTTGGTAGAGTTTGATGATTACCTCTGCACTTCTATTCGTAACCGTCCTAGCAATGAAACAGTGCTCTGTTTTATTTCTGGCGCTAATGCACTTTTTCCTGAATTTAAGGTCCGGACTCACTAGAACTCCCAAGTCTCTCTCACTCAGTTTTCTCTAAAAACGTGTTATCTAAGCTATATTTATTTTCGGGGTTGTGTAGCCCTACGTTTAACACGCAGCACTTTGAGATATTGAAGTCCATTTGCCATTACACTGACCATGTAGACAGTGTGTTAAGATCATCCTGTAGAATCTCGTCTTCGGGTACTGACCTAATTAGTCGTCCTATTTTAGTGTCGTCCGCAAACTTACTAACATCATTATTAATCCCATTGTCCAAGTCGTTTATGTACAGAATGAACAATAAGGGACCCAAAACCGAGCCCTTGGGAACTCCACTAGAAACCCCCCCCCCCCCTTGGGTTTTACACTATTTATTGTGACCCGCTGTTTTCTGTCACTGATCCAAGCTCTTATCCATTCTAACACTTTTCCTCCTATACCATGGGCTTTGATTTTATTTAGAAGTCTCTGGTGAGGCACCTTGTCGAACGCTTTGCTAAATTCAAGGTAAATAACATCGTAACTATCATTGTTATCTGACGCCTTATATATGTTGATGTAAAAAAATAGATTAGTCACACGTGATTTACCCTTGGAGAAACCATGCTATTAGTCACGAATCAAGTTATGTCTCACGATGTGATCTCTGAGTCTATTAACTATTATGTATTCAAGTGTTCTACCAATAACTGATATCAAACTGATTGACCTCTATTTGCATGTAGACGATTTATCTCCATTTTTTATTAAAACAGGAACAACGTTTGCCTATCCCTAACCAATGGGTTCAAAACCACTGTCTACCGACTTATTAAATATTTCTGTTAACTGGTCGCAGATTTCAAATTTACACTCTTTAAGCACTCGGAAAATTTTCGTCTGGATCTGGGGATTTTGTAGCTGTCTTCAATCTGTTTGACTACTTCTACCTTACAAATGCTGATATTTGATAGTGTACTTTCTTCATCCCCATTGAAAATCGGATCGCAGTCGGTACCTTATCTAACCTCACCTTAGTAAACACTGATAGAAAATATTTGTTAAAGACCTCATTTTTTCCTCCGATTCTATCATGACATTTCATCGTTTTTAATTGGGTCTATCCTTTCCTTATTTTTTGTTCTGTAGAGATGAAAGAAGCCCTTGGGGTTTGATCTCGCTTGTCAGGCAACCTTAATTTCGTAGTTATGTTTCGCTGCCATATCGATATATTTGGATCAAAGGTGTGTTTCCCCGTTATTTTTTCTTATGTAAAGTCCTCATTTCATTCTTTTACGTTACTCGTTAGATGCTCATTGTTAGTTAGAAGTAAGTCCAGAGTATTCTCTCCCCTCGTGGGATCGGTAATAATTTGTTTTAGGAAATTATCCTGCACTGCATCTTAAGAAATTGTGCGAATTTCATAAATCAGGAGATCAGTCTCCTCAATGCTGAGATTAGGAGGTCTATAGGACGCCGATGATAAGTTTCTTATTCTTGCCTATAATCTCCACCCAAATAGATTCCGTACTATCCTCTTCCTTAATCGAATTGTTGATAATACAGTTTATTGTATTTTTAACGAAAAGTGATACTCCCCCACTCCTGCCAACCCTGTCCTTGTGAAAAAAAAAAAATTATATCCTATCTCGATTTTCAGAAGGAAATGTCCATCAACCATATTGATCCAGGATTCAGTAATAGTTATAATATAGAATTTTTCAACGCATGCATTACCTCGCAGCAAATAATTTTTTTTTTTTTTTACGCTTCTGCTGTTTGTATAGTAAACTTAGTTTATCCTCCCTCCACCTGATTAGGTGATTCTTTTCACAGTCCCTCTCTGACCTGTTTCTATTCCCTAAACTATATTCCCATACCCCCCCCAACTCCCACGTAATCTATATATATAAAAGAAAAAAAAATGTAGGATACCTACTTCTCGCTCAAGGGATTGAGCAAGGAGCCGAAGTCCTCTGGGCGACAAGTGCACCCCGTCTCTTGTATAGAGATGATTCCTCCCGTAAAAGCGATGCCAGTTGTCGACAAATTCCCATATATTAGCCTTACAATGTTTTGCCAACCTGCAATTCATCACAATAGCCCTGGAATGCCACATGTCTCCAACTCTACGCCTCGGAAGGATTCCACATACAACAGGAACCCCTCCCTTATTCCTAATTTTATCTAGCGCATCCCGGAACCGCGTAAAAAATTCCTCACTCCTTAACTTACCCATGTCCCCCAGCATTCAAGCAAACTATGGATTTCACACCTTCCCCGACTAAACACTCTTCTATCCTGTCTCTAACATCACGTCAGAGACAGTAGGAGACATTTTTTCCTGTGTATGCCTTAATCGAGAGGGTAGCTATAGGGGTGAATAAAATCGCTCGCGGCAGTTAGAATAAAGAAGGAAAGTGCCATCCGGTATGGAAGTGGTATATAACCCCCCCCCCCGTGAGTAAAAAAAATATACGGCTCTCAAAAGCCTCGTTCCAAAATACGAAAGAAAATGTGCCCTTCTTACTGCAGCTTTTTACAGAATTTTATGGGCTTGTCAAAATTGCGAAGTAGCCTGTCATCGTCGCCATCATGCCCCGCTTATAGGGCCATGTAATATAAAGTAACCACCGTTGAGGACTCATTCGTTTAATACACGTATTTTTTGCGAACACACTCGCATTTACATTTTACGTGTTTATGCATCATAATGTAACTGCAATTAGGTGGTTTCACAAAAGTCTACGGAAACATTAGCCTGTTTTTATGTCAAATTTGAACTTTTGAATTGTGACGAGAAAAGGAGGCATTGCGTTTTCAGAGAACAATTTCAATCGCTCTGGAATTTTCAGTATTGAAGACAGAATGACGTTTCTTAGCTATTACTTAAATTTCATTATAATTGATCGGACACTTTAGCAGACTGCTACCCAGTCATGCGTGTTCTATTATAAGCAGATGTAATGAATTTGTGTTTTTGTTTTAAATACTTCTCTGAGACATGGCTTAAGAATAGTTCTCTCGAGTTTCGACCAACGGAAATTCATACGTATGTAAAGCTTGATAACTTCAAGAGATGAAATGTTTCCCCGACATATCAGTGCTAAAACCATCCAAACCCATTATACACATTAAAGGTTTGCTTTAAACGCCAGACAATTTTATCTTAGAGATCTCTTAGTCACTAGAGAAATCCGGTGAATAATGCCCTTTCCATCTCTGTCTGTATCTATATTGTATATATCTATCTCTGTTCATTACAGAAGTTCTTCAAAACGAGGCAGCTCATCATATAAAAATCCTCTTCACCCCTATCACCCCATCCCTCACGGAGATTGGACTTTATGGGAAAGCAAGATTGATATTAGCTATCTTTCCTTCTTTACTGTTTGAGACTGAAATGTATAAGAAGCGTAATAATGGTGATGGTAGCTACGTTTTAGTCCTTTTCTTATTTTGTCATATTTCAATGTCCTCGTATTTTGTTTTATTTTTCCTTCCCTGTTTATTTTATTTTCTATTTACAACAATTTTGTCTATATTTTTTTTAATTCATGTCAGTGTTTTTGAGAATACCGGGGCACTCTTATATGTATATATATATATATATATATATATATATATAAATATATATATATATATATGTATAATATATATGTATATATATATATATGTATTTATATATTGATATTTATATATATGTCTAGCTTTACGATATCCACATTGATACCATATTCACGGTTTCTCTTACAGGAAAGAAAGAGAACAGGAGAAGAAATGCGAAGAGCTCCAGAATGTGAACAAGCGTGCTGCTTTAGTAATCAAGACGATGAGAAAGAGGATAGATAAGATGACGCAACAACAAAACCATATATTAAAACGTGAGGAGAAAAAGTGCCAAGAAAACAAAGAGCTCAAGGAAATGATGTTGAGCATCCAAGCAAAAATTGAAATGGCCGTTGATCTGAGTGACCCTGGTAGCAGGGTCGGGAAAGCTTTGTCCAGGATTGTGCTCGACATAACCGAACACATGGTGTAAGATGAAGCTGAATCTTATTTTCCACAGGGACCAGAAATATAAGCAGACCATTCAACTGCACCTACTGTGATGTCGTTAATTTATGAAGATGTTTATTAAAAGTGTCCTTGTAAAATTCCCTGGCACCCTTAGCAAGTTATATTTTTGTTACTGAACGTACGTGTATACATCAACTGCCTTGCAACAAATACTTTTATAACTACAATGACATCAGTGCTAAAAACATTGTATAGATCCTTTTGTGGTGACGGGAATTTTGGTGACTGAATGAGTAAGAATAGAGGCCGAATTTTTCCAAGTAATTTTGGGGGCCATGACCGAAGCCCGTCACAACAATGGTCCGTATTTTTTGTGAGCATAAAGCTGTTGGGCTTTATAATATATGTTTTCAGGCCCAAACAATTGTTTTAAGAACATTGCAGTAGATCATAAGCGGAGCTAGGGATGTAACAACACCATATGATAAAGGGTGGAGTTATTGATGAGGTTAATTGAAAATGGGGTTGCTAGTGATCACAGTCTCATTGGAGATCATAAGAGTTGTATGGTTTCCTTAACACCGTGATGAATGAAAACGCTACTTCGTACCTATAAAGTATTTTTATCACATTACAGTCTTGTAGAGATATGTCTGTTTCGTTCTTTATTTTAGATTAACGTGCTAAAACCGTTTTTTTTTTTCTTGGCAGTGCATTGTTTTGAAAATGTAAGGTTTATGTTGTAAAGCTATGTTAAAAGACTTTGATAATAAATATGCACTTATGTGCCGCATACTTCATGCAGTATCTTTATACAAAGCTATTTTCAGCTACTGGAAAAGGGGTCGCGCGAATTTCTTTATACCAAACAAATCACTGTCCAGACATCACCTCCACCATATCATAATTCCATCTTCAATCCAACAGATATTTATGGAAGACCACCAGCACACTGCTCACATACCTCGCACAAATATGAAGTGGTCTAGACTAAAAAGAGTGAATAGTAATGATGGCCGTAGACAACAAGCCTCTAGTATGGTTCTTAGATGTCCAGCATCAAGAAATATGTAGAATTAAACATCCACAGCGACTAGAAATGGTTGACAAATTTCTTGGCTGGCAGGGAGTGCAATGTCTAGGAACCAACTGGATTTGTTTGGCTGGTTGGTTACCAAATTTCTTATGAAGTTACAAAGACAAATCATGCCGATTAACAGATATGTCGGTCCATAACAAGGTTATAAGAAAAATTACTTATGTGTTGAGAGAGAAATTGAAAACTTACCTGTTTACCTGTTGGCCGGAAGCTAATTCCATTCTCTCTCTCTCTCTTTACTGAGATTCAAGTTTGTGGACATACTGGTAGCAAAATAATTTTTATCTCCATTCCCTTCAACGCTTACACTAACATCCTTCTCATAGTTTGTTGCACATACGATATATCTGAGGAAAACTTTGGTCTGTGTCATATTAGTGCGGGGCTTTCTATAAACGGTTTGCAGGAGAGCAGTCACCAGTTGTAAAGTTTCCATATATGAGAAAATGACGGAAGTTGACAATCTTGGCTTCGGTCCAGAGACCGAGAGCCCTTCAAGAAGGGTTGAACTATCCAAAAGTAGTGAGAGTGTAGATACTGTTTTTAGACCGGTGAGGTGATTCCCTCCGATGTCCTTCTCGTAGGACTGCCACTGACCGACTACCCTGTAGTCTTACAGCAAAGGTTCCTGGGATCTTCCATAGACCCAGGAAAGATTTTGGACTGCTGCCTGTCTGTGCTGTATTGGTGCAAGCCTGTTTCATGAGAAGAGCTGTTGACGGTTATCAACTCGTAAAGTGGAAAAAACGCACATATCTTTGGGAGGGAATAACCGAAGTTGGTAGGAAGACCTTGTGTCCAATCCGGCGACTTAGTGTCAGCCCATCGGGGGTACGCCTCCAAATAAAGGTGAGCTTGAAGATGAGCACTGGGGATATGACTTATACAACGACTGTCTCGCATGACCACCAATGGCAGGTACCCGTCCTTGGTCCCTGTGTATTTACATGGGCTACAATAGCCAGGGATCTGATGCGCAGCCATTGTGTTTATTTTTATCAGTGTATTGTACTAATTCAAGACCTGTTCAGAACTTTGCATCTTCAGTCTTGAAATAAAGTAAATGAAAAGTAAAAATCCCTCCCACTAAACACTCACACACATTGACTTCTAGGCATAAATATCATGCCACCTGCATGCACACTCGGCGGATCCAACTTAACTTAAGGTGACCATCGCCGGAAGACGCGAATGCCGAGTTTTATCACAATTAAAAAGGTGTCTTGCCATTCGATTTCTCCCAAGTCTCACTTCTCAAGATCTGGTCTATAGATTAGCGAGTTGCATGTACAGTGTGACCACGTCTGAGTATTAGCTGAAAAATCTACGATTTGGAAGAGGTTCGTGTGTATATTCGAGAACTGCTTTGATGAAATTGCAGGTGTCGTGTTTGTTCAAGGACCCGTAACCTTCTGGATGTCGCTTGAGCATAGGTTTTGGTACACTGAGAACATATGTCCAAACCATATTGAAAATACATGCCAGAAAAATTCTTAATAAAACTGAAAAAGGAAAGAAATTAATGGCACTTCTGGAGGAAGCCCCCAATCCTCCCAGGATGCGCGGTATACTAAAGACATATGTCCAAACTACATTAGCTGACATTTTTCAGTGTATAGAAAGCTCGGTTCTCCTAAAAAAAAAAAAAAAAAAAAAAAAAAGCTTCTAGTACTCTTTCCCTGTTTGTCTTCCCGTACATGAGGTGATTGATGTTTTGTTGGCTTCAATTTTGGTTGTCAATTTCTTTGTCAAGACTCGTGCTTCACGCCCATACAGGAGTATAGATTTCGAGATTAATGTACGTGCTTTTATATAGTTGGGAGTTAGGGTTGATGAAAGAGTATTAGGATGGTTTGGACACATGGAAAGAATGAGTGAAGAAAGACTAGTAAAGGAGGTATGGAGGGCAGATGTGGAGTAAAGGAGGTATGGAAGGCAGATGTGGAGGGAGTGAACATGAGGGGACGTCCTAGGATGAGATGGATAGATGGGGTGAAGGGGGCTTTGGGGAAGAGGGGAATGTCTGTTGAGGAAGGACGGGAGAGGACAGAAGACGGGTGAATGGAGAATGGTTGTATATGGAAGATGTTGTGATGCATGAGGTGGAATGGATGGGGGGTGAGGTAGTGTGTGAGCAAAATTTTGACGCAGCCCGAAGGGATTTCTCCCCGTCTTCTCCTTTATATGGAGGGACGGAGAGGAGGGGGGTCGCCGATTTAATGAAGCGGCCTTGCTGTGGATGTGCTGTGTCTTGCGACACTGCTTCTGACCCAGGGCAGTGGACAAGGTGCAGGGATGAGCCGTCATCTAGGAGGTGCTAAGATGGGAGGGTGGAGGGGTGTGGAGTGTTTTCAGGGATGGAATGGGTGGGAATGATTTTATGCCTTTTCCTTTTTGGCTACCTCCCTAGTAAGGGGGAAAAAGCCTTGGTAACTGTATGGTATATGTATGTTTTATATTTTTGGGGATATTTCGTTTATACTTTCTTGCATTTCGCTATTCGATTGTTTATCTTGTTCTTCCATCGTAGAAAACCGACAAAACACGATAAAAACGGATAAAGAAAAAATGGGTAAGTGAAGTTGTCATCGATGGTCAAAGCTGGGATGGTGGAGAGCACAGTGTAGTCAGTGTTTCTACATGGTAACGAATTACGGGTGATCAAGTGGCAGAACCCATGTGACATGATAACAAAATAATGAAAGTACAATAGAAAAGACGGATACATGTCACTAGTAATTTTAAAGGGATAAGTTTATTGAGCGTAGTTGGAAAGCCATGTGAGAGGTTGTTAATTGAGAGGATTAGAACAAAGGTAATTGGTTAGGAACAAAGTGGGTTTAGGAATGTCAGAGAGCGTATGAATAAAATTTTTGATGTGAGATAAATATCCGAGAATTTGGAATGGTGAAAATGTGTTTTTCGTGGTCTTCATGGATTTAGAGAAGGCTTATGACGGTAGACAGGTAGGTAGAGTGGAAAGAAGTCGGAGAGTGTGCCAGTTGTTTTTTGCAGATGACACTGCGATAGCGGCTGGGTTGGAGGAGGGCCAAAGGCTTAGTGGTGGAGTATTGGAAGGTATGTGATTGGAGGAAGATGAAAGTAAATGTGGGTAAAAACAAGGTTATAAGCTATACAAGATATGAGGGTGGCAGTAAGTTGGAGGTAAGTGTTAAAAGAAGGCGGTTATAGAAAGTGTATGATTTCAAGTATTTAGGGTCATATGTAGAAGGGTATAAAGTAGGGGTGGAGGTAAACTATAGAGTGATGGAAGTGAATATTTGGGGGAATGAAATTTATCATGAGAAACAGGGAATGGATGCAAAGAGAAGATTGAAGGGGTAATTGTGGCTACGACACTGCATGGAGCAGAAACTTAGAATTTTATGGAAGCAGAAAGATGTATAAATGTGCTTGAAAGGAAGTGTTGAAAAGTATGAATGGGACTACGAGGATGCATAGAATAAGAAATGATTAGGTGAGGAGGAAAGTGGGAATAGAAAGAGAGCTGGCAGGTAAGGCTAATACGAGTAAAAGAATATTGGTATGTCTTATGCACATAGAATGATTAGCAAGAAAAGTGTGGAAGGCATAGGTGGATGCAGTGAACTTGAGGGGAAGACTGAAAATGTGATGGATGAGGTGAAGGCGGCGTTGAGTAAAAGGAGAAAGCCTGTTGAGCAGGGAAGGGAGAAGTCAATAAGTAGGTGTGAGTGGAGGATGGTTGTGAATGGACTATAGACTGACGTGTCCCGAAGGGATTTTTCCCCGTCTTCTATATTTTTTGCATAAAGGAACGAGGAGGGAGGATCGCCGTGTAAACGAAGCTGCTGGCCCTGCTGTGAATATGCTGTGTCTTGCTACAATGCTTATGGCCGGAGCAGTGAGCTGGAAACGGATGACCCTCTATCCACGAGAAACTAAGATAAAAGGGAAACAAATGGGTGACTGATGGAGGAGGGAAGGGTAGGGGTGGGTATATGTTTTGGTTGGGTACTTTTCTTATATGGGGGAAGAAATCTTTGGTATATAGGTAGATAGACACTTGTAAAATTTATTTTTATAGATTCTTTTGTCTATGTGAATCAACGAGTTTGTTGTCGTGATCCAAATATTCACTAAAACAGGAATCACAGCTAGCGAAAGACGCCATCGCGATTCCCCTTCTTTATGGTGAGGGGTAATCATCTGTCACTACAAACTTGCAAAACGCCTGAACGACCTCATCATCCCTTTGACCCCTGCGACGGCAATCTAAAATCAACATGACCTTTGAGCATTAGCGATACCATGGACGTAGTCAGTCTTTTCACTCATGTCCCTGTGGATGAGATAATCGACATCATTCATCGGAGAATTTGCCACGGCAGAGATTCAGAAGAGACCCTCTAACTGAAACCTGAAGACACGGTAAGTTGCCTACTTCGTGCGTGTATTAAAGAAATGCCTTTTTATGGACCCGATGGTAATATGTATGTCCAAATAGATAGTGTTGTCATGGAATCCCCCTTGAGCATCATCTTCGCTATGGGCACAGTAGAAAAGAGATTTTTGCAAATTCCCGAACTTCAACCACCCATGCATGCTAGACACATATAGTAAATCTTTATTAGCCCTAAATTAATTGGATGTGATTCTTACCTCGACTACACCTATGGAATTAAAGTGAACAATAATCTCACCTTTTTGGACGTTTTAGTTCATATCGGTACAAACTCTTTCACCATTGAGGTATATGTAAAGGCCTCAAATCTGAGTCTCAATGGTGATTGTTAGATGTATATATATATATATATATATATATATGAATGTATATATATATATATGAATGTATTATATATATATATATATATATATATGAATGTATATATATATATAATATATATATATGTATGTGTGTGTGTGTGTGTGTGTGTGTGTGTGTGCACGTGGCATGGGAGGAACACATTCTCACTGTACACCGTAGCACCCCAGGTTTACTTCCCCTGTCGCCACAACAGAAGACCCATAATTATGGTAAGGAATTAGTTTTAACAGCATTTGGTGATCTCCTTGATATAGAATCGACAATATAAACGGAGTAATATTGATTCAGAAAATAATAAAAGAAAATAAGACCATTCCTGCAGTGGCCCTGAACACAAAAAATGGCAAGATTAAAACAATGTCAACATATGCATTGTCTCAACACCCGGCCCAAATAGGACAGACCACTAGAGGAAAAGTAGTTCATCCACAATTAAACTCAGAATGTCTACATTCAACTACCAATCTTCAGCGATACACCGATCATGGGTGATCTAACGGGTTATATGGGCATCAACAAAATACAAGGAGCGATACGTGACTTTTATGTGGAAGAACAAAACACCCAAGTAGAAATGTCATCTTATGACATTATTAGAGAATACAATTGTACATGAAAATGTAAAAAAGAATATAAATAGATGTATACTGGAATACATGAACTCTGGGTGATACAATATTTTTGTATATAGAATGCAAAAAAGCGTGAAAAATCATCGTTGTTTATTTTAACAAAAATATTTTCTTGACCAATGTAATCGATGAAAACACATCAAAATCAAGGCTAGAACACCAGGATAATGATCGACCGGTAACCATGTCACATATTGTCACAGGAAGTCAGGAACAACCCGCTACGTCAATAATCCTTTGGTAGCAGCTCTTCAGCTCAATCTATAGGTTTGCCATGGCCCATACCCTTATATCATATTTTTCTAACATTGGACTGCCTCGAGGCCTACAGAGGTTGTTTTATCCTGTCACCATAACAGAAAACCTATAGCTAAGGTCATGAAATAGTTTGATCAACATTGGGTGGTCTCCCACTGTGCTTATCGTCCACCTTACCTCGACGAAATGTGACGACTTTGATCCAGCGAGACAATTTGCTCGGATTCTATGTGAGGGAGTCTGTATCATATAAGGCAGTCATTCTCAACGGGGGCGAATTTTGAGCTCAGGAGGGCGAAAAACGTCACAGGTATTGCTTCTAACTGACAAATCATAGCCTGGTATAAAAGATCTAGCAGCTAAGAAGCACCAGCCAGGCCCAAGGATCTCATTAAAACACAACGAGAGTAATACATTTTAAATTAGTTGTTTATCATTGCTGCAATAATTTTTATTATTATTTTCCAATTAAGGGGGGCGATCCTTTTTTCAATTGAAAAAGGGGGCGATATGGCTAAAAAGGTTGAGAAACCCTGATTTAAGGGGATGTGTCTGGACAGTCTTTAGCACACCAAAACAGGACCGCTACAGGTCTCGCTATTCGACGCAGCGATAATAGCAAATGGAGGGTCACGAAAAACGAAACCATAGACGACGGTACTCAAACAACAGGACATCTTCTAACAATCTTGACCTTACAAGAAATATATAAACTATGACAGAGACAAGGTTAAAAAATCAGTAGGCGATGAATATATATATATATATATATATATATATATGTATATATATATATATATCCATACACTGTATATCATAATAAAACGATTGGCAGACTCAATACTAAAAAGGAGAGGAAGAAAAAACAACTGACAATGATAATGAAATAATATATTTAGGCAAGAAAATAAAACAGTACCAACAGTACAGACGGTGGAGTAGGAATAATTCAGAAAATAAAGTATATAGGAGTAAGATCATTCCTGCAGTGACCCCGATCACAAACACTTGCAAGTTGTAAATGCAAACATATGCGTCCCCCCTCTTAGCCTCGCCCCCAAGATAGAACTCTAGAGGAAAAGGAGCTTTTCTACAATTAAACTCGGGATGTCTTTGATGTGGCACCAATGAACAGCGATGCACCGATCATGGCAGCTCTGAATGGTTATATGGACATTAAAAAAATACTAGGAGTGATACGTGACTTTGGTGTGGGAGAGCAAAAAACCCGAAGGTGAAACGTCATGTCATGACTTTATTAGAAAATAAGAGTGTATATAAACGTTAAAAATAAATATATAAATAAATACAAACGAGCCAATAGTTTTTCTCTTTGCGAAAGACAACAGGAGATAAATACGATTCAGCGACGACTGACACGAGGTCTTGACCTTAGTCCCGGGAGGTAAATCCGAAAGTTCGAGGAGGCAGACACCCATCGAGGCTACGCGAAGAACAAGTCGGTTGAATTCTCCTCCCCTTGTCCGTATGTGCTGTAGCCACTGGTCGGGATCTGGCCTGTCATGCCCGAGTGGTTCATAAAGTTAAGACGCATGTCGTGGCACAGGTTCCTGGCGACCTCCTGTGTGTAGCTGGGAACCATACCGCGCGACACCTTTTCCAATTCCATCAAGGAGTTGCCCATATGGGCCATCAACCGTTGGCTTTCCTCTTCCTTTCTCCTGAGAACGGATTGCAGAACTGACTGTCTCTCCTCGCTGGCTGTGATTTCGCCACTGAGATCCGCCATCTCCCTCTTGGCCTCTTGGTTACTTCTATCCAAGGATTCATATTTCTCCAGCAAGAAGGCCTTCTCCCTGCAAGAAAAAACAGGAGACTTGGCATACCGTTCTTTCAGCCACCTTGCGCACTGTCATATGCCCATAGCATAAACCAAATATGTATCTGAGTCAGCGAATGGGTGGTGTAGGACGAGGGAAAGGAATGAAGAAAGGGAGGGCGTTTTGCAATGGACATACATTTTCTTGCGTTCCCTGTTCTCCCGGACCTTCCTGGCCCTTTCTGCAGCGGGGCCCTCCATCTCCCACAACTTGATCTTTCGAGGTTTGCCCTTCTTGGTCAGTCGAGGGGGCGTTAGGCCTGCAGTCACGGTGTAAGACTCCAAGACTCCTGTTCCTACTCCTTCTCCAGGGGGGGAGAGGGACGAGAAGGAGACGGACGGGGAGCTGTAGACTGGCGACGGACCAGGCGGTGTTTCTCCAGTATCTGCAAGACACAGAAGTTATCAAGGTCTCCTGCAGCCAACGTCATGAGGAAGACAAGGACTGCCATTCTCACGAGCAGTGCCTGATTATGAGATTAGGTGTCCACATGTCACTATTCAATGTTCCTTTACATAGAAAGTAAGTCTTACCTGTGACGGGGTAGAGTAACGGTTCCCCATAAGCCTCGGATCCGCAGAAGAAGCTCTCACAGAAGGAACCTTCTTTTATCGGCGTTGCTGATGCTGCTGCAGCTCCTGTTGTTTTTGTCAACGAGGGAATCACCTCAAAGCGTGCGGCAATGAACAGGTCGTTCATGGAATCTGAATTCCCATACACGTACTCCTCCATGACTGAAATGGGACGGCGTGCCTCCGGCCTCGGATGTACAGTTTTCTTTCCTTGCCTTGGGTCGAATGGCACACTGTCTCTCAGGTTCACCGATGGAGATGCAGTGTGCAGGTGCACTGATATGTTGTTTAGTTGTTTTTGTGGGTATTTGGCAGATAGGAAGCGCCCGTGAGCTCTCGCGTCAAGTCCAAGAACGGGTGTGGGCATCAATCAATCAATGCGCTCTTATTCGGCCACCGCGCAACACGGACACAGCACCACTCGTCTTGCACCTCTCGAGTCTGAGTCCAGAGTGATGACCAACACAGCGGGAACTGATATATATATTACCCTTCCACGTTCCAGAAGATTAGATACGTCGAGGATTCAAACGTTGCCACACAAGTGAACGTTTAAAACAGTGAGCGCGCACGAGCGTGGCTCGGTGGGAATACGTGGCAACCCTCGTCCTTGAAAGGTCGCGCGCATCTTTCAATGAACATAGGGACAGATATGCCGGGTGCTTGTACGCGCACCTATGAGACAAGTGTCGACGATCGACGATGACGTCTGATCGATATAATCCCTTGCCTACTGCCCTCAGGCAACCGTCTTCTGCCGATGTTGGAGAGTGCCTGATTTGATTGGGTAGTTGTATGCAGTCACTGTTACGGTTATGACAAGCGTGTAGAATCTTGGCACTGGCTGTATATTTCATTTGTGCGTAGTCGTGTCCATCGGAACGTGTTTTCTTCTCGTTTCTTCAGTGATAAAAAAAAAAAAAAAAAAAAAAAAAAAAAAAGTTTGGGGAACATCGGAGAACCATTCTGGCGGGAAGTAATCGTTTTTCCCAGGAGTGATGCAATACTTTTTTTTTCCACCTCGAGGGTGAACAAAGGTCTCCGTGTAGTCACAAAAAACTTCTCCAAGCACAGATACTGGCATACATATATTTAAAAAAAAGTAGGTTGAGTCGTATGATGGCTTTCAGGAATGCGAACCTCCATACCCACGCCCACAAGCCCACAAAAATGGACACGTACGTGCGCGCGCGCTTACATACACACAGACACACACACACACACACACACACACACACACACACACACACACACACACACACACACACACACACACACACACACACACACACACACACACACTGGGAAGATGTGAAGAGTGGCGTCCCGCTCCTTTAATGTTTGCCATATATATAAATGATATGGATGAGGGAGTAAATTGTTACATGAACTTCTTTGCTGACGATGCCAAATTACTCAAGAGAGTAAGAACAGAAGAAGATTGCAGATCGCTACAAGAAGACCTAGACAAAATATAAGAATGGAGTCAGAGATGTGAGATGAACTTCAACATTAAGAAATGCCAACTCAGCAGAACCGAGATCGAGCCCCGATCAAAGATTCAAAAATATTTGTAGGACTACTTTTTAAGGAATTGATTCAAGATCAAAAGTTCGACGAAGTGCTTAGTAATGTTTAAAGAGCTGCATGGTTCTTATTCAAGAAAGCTTGCAAAGACTTTTCGGGATATCAAATACATGCATACATATACCAAAGGCATTTCCCCCCCTTACACGGGAGGTAGCCAAAAAACAAAGGTATAGAAACCACTCTCACCCATTCCATCTCCTCCACCTACATTAGTTTTTTGAGACAAAAAGCATGTTTCATTTTCTTGACTTGTGTCATGGTGATGTCAGAGAAGTCTGGTGTGTTACTGTTCACTAGCGTCTGTGACACTACTTTATTTGGGAATTCCATGGCCAGCATTAGAGAAAGGAAGTGTACTGGGCTAGGAAGCTGGTAGCCTGTTATTTGGTTGGAGTTGTAAATGCAGTACCCCTGTCCTATCCCTAGTCAAATTGACATCATAGACATGCTGTAAAGTGCTGCTCATGTGATGGAGTATTACTTGAAAACAAAGTCCAATATCTTTAGTCGAAGATCTAGTATAGCCTTCCCATTACTGTACTAACCTGTCCTGAGTGTAATTACCTCAAATAAGATTGCAAAGTATGTATATCGAGTCTTGCAAATTATTAATGCCGTAACACTGTATTATTTCTGTTCTTCAGCAAATATTGTTTTTCCAAAGAACGTATACTTAGATAAATAGAAAACTGTTCTCATTCCCTTTACACATTGCTTCTGTGATCTAGATAATGCTATTTTCAAATTTTCCTATTACGAATAAGAAAACCATGTGAATTAACACTTACATTACCAAGGCTTTTTTCCCCTTACAAGGGAGGTAGCCCCCCCCCCAAAAAAAAGGCATAAAATCATTCTCACCCATTCCATCCCTAAATACACTCCACACCCCTTCACCCTCCCTCTTATCTTAGCATTTCCTGGGTGACGGGTCATCCCTGCACCTTGTCCACTGCCCTGGGTCAGAAGCAGTGTCGCAAGACACAGTACATCCACAGCAAGGCCGCTTTATTAAATCGGTGACCCACCTCTCCGTCCCTCCATGCATAAAAGGAGAAGACGGGGAGAAATCCCTTCAGGCTGCGTCAAATTTTGCTCACACACACTACCTCACCTCCCATCCCCCCGCACATTTCACCTCATGCATTACAACATCATCCATATACAACCATTCTCCATTCACCTCTGTCTTCTGTCCTCTCCTGTCCTTCCTCAACAGACATTCCCCTCCTCCCTAAAGCCCCCTTCACCCCATCCATTCACCTCATCCTAGGACGTCCCCTCATGTTCACTCCCTCCACATTTGCCTTCCATACCTCTTTCACTAGTCTTTCTTCACTCATTCTTTCCATGTGTCCAAACCATCCTAATACTCTTTCATCCATCCTATCTCCCAACTCCCTTTCCATCGCCGTTCTCCTCCTCACCTCCGGATTTCCCACTCTATCTAGCCTAGTAACCCCCATCATACTTCTCAGACACCTCATCTCAAACACATTCAAACTCCTTCTCTCTTTCTCTCTTATGTTCCATGTTTCTGCCCCATACAGTGCTGTTGGCACAATCACTCCTTCATACAGTCTCCTCTTAGCATCCATTCCCAAATGTCTATTCCTTATTACACTTTTTAATCCACCAACACATTTACTCGCTTCTCTCAATCTACATTCTACCTCCACCTTCACTCCACCTTTTCCTGCCACATTTGCACCCAAGTATCTAAAACTATCCGCTTCCTCCAGTCGCTCACCCTTAATGTTCACTTCCAGTCTGCTGCCACTTTCACCATTTGTACATCTCATCACTTTTCTTTTACCCACATTTATCTTCAGCTTTCTTCTATCACACACTCTCCCAAACTCTGTCACCAACTTCCTCAATCCCTCCTCCGATCCTGCCACAAGCGCAGTGTCGCCCGCAAACAACAGCTGGCTCACCTCCCACTTTTCTCCATTTTCTTTAACCATCTCCAATCCCTGATCCACCACCTTTGCATTTACCTCGCGAACTACCCCCATCCATGTACAAGTTGAACAGCCAGGGTGATATAACGCATCCATAACGAAGTCCCACCTTTACTTCGAACCACTCACTCTCTCCATTTCTAAATCCTGACACAAGCTCTTCTACTCTCATAAAAACCCTTGACAGCTCCTAGCTTTCCTCCTATCCCGTATATCCGCAAAACCTTTCACAGTGCCTTTCTGTCTACCTTGTCGTATGCCTTTTCCAGATCCATAAAAGCCCAAAAAACATCCTTTCCTTTTCCTATAGCTTTCTCACATATCTGTCTTATCACAAAGATCTGATCTACACAACCTCTACCCGTCCTAAATCCACACTGTTCCTCACCAATTACTCCCTCTGTTCCTCTCCTAATCCTCTCAATCAAGATCCTCCCATAAGCCTTCCCAACTAAACTTAACAAGCTAATCCCTCTGAAACTACTACACTTACACTTGTCCCCTTTTCCCTTGTAAAGTGGAACTATACAGGCACTCCTCCAGTCCTCCGGCACTCTACCCTCTCTCCAGCAAACATTGAATAACCTCACCAGCCAGTCCACCAGCAGTGTACCTCCTTTTTTTAGACATTCTGCATGACATCCATCCAGACCAGGTGCCTTACCTGCTCTCATCATCTTAACAACCGCCTTCACTTCATCCTTCCTAATTTCTCCTCCATTCTCCTCACTCATCACGGTCATTTTCTTAGCATTTCCCACTGCAGCTATCTTTCCCTCCCTATCCTCCTTCACATTTAGCAACTCCCTAAAATTCTCTGCCCATCTTCCCCTTACTGCCTTCTCTTCCATTATCATCTCTCCATCTGCACCTTTTACCTTTTCTTCTCTACTTGATTCGCCTCCTCTTCCTATCATAATTTCTTTCCAAAACATCTTTTTATTACTTTCAAAATTTTCTGTCATCCTCTTACCCCATTTTACATCTGCTCTCCTCTTTGCCTCCTTTACCTTTCTCTTTACTTCTCTTTTCTTTTCTTTGTACCTCTCATATGACTCCCTCGTCCTATTCTGAAACCAATCTGTGAAAGCTCACTTCTTTTCTTTTACAACCTTCTTTGTTTCCTCATCCCACCATTCACTACCATTCCTTCTATTTCCTCCTGTCCTTCTTTTTCCACACACCATCTTTGCACACTTTGTGACTCCCTCCTTGAACCATCCCCATTCCTCCTCCACTCCTACCTGTACTCTATCCTTCACTCCCTCCCACTCCTCCCTCAGCTTCTTCTTGTATTTCTTCTTTTCCTTTTCATTTGAAGAGTTCACTCTAAGCACCTCCCTACCTTTTGTCCTTTTCCTCTTTCTCCATCTATCCTCCACTCTCAGCTTACCTTCCACCAAAAAATGATCTGATATTCCACCACTCTCTCCCCTTAGAACATGTACATCCTAACTCTTCCTATTATACTCTTACCTACCACTACATAATCCATTAACGCTCTATCTACCACCATTCCATCCACCACCCTCTCCTATGTGTACTCATGCTTGACTTTCTTCCGAAACACTGTATTTGCTATCATCAACTCTCTTTCTAGACACATCTCCACCAACAACTCTCCACTACTATTCTTTCCTGGAACTCCACATTTCCCAACCACTCCATCAATTGGATCATTTCCTACCCTAGCATTAAGGTCTCCCAGTACTATTACATTGACATTTCTTCCTAATCCCTCTATGCACTCATTTAAATCTATCTAAAAGGCCTCCCTTTCTTCTACACTCTTCTCACTACCAGGCCCATATGCACTTACAAAAACCCACATCTCCTTTCCCAGTTTCACCTTCATCCACATTATCCTTGAGGAAACCTCCTTCCAATCCACTACACGTTTACCTATCTCTTCACTTACTAGAATAGCCACCCCTTCCCTCCCTCGCCCTCTCCTCCCTCCTGAGAACCTCCCACTTGCACTTTCAAACTTACACACGCCCTTCCCTTTCAACTTAGTTTCACTCAAAGCCAACACATCCATCTTTCTTCTCACAAACATACTACCTATCTCTTCCCTTTTACTCTCATCTGTACCACATCCACGCACATTAAAAGATCCAAACCTTAGGGTGCTGGTCGGAAAACTCCCAGACCCTCTTAAGCCTTTACTTTTTTTAGGAATGTTCCCTGTGGGGCTACAGGGAGAAGGATGCCTAGTCCCAATCCCCGTTCCTTTCTTCTCGCCTCTTACGATCCAAATGGAAATATTTGGTGGCAGTATTCTTTTCCCCCACCACAGGGTAGGTAGGCGAAAAAAGGAAATGAATATTTAGAGAAATTGTACAGGACAGTAACAAGGGGTTGGGGGACAGCATAACGGAGGGACAGTCGTAGTATAAAAGTGTCATCATTTCTCTATGAACAGAGTTTTCCTCTATCACATACAAAATGATGTGCGACTCTGGTTCGTAGGGTCGCCCCATATAGACCCTAAAGTATCAACTGCATGCTACTTTGCCATAATAACATGTAGCCAATACCCCGGACGGGGTTATACTAAATTCATGTATAGGTGAACGCAAATGCTTATATGTGTTTATTTCTTCGACATGGTTCGCTGGAATAGGAACTAGTCTCATCCCTCAGTCTCAAAAAGGTATGGTCTACCGTCATGTTTTCACATTGTGCGTCTTAATGGAAAGTCCACTACTATACATACCAGTGGAAGTGCTCGCTTTGCACCTGTGAGTACAATGCCACGCTAGCCTCCATTTGATCAAGAGTATTCAAGGAAGGGAGGGGCGACCAAGTCAACCCACAATTGGCTACCGAGGAGGATCAGTCCAGATGAAGAGAAAAGCAAAGATGCAGTCAGGACAAAAGGCCAGCTGGAACAGAGCAGTGAAGGTTTGCAATACTGTACTGCAAGGCCATGAATGAGGCTCGATCTCGGTTCCGCAGAGTTGGCAATCAAAGAAGCTAACTACTACATCAACAAGTCGTGTGTACATACGTGTTTATGTTTGTATGTATGTGCGCACTTGCGTGCGTGTGGAGGCTCGTGCTCCTGTACGCCATCGTACAACTCAACCTACTCGTACTTTGTATAAATACTTGTATGCCAGTACGTGTGTTTGAAGAAGTTTCGTGTGCTTACACGGAAGCTTTTGTTCATCCTCGACAGAAAAAAAGAGCATTGCATCATTCCTGTGGGAAACGATTGACAACTTCCCGTCAGGACGTTTTTCCAACTTTCCCCAAACGTTTTTTATCACTGGAGAAATGAGTTGAAAACACGATCTGATGGCCTCGATTACACACAAAATGAAATCTATAGCCAGTGCTAAGTATCCACACTCTTGTTTTAACTGCAACAGTGAGTGCATGCAACTATACAATCAAACATTGGACTGCCTCGAGGCCTACAGAGGTTGTTTTATCCTGTCACCATAACAGAAAACCCATAGTTAAGGTCATGAAATAGTTTGATCAACATTGGGTGGTCTCCCACTGTGCTTATCGTCCACCTTAACTCGACGAAATGTGACGACTTTGATCCAGCGAGACAATTTGCTCGGATTCTATGTGAGGGAGTCTGTATCATATAAGGGAGTCATTCTCAACGGGGGCGAATTTTGAGCTCAGGAGGGCGAAAAACGTCACAGGTATTGCTTCTAACTGACAAATCATAAGCCTGGTATAAAAGATCTAGCAGCTAAAAAGCACCAGCCAGGCCCAAGGATCTCATTAAAACACAACGAGAGTAATACATTTTAAATTAGTTGTTTATCATTGCTGCAATAATTTTTATTATTATTTTCCAATTAAGGGGGGCGATCCTTTTTTCAATTGAAAAAGGGGGCGATATGGCTAAAAAGGTTGAGAAACCCTGATTTAAGGGGATGTGTCTGGACAGTCTTTAGCACACCAAAACAGGACCGCTACAGGTCTCGCTATTCGACGCAGTGATAATAGCAAATGGAGGGTCACGAAAAACGAAACCATAGACGACGGTACCCAAACAACAGGACATCTTCTAACAATCTTGACCTTACAAGAAATATATAAACTATGACAGAGACAAGGTTAAAAAATCAGTAGGCGATGAATATATATATATATATATATATATATATATATATATATATATATGTATATATATATATATCCATACACTGTATATCATAATAAAACGATTGGCAGACTCAATACTAAAAAGGAGAGGAAGAAAAAACAACTGACAATGATAATGAAATAATACATTTAGGCAAGAAAATAAAACAGTACCAACAGTACAGACGGTGGAGTAGGAATAATTCAGAAAATAAAGTATATAGGAGTAAGATCATTCCTGCAGTGACCCCGATCACAAACACTTGCAAGTTGTAAATGCAAACATATGCGTCCCCCCTCTTAGCCTCGCCCCCAAGATAGATCTCTAGAGGAAAAGGAGCTTTTCTACAATTAAACTCGGGATGTCTTTGATGTGGCACCAATGAACAGCGATGCACCGATCATGGCAGCTCTGAATGGTTATATGGACATTGAAAAAATACAAAGAGTGATACGTGACTTTGGTGTGGGAGAGCAAAAAACCCGAAGGTGAAACGTCATGTCATGACTTTATTAGAAAATAAGAGTGTATATAAACGTTAAAAATAAATATATAAATAAATACAAACGAGCCAATAGTTTTTCTCTTTGCGAAAGACAACAGGAGATAAATACGATTCAGCGACGACTGACACGAGGTCTTGACCTTAGTCCCGGGAGGTAAATCCGAAAGTTCGAGGAGGCAGACACCCATCGAGGCTACGCGAAGAACAAGTCGGTTGAATTCTCCTCCCCTTGTCCGTATGTGCTGTAGCCACTGGTCGGGATCTGGCCTGTCATGCCCGAGTGGTTCATAAAGTTAAGACGCATGTCGTGGCACAGGTTCCTGGCGACCTCCTGTGTGTAGCTGGGAACCATACCGCGCGACACCTTTTCCAATTCCATCAAGGAGTTGCCCATATGGGCCATCAACCGTTGGCTTTCCTCTTCCTTTCTCCTGAGAACGGATTGCAGAACTGACTGTCTCTCCTCGCTGGCTGTGATTTCGCCACTGAGATCCGCCATCTCCCTCTTGGCCTCTTGGTTACTTCTATCCAAGGATTCATATTTCTCCAGCAAGAAGGCCTTCTCCCTGCAAGAAAAAACAGGAGACTTGGCATACCGTTCTTTCAGCCACCTTGCGCACTGTCATATGCCCATACTATAAACCAAATATGTATCTGAGTCAGCGAATGGGTGGTGTAGGACGAGGGAAAGGAATGAAGAAAGGGAGGGCGTTTTGCAATGGACTTACATTTTTTTGCGTTCCCTGTTTTCCCGGACCTTCCTGGCCCTTTCTGCAGCGGGGCCCTCCATCTCCCACAACTTGATCTTTCGAGGTTTGCCCTTCTTGGTCAGTGGAGGGGGCGTTAGGCCTGCAGTCACGGTGTAAGACTCCAAGACTCCTGTTCCTACTCCTTCTCCAGGGGAGAGGGACGAGAAGGAGACGGACGGGGAGCTGTAGACTGGCGACGGACCAGGCGGTGTTTCTCCAGTATCTGCAAGACACAGAAGTTATCAAGGTCTCCTGCAGCCAACGTCATGAGGAAGACAAGGACTGCCATTCTCACGAGCAGTGCCTGATTATGAGATTAGGTGTCCACATGTCACTATTCAATGTTCCTTTACATAGAAAGTAAGTCTTACCTGTGACGGGGTAGAGTAACGGTTCCCCATAATCCTCGGATCCGCAGAAGAAGCTCTCACAGAAGGAATCTTCTTTTATCGGCGTTGCTGATGCTGCTGCAGCTCCTGTTGTTTTTGTCAACGAGGGAATCACCTCAAAGCGTGCGGCAATGAACAGGTCCTGCATGGAATCTGAATTCCCATACACGTACTCCTCCATGACTGAAATGGGACGGCGTGCCTCCGGCCTCGGATGTACAGTTTTCTTTCCTTGCCTTGGGTCGAATGGCACACTGTCTCTCAGGTTCACAGATGGAGATGCAGTGTGCAGGTGCACTGATATGTTGTTTAGTTGGTTTAGTGGGTATTTGGCAGATGGGGAGCGTCCGTGAACTCTCACGTCAAGTCCAAGAACGGGTGTGGGCATCAATCAATGAATGCGCTCTTATTCGGCCACCAAGCAACACGGACACAGCACCACTTGTTTTGCACCTCTTGAGTCTGAGTCCAGAGTGATGACCAACACAGCGGGAACTGATATATATATTACCCTTCCACGTTCCAGAAGATTAGATACGTCGAGGATTCAAACGTTGCCACACAAGTGAACGTTTAAAACAGTGAGCGTGCACGAGCGTGGCTCGGTGGGAATACGTGGCAACCCTCGTCCTTGAAAGGTCGCGCGCATCTTTCAATGAACATAGGGACAGATATGCCGGGTGCTTGTATGCACACCTATGAGACAAGTGTCGACGATCGACGATGACGTCTGATCGATATGAATCCCTTGCCTACTGCCCTCAGGCAACCGTCTTCTGCCGATGTTGGAGAGTGCCTGATTTGATTGGGTAGTTGTATGCAGTCACTGTTACGGTTATGACAAGCGTGTAGAATCTTGGCACTGGCTGAATATTTCATTTGTGCGTAATCGTGTCCATCGGAACGTGTTTTCTACTCGTTTCTTCAGTGATAAAAAAAAAAAAAAACATTTGGGGAACATCGGAGAACCATTCTGGCGGGAAGTAATCGTTTTTCACAGGAGTGATGCAATACTTTTTTTTCCACCTCGAGGGTGAACAAAAGTCTCCGTGTAGTCACAAAAAACTTCTCCAAGCACAGATACTGGCATACATATATTTAAAAAAAAGTAGGTTGAGTCGTATGATGGCTTTCAGGAATGCGAACCTCCATACCCACGCCCTGCACACAAAAATGGACACGTACGTGCGCGCGCGCTTACATACACACAGACACACACACACAGACACACACACACACACACACACACACACACACACACACACACACACACACACACACACACACACACACACACACACACACACACACACTGGGAAGATGTGAAGAGTGGCGTCCCGCTCCTTTAATGTTTGCCATATATATAAATGATATGGATGAGGGAGTAAATTGTTACATGGACTTCTTTGCTGACGATGCCAAATTACTCAAGAGAGTAAGGACAGAAGAAGATTGCAGATCGCTACAAGAAGACCTAGACAAAATATAAGAATGGAGTCAGAGATGTGAGATGAACTTCAACATTAAGAAATGCCAACTCAGCAGAACCGAGATCGAGCCCCGATCAAAGATTCAAAAATATTTGTAGGACTACTTTTTAAGGAATTGATTCAAGATCAAAAGTTCGACGAAGTGCTTAGTAATGTTTAAAGAGCTGCATGGTTCTTATTCAAGAAAGCTTGCAAAGACTTTTCGGGATATCAAATACATGCATACATATACCAAAGGCATTTCCCCCCCTTACACGGGAGGTAGCCAAAAAACAAAGGTATAGAAACCACTCTCACCCATTCCATCTCCTCCACCTACATTAGTTTTTTGAGACAAAAAGCATGTTTCATTTTCTTGACTTGTGTCATGGTGATGTCAGAGAAGTCTGGTGTGTTACTGTTCACTAGCGTCTGTGACACTACTTTATTTGGGAATTCCATGGCCAGCATTAGAGAAAGGAAGTGTACTGGGCTAGGAAGCTGGTAGCCTGTTATTTGGTTGGAGTTGTAAATGCAGTACCCCTGTCCTATCCCTAGTCAAATGACATCATAGACATGCTGTAAAGTGCTGCTCATGTGATGGAGTATTACTTGAAAACAAAGTCCAATATCTTTAGTCGAAGATCTAGTATAGCCTTTCCCATTACTGTACTAACCTGTCCTGAGTGTAATTACCTCAAATAAGATCGCAAAGTATGTATATCGAGTCTTGCAAATTATTAATGCCGTAACACTGTATTATTTCTGTTCTTCAGCAAATATTGTTTTTCCAAAGAACGTATACTTAGATAAATAGAAAACTGTTCTCATTCCCTTTACACATTGCTTCTGTGATCTAGATAATGCTATTTTCAAATTTTCCTATTACGAATAAGAAAACCATGTGAATTAACACTTACATTACCAAGGCTTTTTTCCCCTTACAAGGGAGGTAGCCCCCCCCCCCCCCAAAAAAGGCATAAAATCATTCTCACCCATTCCATCCCTAAATACACTCCACACCCTTTCACCCTCCCTCTTATCTTAGCACTTCCTGGGTGACGGGTCATCCCTGCACCTTGTCCACTGCCCTGGGTCAGAAGCAGTGTCGCAAGACACAGTACATCCACAGCAAGGCCGCTTCATTAAATCGGTGACCCCCCTCTCCGTCCCTCCATGCATAAAAGGAGAAGACGGGGAGAAATCCCTTCAGGCTGCGTCAAATTTTGCTCACACACACTACCTCACCTCCCATCCCCCCGCCCATTTCACCTCATGCATTACAACATCATCCATATACAACCATTCTCCATTCACTTCTGTCTTCTGTCCTCTCCTGTCCTTCCTCAACAGACATTCCCCTCCTCCCCAAAGCCCCCTTCACCCCATATATTCACCTCATCCTAGGACGTCCCCTCATGTTCACTCCCTCCACATTTGCCTTCCATACCTCTTTCACTAGTCTTTCTTCACTCATTCTTTCCATGTGTCCAAACCATCCTAATACTCTTTCATCCATCCTATCTCCCAACTCCCTTTCCATCGCCGTTCTCCTCCTCACCTCCTCATTTCCCACACTATCCAGCCTAGTAACCTCCATCATACTTCTCAGACACCTCATCTCAAACACATTCAAACTCCTTCTCTCTTTCTCTCTTATGTTCCATGTTTCTGCCCCATACAGTGCTGTTGGCACAATCACTCCTTCATACAGTCTCCTCTTAGCATCCATTCCCAAATGACTATTCCTTATTACACTTTTTAATCCACCAACACATTTACTCGCTTCTCTCAATCTACATTCTACCTCCACCTTCACTCCACCTTTTCCTGCCACATTTGCACCCAAGTATCTAAAACTATCCGCTTCCTCCAGTCGCTCACCCTTAATGTTCACTTCCAGTCTGCTGCCACTTTCATCATTTGTACATCTCATCACTTTTCTTTTACCCACATTTATCTTCAGCTTTCTTCTATCACACACTCTCCCAAACACTGTCACCAACTTCCTCAATCCCTCCTCCGATCCTGCCACAAGCGCAGTGTCGCCCGCAAACAACAGCTGGCTCACCTCCCACTTTTCTCCATTTTCTTTAACCATCTCCAATCCCTGATCCACCACCGTTGCATTTACCTCGCGAACTACCCCCATCCATGTACAAGTTGAACAGCCAGGGTGATATAACGCATCCATAACGAAGTCCCACCTTTACTTCGAACCACTCACTCTCTCCATTTCTAAATCCTGACACAAGCTCTTCTACTCTCATAAAAACCCTTGACAGCTCCTAGCTTTCCTCCTATCCGATATATCCGGAAAACCTTTCACAGTGCCTTTCTGTCTACCTTGTCGTATGCCTTTTCCAGATCCATAAAAGCCCAAAAAACATCCTTTCCTTTTCCTATAGCTTTCTCACATATCTGTCTTATCACAAAGATCTGATCTACACAACCTCTACCCGTCCTAAATCCACACTGTTCCTCACCAATTACTCCCTCTGTTCCTCTCCTAATCCTCTCAATCAAGATCCTCCCATAAGCCTTCCCAACTAAACTTAACAAGCTAATCCCTCTGAAACTACTTCACTTACACTTGTCCCCTTTTCCCTTGTAAAGTGGAACTATACAGGCACTCCTCCAGTCCTCCGGCACTCTACCCTCTCTCCAGCAAACATTGAATAACCTCACCAGCCAGTCCACCAGCACTGTACCTCCTTTTTTTAGACATTCTGCATGACATCCATCCAGACCAGGTGCCTTACCTGCTCTCATCATCTTAACAACCGCCTTCACTTCATCCTTCCTAATTTCTCCTCCATTTTCCTCACTCATCACGGTCATTTTCTTAGCATTTCCCACTGCAGCTATCTTTCCCTCCCTATCCTCCTTCACATTTAGCAACTCCCTAAAATTCTCTGCCCATCTTCCCCTTACTGCCTTCTCTTCCATTATCATCTCTCCATCTGCACCTTTTACCTTTTCTTCTCTACTTGATTCGCCTCCTCTTCCTATCATAATTTCTTTCCAAAACATCTTTTTATTACTTTCAAAATTTTCTGTCATCCTCTTACCCCATTTTACATCTGCTCTCCTCTTTGCCTCCTTTACCTTTCTCTTTACTTCTCTTTTTTTTTCTTTGTACCTCTCATATGACTCCCTCGTCCTATTCTATAACCAATCTGTGAAAGCTCACTTCTTTTCTTTTACAACCTTCTTTGTTTCCTCATCCCACCATTCACTACCATTCCTTCTATTTCCTCCTGTCCTTCTTGTTCCACACACCATCTTTGCACACTTTGTGACTCCCTCCTTGAACCATCCCCATTCCTCCTCCACTCCTACCTGTACTCTATCCCTCACTCCCTCCCACTCCTCCCTCAGCTTCTTCTTGTACTTCTTCTTTTCCTTTTCATTTGAAGAGTTCACTCTAAGCACCTCCCTACCTTTTGTCCTTTTCCTCTTTCTCCATCTATCTTCCACTCTCAGCTTACCTTCCACCAAAAAATGATCTGATATTCCACCACTCTCTCCCCTTAGAACATGTACATCCTAACTCTTCCTATTATACTCTTACCTACCACTACATAATCCATTAACGCTCTATCTACCACCATTCCATCCACCACCCTCTCCTATGTGTACTCATGCTTGACTTTCTTCCGAAACACTGTATTTGCTATCATCAACTCTCTTTCTAGACACATCTCCACCAACAACTCTCCACTACTATTCTTTCCTGGAACTCCACATTTCCCAACCACTCCATCAATTGGATCATTTCCTACCCTAGCATTAAGGTCTCCCAGTACTATTACATTGACATTTCTTCCTAATCCCTCTATGCACTCATTTAAATCTATCTAAAAGGCCTCCCTTTCTTCTACACTCTTCTCACTACCAGGCCCATATGCACTTACAAAAACCCACATCACCTTTCCCAGTTGCACCTTCATCCACATTATCCTTGAGGAAACCTCCTTCCAATCCACTACACGTTTACCTATCTCTTCACTTACTAGAATAGCCACCCCTTCCCTCCCTCGCCCTCTCCTCCCTCCTGAGAACCTCCCACTTGCACTTTCAAACTTACACTCGCCCTTCCCTTTCAACTTAGTTTCACTCAATGCCTACACATCCATCTTTCTTCTCACAATTATACTACCTATCTCTTCCCTTTTACTCTCATCTGTACCACATCCACGCACATTAAATGACCCAAACCTTAGGGTGCTGGTCGGAAAACTCCCAGACCCTCTTATGCCTTTACTTTTTTTAGGAATGTTCCCTGTGGGGCTACAATGAGAAGGATGCCTAGTCCTAATCCCCGTTCCTTTCTTCTCGCCTCTTACGATCCAAATGGAAATATTTGGTGGCAGTATTCTTTTCCCCCACCACAGGGTAGGTAGGCGAAAAAAGGAAATGAATATTCAGAGAAATTGTACAGGACAGTAACAAGGGGTTGGGGGACAGCATAACGGAGGGGCAGTCGTAGTATAAAAGTGTCATCATTTCTCTATGAACAGAGTTTTCCTCTATCACATACAAAATGATGTGTGACTCTGGTTCGTAGGGGCGCCCCATATAGACCCTAAAGTATCAACTGCATGCTACTTTGCCATAATAACATGCAGCCAATACCCCGGACGGGGTTACAGTAAATTCATGTATAGGTGAACGCAAATGCTTATATGTGTTTATTTCTTCGACATGGTTCGCTGGAATAGGAACTAGTCTCATCCCTCAGTCTCAAAAAGGTATGGTCTACCGTCATGTTTTCACATTGTGCGTCTTAATGGAAAGTCCACTACTATACATACTAGTGGAAGTGCTCGCTTTGCACCTGTGAGTACAATGCCACGCTAGCCTCCATTTGATCAAGAGTATTCAAGGAAGGGAGGGGCGACCAAGTCAACCCACAATTGGCTACCGAGGAGGATCACTGCAGATGAAGAGAAAAACAGAGATGCAGTCAGGACAAAAGGCCAGCTGGAACAGAGCAGTGAAGGTTTGCAATACTGCAAGGCCATGAATGGGGCTCGATCTCGGTTCCGCAGAGTTGGCAATCAAAGACGCTAACTGCTACATCAACAAGTCGTGTGTATTTGTGTTTGTATGTGTATGTGTGAGTGTGTGTACATACGTGTTTATGTTTGTATGTATGTGCGCACTTGCGTGCGTGTGGAGGCTCGTGCTCCTGTACGCCATCGTACAACTCAACCTACTCGTACTTTGTATAAATACTTGTATGCCAGTACGTGTGTTTGAAGAAGTTTCGTGTGCTTACACGGAAGCTTTTGTTCATCCTCGACAGAAAAAAAGAGCATTGCATCATTCCTGTGGGAAATGATTGACAACTTCCCGTCAGGACGTTTTTCCAACTTTCTCCAAACGTTTTTTATCACTAGAGAAATGAGTTGAAAACACGATCTGATGGCCTCGATTACACACAAAATGAAATCTATAGCCAGTGCTAAGTATCCACACTCTTGTTTTAACTGCAACAGTGAGTGCATGCAACTATACAATCAAACATTGGACTGCCTCGAGGCCTACAGAGGTTGTTTTATCCTGTCACCATAACAGAAAACCCATAGTTAAGGTCATGAAATAGTTTGATCAACATTGGGTGGTCTCCCACTGTGCTTATCGTCCACCTTACCTCGACGAAATGTGACGACTTTGATCCAACGAGACAATTTGCTCGGATTCTATGTGAGGGAGTCTGTATCATATAAGGGAGTCATTCTCAACGGGGGCGAATTTTGAGCTCAGGAGGGCGAAAAACGTCACAGGTATTGCTTCTACCTGACAAATCATAAGCCTGGTATAAAAGATCTAGCAGCTAAGAAGCACCAGCCAGGCCCAAGGATCTCATTAAAACACAACGAGAGTAATACATTTTAAATTAGTTGTTTATCATTGCTGCAATAATTTTTATTATTATTTTCCAATTAAGGGGGGCGATCCTTTTTTCAATTGAAAAAGGGGGCGATATGGCTAAAAAGGTTGAGAAACCCTGATTTAAGGGGATGTGTCTGGACAGTCTTTAGCACACCAAAACAGGACCGCTACAGGTCTCGCTATTCGACGCAGCGATAATAGCAAATGGAGGGTCACGAAAAACGAAACCATAGACGACGGTACTCAAACAACAGGACATCTTCTAACAATCTTGACCTTACAAGAAATATATAAACTATGACAGAGACAAGGTTAAAAAATCAGTAGGCGATGAATATATATATATATATATATATATATATATATATATATATATATATTTATATATATATATATATATATATATATATATATATATGTATATATATATATATATCCATACACTGTATATCATAATAAAACGATTGGCAGACTCAATACTAAAAAGGAGAGGAAGAAAAAACAACTGACAATGATAATGAAATAATATATTTAGGCAAGAAAATAAAACAGTACCAACAGTACAGACGGTGGAGTAGGAATAATTCAGAAAATAAAGTATATAGGAGTAAGATCATTCCTGCAGTGACCCCGATCACAAACACTTGCAAGTTGTAAATGCAAACATATGCGTCCCCCCTCTTAGCCTCGCCCCCAAGATAGATCTCTAGAGGAAAAGGAGCTTTTCTACAATTAAACTCGGGATGTCTTTGATGTGGCACCAATGAACAGCGATGCACCGATCATGGCAGCTCTGAATGGTTATATGGACATTGAAAAAATACAAAGAGTGATACGTGACTTTGGTGTGGGAGAGCAAAAAACCCGAAGGTGAAACGTCATGTCATGACTTTATTAGAAAATAAGAGTGTATATAAACGTTAAAAATAAATATATAAATAAATACAAACGAGCCAATAGTTTTTCTCTTTGCGAAAGACAACAGGAGATAAATACGATTCAGCGACGACTGACACGAGGTCTTGACCTTAGTCCCGGGAGGTAAATCCGAAAGTTCGAGGAGGCAGACACCCATCGAGGCTACGCGAAGAACAAGTCGGTTGAATCCTCCTCCCCTTGTCCGTATGTGCTGTAGCCACTGGTCGGGATCTGGCCTGTCATGCCCGAGTGGTTCATAAAGTTGAGACGCATGTCGTGGCACAGGTTCCTGGCGACCTCCTGTGTGTAGCTGGGAACCATACCGCGCGACACCTTTTCCAATTCCATCAAGGAGTTGCCCATATGGGCCATCAACCGTTGGCTTTCCTCTTCCTTTCTCCTGAGAACGGATTGCAGAACTGACTGTCTCTCCTCGCTGGCTGTGATTTCGCCACTGAGATCCGCCATCTCCCTCTTGGCCTCTTGGTTACTTCTATCCAAGGATTCATATTTCTCCAGCAAGAAGGCCTTCTCCCTGCAAGAAAAAACAGGAGACTTGGCATACCGTTCTTTCAGCCACCTTGCGCACTGTCATATGCCCATACTATAAACCAAATATGTATCTGAGTCAGCGAATGGGTGGTGTAGGACGAGGGAAAGGAATGAAGAAAGGGAGGGCGTTTTGCAATGGACTTACATTTTTTTGCGTTCCCTGTTTTCCCGGACCTTCCTGGCCCTTTCTGCAGCGGGGCCCTCCATCTCCCACAACTTGATCTTTCGAGGTTTGCCCTTCTTGGTCAGTGGAGGGGGCGTTAGGCCTGCAGTCACGGTGTAAGACTCCAAGACTCCTGTTCCTACTCCTTCTCCAGGGGAGAGGGACGAGAAGGAGACGGACGGGGAGCTGTAGACTGGCGACGGACCAGGCGGTGTTTCTCCAGTATCTGCAAGACACAGAAGTTATCAAGGTCTCCTGCAGCCAACGTCATGAGGAAGACAAGGACTGCCATTCTCACGAGCAGTGCCTGATTATGAGATTAGGTGTCCACATGTCACTATTCAATGTTCCTTTACATAGAAAGTAAGTCTTACCTGTGACGGGGTAGAGTAACGGTTCCCCATAATCCTCGGATCCGCAGAAGAAGCTCTCACAGAAGGAATCTTCTTTTATCGGCGTTGCTGATGCTGCTGCAGCTCCTGTTGTTTTTGTCAACGAGGGAATCACCTCAAAGCGTGCGGCAATGAACAGGTCCTGCATGGAATCTGAATTCCCATACACGTACTCCTCCATGACTGAAATGGGACGGCGTGCCTCCGGCCTCGGATGTACAGTTTTCTTTCCTTGCCTTGGGTCGAATGGCACACTGTCTCTCAGGTTCACAGATGGAGATGCAGTGTGCAGGTGCACTGATATGTTGTTTAGTTGGTTTAGTGGGTATTTGGCAGATGGGGAGCGTCCGTGAACTCTCACGTCAAGTCCAAGAACGGGTGTGGGCATCAATCAATGAATGCGCTCTTATTCGGCCACCAAGCAACACGGACACAGCACCACTTGTTTTGCACCTCTTGAGTCTGAGTCCAGAGTGATGACCAACACAGCGGGAACTGATATATATATTACCCTTCCACGTTCCAGAAGATTAGATACGTCGAGGATTCAAACGTTGCCACACAAGTGAACGTTTAAAACAGTGAGCGTGCACGAGCGTGGCTCGGTGGGAATACGTGGCAACCCTCGTCCTTGAAAGGTCGCGCGCATCTTTCAATGAACATAGGGACAGATATGCCGGGTGCTTGTATGCACACCTATGAGACAAGTGTCGACGATCGACGATGACGTCTGATCGATATGAATCCCTTGCCTACTGCCCTCAGGCAACCGTCTTCTGCCGATGTTGGAGAGTGCCTGATTTGATTGGGTAGTTGTATGCAGTCACTGTTACGGTTATGACAAGCGTGTAGAATCTTGGCACTGGCTGAATATTTCATTTGTGCGTAATCGTGTCCATCGGAACGTGTTTTCTACTCGTTTCTTCAGTGATAAAAAAAAAAAAAAAACATTTGGGGAACATCGGAGAACCATTCTGGCGGGAAGTAATCGTTTTTCACAGGAGTGATGCAATACTTTTTTTTCCACCTCGAGGGTGAACAAAAGTCTCCGTGTAGTCACAAAAAACTTCTCCAAGCACAGATACTGGCATACATATATTTAAAAAAAAGTAGGTTGAGTCGTATGATGGCTTTCAGGAATGCGAACCTCCATACCCACGCCCACAAGCCCACAAAAATGGACACGTACGTGCGCGCGCGCTTACATACACACAGACACACACACACAGACACACACACACAGACACACACACACACACACACACACACACACACACACACACACACACACACACACACACACACACACACACACACACACACACACACACACACACACTGGGAAGATGTGAAGAGTGGCGTCCCGCTCCTTTAATGTTTGCCATATATATAAATGATATGGATGAGGGAGTAAATTGTTACATGGACTTCTTTGCTGACGATGCCAAATTACTCAAGAGAGTAAGGACAGAAGAAGATTGCAGATCGCTACAAGAAGACCTAGACAAAATATAAGAATGGAGTCAGAGATGTGAGATGAACTTCAACATTAAGAAATGCCAACTCAGCAGAACCGAGATCGAGCCCCGATCAAAGATTCAAAAATATTTGTAGGACTACTTTTTAAGGAATTGATTCAAGATCAAAAGTTCGACGAAGTGCTTAGTAATGTTTAAAGAGCTGCATGGTTCTTATTCAAGAAAGCTTGCAAAGACTTTTCGGGATATCAAATACATGCATACATATACCAAAGGCATTTCCCCCCCTTACACGGGAGGTAGCCAAAAAACAAAGGTATAGAAACCACTCTCACCCATTCCATCTCCTCCATACTCCACTGAAATGTCTACAATAAAAGACCATAAAGTTTACCTACATTAGTTTTTTGAGACAAAAAGCATGTTTCATTTTCTTGATTTGTGTCATGGTGATGTCAGAGAAGTCTGGTGTGTTACTGTTCACTAACGTCTGTGACACTACTCTATTTGGGAATTCCATGGCCAGCATTAGAGAAAGGAAGTGTACTGGGCTAGGAAGCTGGTAGCCTGTTATTTGGTTGGAGTTGTAAATGCAGTACCCCTGTCCTATCCCTAGTCAAATTGACATCATAGACATGCTGTAAAGTGCTGCACATGTGATGGAGTATTACTTGAAATCAAAGTCCAATATCTTTAGTCGAAGAACTAGTATAGCCTTTCCCATTACTGTACTAACCTGTCCTGAGTGTAATTACCTCAAATAAGATTGCAAAGTATGTATATCGAGTCTTGCAAATTATTAATGCCGTAACACTGTATTATTTCTGTTCTTCAGCAAATATTGTTTTTCCAAAGAACGCATACTTAGATAAATAGAAAACTGTTCTCATTTCCTTTACACATTGCTTCTGTGACCTAGATAATGCTATTTTCAAATTTACCTATTACGAATAAGAAAACCATGTGAATTAACACTTACATTACCAAGGCTTTTTTCCCCTTACAAGGGAGGTAGCCCCCCCCCCCAAAAAAAGGCATAAAATCATTCTCACCCATTCCATCCCTAAATACACTCCACACCCTTTCACCCTCCCTCTTATCTTAGCACTTCCTGGGTGACGGGTCATCCCTGCACCTTGTCCACTGCCCTGGGTCAGAAGCAGTGTCGCAAGACACAGTACATCCACAGCAAGGCCGCTTCATTAAATCGGTGATCCCCCTCTCCGTCCCTCCATGCATAAAAGGAGAAGACGGGGAGAAATCCCTTCAGGCTACGTCAAATTTTGCTCACACACACTACCTCACCTCCCATCCCCCCGCCCATTTCACCTCATGCATTACAACATCATCCATATACAACCATTCTCCATTCACCTCTGTCTTCTGTCCTCTCCTGTCCTTCCTCAACAGACATTCCCCTCCTCCCCAAAGCCCCCTGCACCCCATATATTCACCTCATCCTAGGACGTCCCCTCATGTTCACTCCCTCCACATTTGCCTTCCATACCTCTTTCACTAGTCTTTCTTCACTCATTCTTTCCATGTGTCCAAACCATCCTAATACTCTTTCATCCATCCTATCTCCCAACTCCCTTTCCATCGCCGTTCTCCTCCTCACCTCCTCATTTCCCACACTATCCAGCCTAGTAACCTCCATCATACTTCTCAGACACCTCATCTCAAACACATTCAAACTCCTTCTCTCTTTCTCTCTTATGTTCCATGTTTCTGCCCCATACAGTGCTGTTGGCACAATCACTCCTTCATACAGTCTCCTCTTAGCATCCATTCCCAAATGTCTATTCCTTATTACACTTTTTAATCCACCAACACATTTACTCGCTTCTCTCAATCTACATTCTACCTCCACCTTCACTCCACCTTTTCCTGCCACATTTGCACCCAAGTATCTAAAACTATCCGCTTCCTCCAGTCGCTCACCCTTAATGTTCACTTCCAGTCTGCTGCCACTTTCACCATTTGTACATCTCATCACTTTTCTTTTACCCACATTTATCTTCAGCTTTCTTCTATCACACACTCTCCCAAACACTGTCACCAACTTCCTCAATCCCTCCTCCGATCCTGCCACAAGCGCAGTGTCGCCCGCAAACATTAGCTGGCTCACCTCCCACTTTTCTCCATTTTCTTTAACCATCTCCAATCCCTGATCCACCACCTTTGCATTTACCTCGCGAACTACCCCCATCCATGTACAAGTTGAACAGCCAGGGTGATATAACGCATCCATAACGAAGTCCCACCTTTACCTCGAACCACTCACTCTCTCCATTTCTAAATCCTGACACAAGCTCTTCTACTCTCATAAAAACTCTTGACAGCTCCTAGCTTTCCTCCTATCCCGTATATCCGCAAAACCTTTCACAGTGCCTTTCTGTCTACCTTGTCGTATGCCTTTTCCAGATCCATAAAAGCCCAAAAAACATCCTTTCCTTTTCCTATAGCTTTCTCACATATCTGTCTTATCACAAAGATCTGATCTACACAACCTCTACCCGTCCTAAATCCACACTGTTCCTCACTAATTACTCCCTCTGTTCCTCTCCTAATCCTCTCAATCAAGATCCTCCCATAAGCCTTCCCAACTAAACTTAACAAGCTAATCCCTCTGAAACTACTACACTTACACTTGTCCCCTTCTCCCTTGTAAAGTGGAACTATACAGGCACTCCTCCAGTCCTCCGGCACTCTACCCTCTCTCCAGCAAACATTGAATAACCTCACCAGCCAGTCCACCAGCACTGTACCTCCTTTTTTTTAGTCATTCTGCATGACATCCATCCAGACCATGTGCCTTACCTGCTCTCATCATCTTAACAACCGCCTTCACTTCATCCTTCCTAATTTCTCCTCCATTCTCCTCACTCATCACGGTCATTTTCTTAGCATTTCCCACTGCAGCTATCTTTCCCTCCCTATCCTCCTTCACATTTAGCAACTTCCTAAAATACTCTGCCCATCTTCCCCTTACTGCCTTCTCTTCCATTATCATCTCTCCATCTGCACCTTTTACCTTTTCTTCTCTACTTGATTCGCCTCCTCTTCCTATCATAATTTCTTTCCAAAACATCTTTTTATTACTTTCAAAATTTTCTGTCATCCTCTTACCCCATTTTACATCTGCTCTCCTCTTTGCCTCCTTTACCTTTCTCTTTACTTCTCTTTTCTTTTCTTTGTACCTCTCATATGACTCCCTCGTCCTATTCTGAAACCAATCTGTGAAAGCTCACTTCTTTTCTTTTACAACCTTCTTTGTTTCCTCATCCCACCATTCACTACCATTCCTTCTATTTCCTCCTGTCCTTCTTTTTCCACACACCATCTTTGCACACTTTGTGACTCCCTCCTTGAACCATCCCCATTCCTCCTCCACTCCTACCTGTACTCTATCCTTCACTCCCTCCCACTCCTCCCTCAGCTTCTTCTTGTATTTCTTCTTTTCCTTTTCATTTGAAGAGTTCACTCTAAGCACCTCCCTACCTTTTGTCCTTTTCCTCTTTCTCCATCTATCCTCCACTCTCAGCTTACCTTCCACCAAAAAATGATCTGATATTTCCCCACTCTCTCCCCTTAGAACATGTACATCCTAACTCTTCCTATTATACTCTTACCTACCACTACATAATCCATTAACGCTCTATCTACCACCATTCCATCCACCACCCTCTCCTATGTGTACTCATGCTTGACTTTCTTCCGAAACACTGTATTTGCTATCATCAACTCTCTTTCTAGACACATCTCCACCAACAACTCTCCACTACTATTCTTTCCTGGAACTCCACATTTCCCAACCACTCCATCAATTGGATCATTTCCTACCCTAGCATTAAGGTCTCCCAGTACTATTACATTGACATTTCTTCCTAATCCCTCTATGCACTCATTTAAATCTATCTAAAAGGCCTCCCTTTCTTCTACACTCTTCTCACTACCAGGCCCATATGCACTTACAAAAACCCACATCTCCTTTCCCAGTTTCACCTTCATCCACATTATCCTTGAGGAAACCTCCTTCCAATCCACTACACGTTTACCTATCTCTTCACTTACTAGAATAGCCACCCCTTCCCTCCCTCGCCCTCTCCTCCCTCCTGAGAACCTCCCACTTGCACTTTCAAACTTACACTCGCCCTTCCCTTTCAACTTAGTTTCACTCAAAGCCAACACATCCGTCTTTCTTCTCACAAACATACTACCTATCTCTTCCCTTTTACTCTCATCTGTACCACATCCACGCACATTAAAAGATCCAAACCTTAGGGTGCTGGTCGGAAAACTCCCAGACCCTCTTAAGCCTTTACTTTTTTTAGGAATAATCCCTGTGGGGCTACAGGGAGAAGGATGCCTAGTCCCAATCCCCGTTCCTTTCTTCTCGCCTCTTACGATCCAAATGGAAATATTTGGTGGCAGTATTCTTTTCCCCCACCACAGGGTAGGTAGGCGAAAAAAGGAAATGAATATTTAGAGAAATTGTACAGGACAGTAACAAGGGGTTGGAGGACAGCATAACGGAGGGACAGTCGTAGTATAAAAGTGTCATCATTTCTCTATGAACAGAGTTTTCCTCTATCACATACAAAATGATGTGTGACTCTGGTTCGTAGGGTCGCCCCATATAGACCCTAAAGTATCAACTGCATGCTACTTTGCCATAATAACATGCAGCCAATACCCCGGACGGGGTTATACTAAATTCATGTATAGGTGAACGCAAATGCTTATATGTGTTTATTTCTTCGACATGGTTCGCTGGAATAGGAACTAGTCTCATCCCTCAGTCTCAAAAAGGTATGGTCTACCGTCATGTTTTCACATTGTGCGTCTTAATGGAAAGTCCACTACTATACATACTAGTGGAAGTGCTCGCTTTGCACCTGTGAGTACAATGCCACGCTAGCCTCCATTTGATCAAGAGGATTCAAGGAAGGGAGGAGTGACCAAGTCAACCCACAATTGGCTACCGAGGAGGATCACTGCAGATGAAGAGAAAAACAGAGATGCAGTCAGGACAAAAGGCCAGCTGGAACAGAGCAGTGAAGGTTTGCAATACTGCAAGGCCATGAATGGGGCTCGATCTCGGTTCCGCTGAGTTGGCAATCAAAGACGCTAACTACTACATCAACAAGTCGTGTGTATTTGTGTTTGTATGTGTATGTGTGAGTGTGTACATACGTGTTTATGTTTGTATGTATGTGCGCACTTGCGTGCGTGTGGAGGCTCGTGCTCCTGTACGCCATCGTACAACTCAACCTACTCGTACTTTGTATAAATACTTGTATGCCAGTACCTGTGTTTGGAGAAGTTTCGTGTGCTTACACGGAAGCTTTTGTTCATCAGCGACAGAAAAAAAGAGCATTGCATCATTCCTGTGGGAAACGATTGACAACTTCCCGTCAGGACGTTTTTCCAACTTTCCCCAAACGTTTTTTATCACTGGAGAAATGAGTTGAAAACACGATCTGATGGCCTCGATTACACACAAAATGAAATCTATAGCCAGTGCTAAGTATCCACACTCTTGTTTTAACTGTAACAGTGAGTGCATGCAACTATACAATCAAACCAGTCACTCCCCATCAGCAGCAGAAGACGACTTTACCTTCGCCTGAGGCGAATATGCAATCGCCACCGCATGTTATCGTTCAGGCGACAACGTTGTTCTTCAACGTGTACAAGCATCCGGCCTATCTATCGCACGGTCATTGAAAAATGTGCGCAACTTTTCAAGGACGAGGGTTGCACGTACTTCCACGGTGCCGCACTCTTGCGCGCTGACTGTCTCAAACGTTCATTTTTGTGGCAACGTTTGAAGTCTGAACGTATATAGCCTTTCCGAGAGTGGAACGGTTGTATATATATATATATATATATATATATTTATACATATATATATATATATATATATATATATATATATATATATATATATGTATATGTATATCTATATTCGTATATATATATATATATATATATATATATATATATATATATATATATATCACTTTGCGATGTTACTGGTCATGACTCCGGACTCCGGACTCATACTGGAGAGGCACGCCGCACCATTTCAATCATGGAGGAATACGTGTATGGGAATTCAGACTCCATGCAGGACCTGTTCCTTGCCGCACGCTTTGAGATGCTATCCACGGTGACACCAACAGAAGCACAAGTAGCAGCAGCAGCAGCAGCAGCAAAAGAAGGTTCCTTCTGCGTGGGCAGAAACCGCAGGTCCGAAGTTTTTAGGGAGCCGTCACTTTACCCCGCCACAGGTAAGAGCTCTGCTTTCGAAGTAAGGGAACACTGAGTAATGACATGTGAATACCTAATTCCATGGTGGCTATGCCGCAGTCAGCCCCAGATTATGAGCGTGGCAGTTCTTGTCTTCTTGCCGACGTTGGCTGCAGAAATCCTTGATACCTTCTTTGTCTTGCAGATGCTGGAGTAACATGGCCTAGTCCGTCGCCAGCCTACAGTTCCACGTCCGTCTCCTCCTCGTCCTTTTTCTCTGGAGAAGGAACAGGACTCATGCCCCCTAAACTGACCAAGAAGGGCAAACCTCGCAAGATCAAGTTGTGGGAGATGGAGGGCCCCGCAGCCGAAAGGGCCAGGAAGGGCCGGGAGAACAGGGAACGCAAGAAAATGTAAGTCCATTGCAAAGCACCCTACCTTCCTTCATTCGTCTCCCTTGTCCTACTCTTCCCATTCCCTAGCTCAGATACATAGTATGGACAAGTGTTAGTGCGTTAGGTAACCGAAAGAACGGAATGCCAAGTCTTTTTTTTTTTTTTTTTTTTTTCTTGCAGGGAGAAGGCCTTCTTGCTGGAGAAACATGAATCCTTAATGAGAAGGAACCAGGATGCCGAGAGGGAGATGTCGGCTCTCAGTGGCGAAATCACAGCCAGCGAGGAGAGACAGTCAGTTCTGCACTCCGCTCTCAGGACGGAGAAGGAGGAAATCCAACGGTTGAGGTCCCATATGGGCAACTGCTTGATGGAACTGGAAAAGGTGTCGCGCGGCATGGATCCCAGCTACACACAGGAGGTTACCAGGAATCTGTGCCACGACATGCATCTCAACTTTATAAGCCACTCGGGCATAACAGGCCAGATTCCGACCTGCGGCTGCATCACATACAGACAAGAGGAGGAGGACTCGCCCGACTTGTTCTTCGAGTAGCCTCGATGGGCGTCTGCCTCCTCGAACTTTCGGATCTACCTCAATGGGAACAAACTCAAGACCTCGTGTCAGTGGTTGCTGAATCTTATTTATCTTCTGTTCTCTTTCGCAAAGAGAAAAATCATAGGTTCACATGTATTTATATATATATATATATATATATATATATATATATATATATATATATATATATATAAATGCAAGCATAGAGTTACGGACAACGAACTCAAAGATAACGGTACTCAAATAGAAGCAGGACATCTAATGATCTAACAATCATGCCCTCATAAGAAATACGTACATCGTCACACAGGCAAGGTTCAAGAATTATTAGAAGTTATTAGAAGAAGAAAAAAAAAATGATTTACAGAAATAAGACTGATATGGCAAAGAAGAAAAAAATATTCATAACAGTAATGAAATGATGCATTTAGGCAAAGATGACAGTACAATGATATATAAAAACAATGTAATTCTTGCAATGACCCTGAACACAAAAATTTATAAGTTGACGAAATTACAAACATATGCGTTTATTGTATATAGTAATAGCATTTTGTATCTATGTAGAAAATGCAAGTGATGCATAATTGGAAGTGTATGTGTGTGTTCGTACGTGTGTCAAATTGTTCTCGAAGTTCCAGGAAGAAATCGTAGATTACCATGCCTGTTTACTTATTTAATTATCATTTCAATTATTGTAATGTGAAAGTGGAATGAATGTAAAATAGATGATCCTTATATGATTATGCTTATTAACGTATTATTTTGAGTGTCTGTTGTTTTCTGTGTGAAAGGGAATAAATGAAACAAATTGAGGAAATGGAAACCGTAGGATGTGAAAGGGACGCGCAGGACGCGTTAGTTGTTAGCGGGTTGTTCCGAGTGAGAGGTGTGTGTACATTACGCAGTGATCCAATAAACAGTTACCCGGAACTCTAATATTCTTTCGTTACCAAACCTATGTTGAGTCTTAAACGACACACAACACGTTGCCCATCCCAGCCCCGTCCACCAACGAGACAGATTTCTAGGAAAAGAGTTCTTCTTCAATCAAACTAACGATGTCTTTGATGTGTCACCAATGAACAGCGATACACCAATCATGGCTGCTCTAGATAGTCATATGAACATCAACAAAATACAAGAAATGATACGTGACTTTAGCTTCGGAGAACAAATCCCCAGAAGGAGTTAACATGACTTAACATAACTTATGACTCTATTAGAAAGCAGAGATGTACCCATAGTCGAAAATTCAATAGTATCCCTTTGTAAAGGTCAGCACATTAGTAATATGATCTAGATATGGTGATTAAAGACGTACAGTTCTTATAAAATCAAACTCAGCAAAACCATGTTTGTTAGACAAATTCTGAAAACACGTTTAAAATTTGCATAATAAAAGACCACGAAGTCCACCTACATTAGTTTTTGAGACAAAAAGCATGTTTCATTTTGTTGACCAGTGTTATGCTGTCACAGAAGTCTAGTGTGTTACTATTCACTATTTTCTGTGACACTGCTCTGGTCGGGAATTGCACGGCCAGCATTAGTGAATGGAAGTGTGCTGGTCCAGGAGTTGTGAATGCAACACCCCTTATGGCACAAAGTCAAACAGACGTCATAGATATAGTTGTACAGTGCTGCACATGTGATGGAGTGTTAGTTGAAAACAATGTCCACTATCTTTAGGCGACGACCCAGTGTAACCTTTTCCATTACTGTATCAATCATCCTGTCCTGAGTGGAATTAACCCAAGTGAGGTCGCAAAATATTATTATCGATTCTTGCAAAATACCTTCGGTTATTTATGCAATAACACTCTATAACACTTTATTAATTTTGTTCTTCAGCAATAAGTGCTTTTTTTTTTACAAATACGAATAGCTAAATACATAGAAAATGGTTATCATTACCTTACAGACTTTACTTCTTTGACCCAGATAATGCCATTTTCTAATTTACTTATTTCGAATAAAGAAACAAGCAAAATTGCATATTTTCATTCTAATGAAAGCAGAAAAAATGTGAATCAACACACATTTCTACTAAAATCATATGAAAGTGAACGCAAATGCCTTGAAATGTTTCTTTTTTCGAGACGTTAGGCTGGAATAGGAACTGATCTTATGCCTCTACCCCTATGGAGATATGGTCTTGTAGTGGAAGGTCCACTACATCCTGGTGGAAGTGCTCGCCTTGCTCCTGTAGATACGTTACCACATTCTCCTTCTCTTGATCAAGATAAGCAACAGGGAGGTGAGGGGCGACCATGTCAAGCCACAATTCACTACCGAGGAGGACCAGTAGATGAAGAGAGCAGCTAAGAGGCAGCCAAGACAAAAGGTCAGGTGGAAACAGTGATGGTTTGCAATGTGGAGACCTAGCGAGACCTAGTGTAGGCCTTATGGTCTCGTGCCGTCTTCTTCATTCTTATGTTCTTTTGTACTACGATGCTTTTAAAGCTTTGATCGGGGCTCGATCTCATTTCTGCTGAGTTGGCAGTCAAAGACATTAATTACTGTATCATCAACAAGCTGTGTGTGTGTGTGTGTGTGTGTGTGTGTGTGTGTGTGTGTGTGTGTGTGTGTGTAAGCGCGCGCGCAGGTAAGTGTTTATTTTTGTATGTATGAGGGCTTGCGTGTGCATGTTCTAGTTCCTGAAATCCATCATACAAATCAAGCTACTTTGTATAAATACATGTATGCCAGTATGTGTGTTTGGAGAAGTTTTGTGTGACTACACGGAATCCGTTGTTCACCTTCGAGGGAAATAATAATAATACTGATAATAATAATAATAATAATAATAGTAATAATAATAATAATAATAATAATAATAATAATAATAATAATAATAATAATAATAATAATAATAATAATAATAATAATAATAATAATAATAATAATAATGATAACAATAATAATAATAATAATGATAATAATAATAATAATAATAATAATAATAATAATAATAATAATAATAATAATAATAATAATAATAATAATAATAATAATAATAATAAAAATAATGATAATGATAATAATAATAATAATAATAGTAATAATAATAATAATAATTGATAGTAATAATAATAATAATAATAAGGACAATAATAATAATAATAATAATAATAATAATAATAATAACAATGAAAAATGAAATAAAGTAAAACAAAAGAGCATTGCATCACTCCTTTGCAAAACGATTACTTCCCGCCAGAATGTTTTTCCAATATTCCCCAAACGTTTTTTTTTTTTTTTTTTTTTTTTTTTTTTTTTTTTTTTTTGTAATCGCTGGCGAAACGAGTAGAAAACACGATCTGATGGACCTGATTAAACACAAATGAAATGTACAGCCACTTCCAAGAATCTACACGCTTGTCATAACCGCAACAGTGACTGCATACAACTACCCAATCAAATCAGGCTCTCTCCAACATCGGCAGAAGACGGTTGCCTGAGGGCAGTAGGCAAGGGATTCATATCGTCCAGACGTCATCGTCGTTCGTCGACACTTGTCTCATAGGTGTGCGTACAAGCACCCGGCATATCTGTCGCTATGTTCATTGAAAGATGCGTGGGACCTTTCAAGGACGAGGGTTGCCACGTATTCCCACTGAGCCACGCTCGTGCGCGCTCACTGTCTCAAACGTTTACTTGTGTGGCAACGTTTGAATCCTCGACGTATCTAGCCTTCTGGAACGTGGAACGGTAATATATATCAGTTCCCGCTGTGTTGGTCATCACTCTGGACTTAGACTCAAGAGGTGCAAGACAAGAGGTGCTGTGTCCGTGTTGCATGGTGGCCGAAGAAGAGCGTATTCATTGATTGATTCCCACACTCATCCTTGGACTCGACGCGAGAGCTCACGGTCGCTTCCTATCTGCCAAATACCCACTAAACCAACTAAGCAGCATATCAGTGCACCTGCACACTGCATCTCCATCTGTGAACCTGAGAGACAGTGTGCCATTCGACCCAAGGCAAGCAAGGAAAACTAATCCGAGGCAGGAGGCACGCCGTCCCATTTCAGTCATGGAGGAGTACATGTATGGGAATTCAGATCCCATGAACGACCTGTTTCTTGCTGCACGCTTTGAGATGGTTTCCCCGTTGACATCGGCAGGAGCAGCATCAGCATCAGCTATGGCGACAAAAGAAGGTTCCTTGTACGAAGGCTTCTCCCGCGGATCCGAGGCTTATGGGGAACCGTCACACTACTCCATCACACGTAAGAGTTACTTGCTATGTGAGGGAACATTGAATAGTGACATGTGGACACCTAATCTCATAATCAGGCACTACTCATGAGAATGGCAGTCACTGTATTCCTCATGACGTCGGCTGCAAGAGACCTTAATAACTTCTGTGTCTTGCAGATACTGGAGAAACACCGCCTGGTCCGTCGCCAGTCTCCAGCTCCCCGTCCGTCTCCTTCTCGTCCCTCTTCCCTGGAGAAGGAGTAGGAACAGGGGTCTTGGAGTCCTACACCGTGACTGCAGGCCTAACGCCCCCTCCACTGACCAAGAAGGGCAAACCTCGCAAGATCAAGTTGTGGGAGATGGAGGGCCCCGCTGCCGAAAGGGCCAGGAAGGTCCGGGAGAACAGGGAACGCAAAAAAATGTAAGTCCATTGCAAAACGCCCTCCCTTTCTTCATTCCTTTCCCTCGTCCTACACCACCCATTCCCTGACTCAGATACATATTTGGTTTATAGTATGGGCATATGACAGTGTGCAAGGTGGCTGAAAGAACGGTATATCAAGTCTTAATTTTTTCTTACAGGGAAAAGGCCTTCTTGCTGGAGAAATGTGAATCCTTGGATAGAAGTAATCAAGAGGCCAAGAGGGAGATGACGGCTCTCAATGGCGAAATCACAGCCAGCGAGGAGAGACAGTCAGTTCTGCACTCCGTTCTCAGCAAAAAGGAAGAGGAAATCCAAAGGTTGAGGGTCTATATGGGCAACTCCTTGGTGGAACTGGAAAAGGTGTCGCGCGATATGGATCCCAGCTACAGACAGGAGGTCGCCAGGAACCTGTGCCACGACATGCGTCTCAACTTTATGAGCCACTCGGGCATGACAGGCCAGATCCCGACTAGCGGCTGCACCACATACGGACAAGGGGAGGAGGCCTCGCCCGACTTGTTCTTCTCGTATCCTACATGGGCGTCTGCCTCCTCGAACTTTTGAGTTTACCTCAATGGGAACAAACTCAAGACCTCGTGTCAGTGGTCGCTGAATATCATTTATCTCTTTTTCTCTTTCGCAAAGAGAAAAATGATAGGCTCACATGTATTTATTTACATATTTATTTTTAACGTTTATGTACAATCTAATTTTCTAATAAAATCATGAGATGATATTTCACCTTCGGGTTTTTTGCTCTCCCACACCTAAGTCACGTATCACTCCTTGTTTTTTGTTAATGCCCATATGAGCATTCAGAGTAGCCATGATCGGTATATCACTGTACATTGGTGACACATCAAAGACATCTTGAGTTTGATTGTAGAACAGCTTTTCCTGTAGAGGTCTATCTTGTTGGGGGCAGGGCTAGGATGAGGGACGCATATGTTTGCATTTACGTCAACTTACAATTTTAGTGTTCAGAGTCACTGCAAGAATGATTTTATTTCTATACACTCTATTATTTTCTGAATCATTCTTACTCCACCGTTTGTACTGTTGGTACTGTTTTCTTTGCCTAAATCTATTATTTCATCATTGTCAATATTTTTTTCTTCCTCTCCTTTTTAGTATTGATTCTGCCAATCGTTTTATTATAATATACAGTGTATATGAATATGTATGTATATATATGATATATATATATATATATATTTATACATATACATACATATATTTATATATATATATTCCTCACCTACTGGTTTTTCAACCTTGTCTCTATCATAATCTATATATTTCTTGTAAGATCAACATTGTTAGATGTCCTGCTCTTGTTTGGGTATCGTCGTCTGTGGTTCCGTTGTCTTCATTTGCTATTATCACCGCGTCGACCAGCGAGACCTTCCGTGGGCCTTTTCTGGTGTGCTAATGACTGTAGTATCGTCCAGACACTTCCCCTTAAATGATACAGACTCCCTCATATAGAATCCGAGCAAATTGTCTCGCTGGATCAAAGTCGTCACATCTCGTCGAGGTAAAGTGGACGATAAGCACAGTGGGAGACCACCCAATGTTGATCAAACTATTTCATGACCTTAACTATAGGTCTTCTGTTATGGTGACAAGATAAATGAGCCTCTGTAGGCCTCGGGGCAGTCCAATGTTAGAAAAATATGGTATGAGGGTATAGGCCATAGCCCTATACCCCTTAAATAGAAGGCCTGGTAAGTCCCCTGCTCGGCATCTGTAACTTGGGTCCCAAATCGTAACTTGGGTCCCACTATTTTTCACTACAAATGTATGGTAGAACATTCTTTTTAGTGCCTTATAGGAGGTTTTAAAGATAAGAAATTATTTTTTCATCATTTCAATTTTCTTCAATGTCATCTAAAGGTCATAGGAAGTTCAAATCACATTAAAAAAGCCTATATCGCCCAAAATATTGCATATTTTCTCACTTGAAATAATGAAGTACACACTGTATGTTGCAGTATGTAACATAATATAGGATAATACACAAAATAAATGTACAACACTTGAAATAATGAAGTACACACTGTATGTTGCAGTATGTAACATAATATAGGATAATACACAAAAATAAATGTACAACACTATGAAACAGCCTGGTACAAAACTACTTATTGATATAAAAATCTGTTAATTTTTTCCCATAAGTTTCTCCTTCCTTCTGAGGCAGCCGAGCTGTCTTTCTTTGTCACTTTTATCAAGTACAAATGCTTTTAAAAGAATATTCGCTCAAATAACACAAGCTTCTTCAAGTCCAGCCATTAGGCTGTCAATAAAAGATAAAGATTTACTCAGATGATATCGGCAGCAATACAAGTTGCACTCTACAACAAGTTTGTAAGCAGAGTGTACGAAATGTACTGTTGAGAGCAGAAGGACAGTTAGTCCACCTCTACTTAGATTCATTAGAAACTGTGAATCAATACGATCTTTATCGTCATGCTCAGTTTCAGCATATACAATATCGAGACTGGACCTAATAATCACATCAGAACCTGAAATAGTGGACAAGATTGAACTTAAGACACTAATAGGTAAAAGTGACTACATATTGGTTGAGCTGGAACTAAATGAGGAAAAATACACAAAAAAGAAAACAATAAAGAAAGAATGATTGACGTATGTAAAATTGTTTTTTGATAAAATAAGAGAATTAAAAAAAAAGAAAAAAAAAAACAGACTGGGAAAGGATGCACAAGGAGGAAGCAACAGTAGAAGAGAAATGGAATATTTTGACAAAAAATTATAGAGTGGAAAAGTATGTTCCAATACGTAAACAAGAAAAAGTATATGTAAAGTGTTGGAACAAGAAAAGATTTAGGGAGTTGAAAGACAAAAGAGATAAAGCTTGAATAAAATGAAAGACAAAAGACCTGAAAAATGGAAAATATAAAATAGTTATAGAAATCAATATGTACAAGTGTGCAGAGAAGAAAAGAGAAAATACGAAAAAGATGTCATAGAAAAATGTAAAGATCAATCAAAACTAATTTATAGATTTGTAAACAACAAACTGAAAAACAAACAAGAATTAGTGAAACTACGACAAGGAGTTGAATACACAGAGGAAATAGAAATGGCAGAAATTATGAACAAGTATTTTAAATCAGTGTTTACGAGAGAGAACATACAACTTGGAGATATCGAGTGGAAGGAGAAAGTCCCCCCTATGAAAGAGATAGAAGTAACGAGAAAAGAAATGATGAATCACTTGAGTAATCACGATGTTAGAAAATCGCATGGACCAGATGAAATGGCAAACTGGATTTTGAGAGAATGCAGGAATGAACTAACAGACAAAATACATAGTCTAATAAACAATTCATTGAAAGAAGGAAAAATTTCAGACGAGTGGAAAAGATCAAATATAGTACCAACATATAAAGGGGGAAACAAGGAATACCCTACTAACTATAGACCGGTCTCTCTAACAAGTACGATAGCTAAAAATTGTGAAAGAATGATCAAAATTACATGGATAAGGCATTTGGAAAAAACAAAGTACTAAATCCAAGGCAGTTTGGATTTAGACAGGGACGTTCATGCTTCACAAACTTAATGTGTTTCTATTCAAGGCTAATAGATGTAATACAAGAAAGAGATGGATGGGCTGACTGTGCATTTCCAGATCTGAAAAAAGCTTTTGATAAGGTGCCACATAAAAAAATTGCTAAAGAAATTAGAAACTGCAGGAGGAATACAAGGCAAACAGCTGAAGTGGATGAAGACTTCTTACATGAAAGAAAAATGAGAGTGGTGATAAGAGACAAACACTCTAATTGGGGTGAAGTGATTAGTGGACTTCCACAAGGAACAGTTCTGGCCTCATTAATGTTTCCTACATAAATTAATGATATGGATAGAGGAATTAAAAGGTATGTAAGCTTCTTTGCAGATGATGCAAAATTGTTGAAAAAAGTGAACACTGTAGAAGACTGTGAGTCGCTACAAAGTGATCTCAATAAAGTTTGGGAATGGAATAGGAAGTGGGAGATGGAATTTAATATTAAGATGTGTAGTATGATGGAATTTGGAAGAAGCAAAAAAAGAATAGTGGGATCATATAAATTGGGAGAGGAAGAAATTAAAAAAGTAGAAA
>NC_134780.1:19047758-19050258 GCF_046742065.1 Oratosquilla oratoria | reverse complement strand
ATATCGAGGAAAGGGAGTTTGCCATCCTTATTCATTTCAGTCGTGAAGCTAAGACCAGATTCCTCCTGGAGGCGCAGTCTCAATCCCTGGAGAAGGGCTTCTGACTGTGCGCACACAAAGATATCGTCTATGTACCTGAAGTATAATGAAGGTTTGGTGACGTCATCTTTAAAGACTGCTTCCTCTACTGCCGACATGAATGCTTGGGCAAAGAGTACTCCCAGGGGGGAACCCATCGCTATCCCGTCGTGCTGGACGTACAACTTTCCCACCTGGACATTTAAAGGGGGCCTCGGTAGTGCAGATTTTCAGCATCTCTTCCATTATGTGCTTCGGGATGGTTGGAGGGGGGAAATCTGCGTGTTCATATACATATTCCAAAATGATGTTAATAGTCCTATGCACCGGGACATTTGAAAATAAACTAGCAGCATCCAACGATGCTATAATGCCGTTAGGCTTATTATCTTTTAAGATGTCTATGAATTCATCCCTAGACTTTAAAGAATAATTATTAGGGATATAAGGAGAAATTATATCATGAAGAGTTTTAGCTACGCTGTAAGAGGGGGTAGGGATTTGGGAAATAATGGGTCTGAGGGGGTTTCCTTCCTTATGGGTCTTAACATTACCATAAAAATAACCAGGAGAAAAATCTCCGACTAAGGGTACAAATTTGTTACCTCCTATCACGGCGTTAACAGTGGAAATAAGTTCATTAAGTCTAGACTTAATCTGAACAACAGGGTTACGAGAAATACGCTTAAACTTGGAATCATCTAGGAGGATGTCACGACATTTCTGAAAGTAAGTTTCCCTGTTGAGGATCACATAGCAGGAAGCTTTGTCTGCTCTTCTGATGACAATCCTCTCGTTGTTGCGCAGTTGTTCTGCGGCTTCCTTCAAGCGTGGGGGAAGTTGGCTCTGGTGGTGGTGGCGGCGTTTCGTACTTTCTGCTTGTAGTTGTTCCTGTAGATCTGGATTAACTGAAATAACACCTGTTTTTTGTAACTTACAAATGTTGTCAAAGAGAGTTGCTATTTCTACCTTCTTGTTAACCTGCTTAAATTTAGGCATAAGGGAACAATTAATTCCTAGGTTTAAGAATTCACATTGGGCATCTGACAGGGGTTCATCGGAAAGATTGATGAAGCTATCTGTTGGTTTAGGTAGGGCTAAGTGACCTCCATAAAGTTTGAATAACTTTTTAGAGATGCGTGTTCTGCCTACCTGGTAGTGATTGGCTACCTTCAAGTTCAGAGCCTCTAAAGTCTTCTGTTTCAAATCCTGGTTAAAGTTGGAAGCGGCGTATTCCTGCTCTGAAGCCTGGAGTTCCTTTTTCAGGGAAGACAGGAGAATGAGCTTACTATCCGTTTCTTCATTAACCATGGTCCTACGGAAATCCTGTAAGGATTCCGTTTGCTGCACTGCTCGGTCGTGGAGACGTACATTTGAATATCTGGGGAGCAGATTCTCTTGTATGCATGCATTGTTAAAATCGACAGCGCTAGTGAGGTTGTTGATCTTCTTGTGAGTATTCTCCAGTTTTCTAACCAATATTCTTCCATTTAGAGGGTGGGCATATACCAAGTTGCCAAAATGATTCATTTATTTCAACGTTTCGTCTAACAAAGAGACATCTTCAGGAAATTCTGTAACATAGATAATAATGACGTACAGAAATATAGAAAACAACATGTAAATCTAACCAATTATACAAATATAGAAGCAAATATCAATAAATGCGCAAATTCACATAAAATAAACTCTATACATGGGCTGATGGGGACCGTTACTTACAATAGTTAAAGGTCTGATGAAATGACGAAGAAAACCCTTCGCTTGGTGACATATATATGCACCTAGCCGGCTTGGGTGGTGGTGGAGGGCGGGAGAGGGGGCGGGGGTGGTATCTCATTAATACGAGAAGACGAGGGTTGGGGGAGGGGTTGGGGGGTTAGGGGGTTCCCCTAAGCCCCAATTCATTGATATATACTACCATAACATCTTCAACAAGGGCTACAAGAAAGATGAAAAAATAATTAAAGACATCATCACTAAGAACTGTCATCCGGTATCTAAAGATAAGGAAATCCGGGTGGTTGTATACTACTCCAACCCTAAAGCTAGTTCATTGGTTATTACTAATAACTTAAATAGTAATACTGAGACTATGTCTAAAACTAATTGTGTTTATGAATTCACCTGTAGCACCGGGAACTGTGTAGCCCGTCATACAGCATATATTGGTTTTACTAGATGTAGTCTCAGTAGGAGAATTACTATGCATTTACAAAATGGGGCTATAAAACATCACTTAAAGAAATACCATAACCTAACAGCCACCCGAGAATACCTAGTTTCAAACACTAGGATTATAGCAAGTAATAGGGATGTACGTAAACTTAAGCTTCTAGAAGCTATGTTTATCAGAGAATGTAGTCCTATCATTAATATCCAATGCAACATGACTTCTGTCATCGCTTTGTATAGCAGCACC
>NC_134780.1:19037758-19045258 GCF_046742065.1 Oratosquilla oratoria | reverse complement strand
AATTGGAAACAAAATAATTTACAAACAAATAACAAAATTGCAAAATTCACTAAGAACACTATTTTTCAATGGGGGAATGGTTTCATCATCTTTACAAAGGCGGAGCATGCCGACAGGAGACCTTTTGATCCATGAATAAAAATATAATAATGTAAATAACAAATAAAATACATAAATAAATGTATAGGTATGGTTAAATAATAAACAAACAGGTAAATAGTAAATAATAATAAATTGACATATAACTAATAATAAATGAAAATCAGACAGACAAATGATGACAAAAAAAAAAAAAAAAAAATAAGATAAATTATAATTATTACAGCATCTTACTTAGGTATTTATCTAAATTATTCTTAAAGCTTCGAACTGAACTACATTGCACTACCTATGCAGAAAGTTTATTCCATTCATTAAGTACACGGTTGGCAAAGTTGTTTCTACCTACTTCCAAACTGAATCTATTTCCGGACAGTTTGAGACCATTGTTTCTTGTCTGATTCTCATTCAATGTGAAAATTTGGTCACTTTTGATGTTGTCAATTCCCTTTAGAATCTTAAAGACCTGTATCAAGTCACCTCTGAGTCTACGCTTTTTTAGGGAAAACAGATTCATGTGTTTTAGTCGATTTTCGTATGATTTATCTTTGACATTTGGATTCAGTTTTGTGGCTCGCCGTTGTACTTTTTCCAGTCTGTCAATGTCTTTAATGAGATTCGGTGACCATACGGAAACAGCATATTCCAAATGTGGACGAACTAACGATTTATATAGCTTGTTAATGAGTGGTGGACTTTTGAAATCAGAAGATCGCGCAATCAGTCCCAGAATCTTATTTGCTTTCTCAGAAGCTGAAATACACTGCTTGGATGATTTGAGGTCGTTACTGATAATTACGCCTAGATCTTTTTCACTATCCACTTTTGTTAACGAATTTCCAAATAACTTGTAATCGTACTTACTGTTATTTTTACCTATGTGCATTACCTTGCATTTACTTGTGTTAAATTTCATTAGCCACTTTTCAGACCATTGCTGTAATTGATCTAAATCTTCTTGAATATCTAATTGGTTTGAGTGATCATTTGCCACTCCGCACAGTTTTGTATCATCAGCAAATTTGGAAACATTAGATTTTAGTCCATGGTCTATATCATTTATATATACTATGAATAGAAGTGGCCCAAAAACGGAACGCTGAGGAACTCCACTTGTAACATTTTTCCATCTAGAAGTTTTTCCATTTAAAACAACTCTCTGTTTTCGACCATTCAACCAATTACTAGTCCAACTTAATAGGCTACCACTTATTCCGTGTAAAGCTAATTTAGTAAGTTGTCTTTCGTGTGGGACGGTATCAAAAGCTTTTGCAAAGTCTAGATATATTAAATCTATATTGTTTCTATTGTCATAATTCGAGATTATAGCAATATGAAATAATTTGCAAACATATTTGCAACACTCACTACTTTAGAGTTAATGTTAAGTGTCTCTTCTTGCATTATAATTATTTTTTTTTCAACACACTTAATTCATTTTTCAAAGACAGTCTTAATGCTTCATAAATATCAATACTTATGTGAGAGGTCCTTAAGGTTCCAAGTCTGACCACAGCAGATCCAAGGTCTTCATGTATCTGCCTGACACCAAGTTCCAGTTGTTTAGGTCTCCCATCCCAAGTACATACAAATGGTCAAACAATACTATCTGTAAAATGTATCAAGATTAATATTCAATTCATGAAGAATATTATCAAAATATTCCCTATACTCTTCAGGTTCATTAAAATTGATACATAGGGTATCACAACAATCATCTTCATAGATCTGCAACCTAACTTTCTTCATATCATCCACAGGTTTCTAATCTGCAGTCAAAATTTCATATGGAAGAGTTTTGTTTTCCCCAAAAATTGTAAAATGAGGTGTATCCCCCGTTGCTATATTAATTTGGTTGTTTAGAGTACACTTAACACAAGGAATTCAAGTATCCCAGGTTATACTATGAGGACTTATCATATTTCTATGACATGTAATAATTTTCTTATTTAACCTTTCTACAACTCCATTACTTTGTGCATGATTGACTAAGATATTGACTTTCTTGATCTTAGATAAACTACATAATTTTTCCAAGATTTTGTTATTAAATTCAGTTCCATTATCCGAAACTAAGATCTTAGGTGTAGTGAAATTACAGATTATCTGATCATAGATTACTGAAGCAATAGTTTCAGCTTTCTTATTTGGAATGGGTTGTAAAATACAAAAGCTTGAAAAATAATCAATGGCAACAAATACATATCTATATCCACTCTCAGACATAGGTAACTCCAATGTATCAATGTGAACTCTTTCCCAAGGTTTCTGTGGAATGGGATAGGTAAGTATAGGAGCGTTTTGGTGTATTTCCTTTCACCTTAACACATTTCAAACCATTTTCAATATAATTATATATATCTTTCTTCATACCTGGCCAAAAGTATTTAAGTTGTGCTTGTCTATAAGTTTTATACTTTCCTGGATGTGAGCTACTATCACTATCATGAAGTAGCTTCAATATCTTTTTTACAAGAGTTTGTGGTATTACCAACAGATTTACTGGACCTCTAGAAATATATTTTCCACTTACAACTATTTTTCTATACAAAAGTCCATTAGTCAAATGAAATTCCCCTATCTTATACCCCTTTGGTAGTTTTGGAGGATCTCCTCTTGGGTTCATCAAGTACTTGACTAATGAATCACATGTCTTATCATCCCTTTGTTCTCTTATTAGCATTTCCTCATCTAAAGTTACTAACTCTTCTATACTACAAACAAAAATTAATCAACCCTGTCATTGGTTGGCTAATATTTCTAGAAAGTGCATCTGCCACAACATTCTTTCTACCCGGAATGTATTCAAATTGAACTTCATAGCACTGAAGTATCGCAAACCATCTAGCAAGTCTGCCCCTAAAATTCTTATGCTTAAATAAGTTCTGAATAGCTGTATGATCAGTCCAAACTCTGATTGGATATCCTAGTATCATATCCCTAAAACTTTTGAAAGAATAAATTACTGCTAAAGTTTCTCTTTCTGTTATAGAGTAGTTTCTCTCTGCATTATTACAAAGTTTTGAAGTGTAAGCTATTGGTTTCAAAGTTCCATTTTTCTCTTGCATCAGTATGCCTCCTAATCCTATGTCAGATGCATCACTGCAAAGAATGAATACTTTTTCATAGTCAGGAACTATCAAAATAGGTGAACTCGTGAGTTTATCTTTCAACTTGCCAAAAGCTTGTTGTTATGTAGGTCCCCATATAAACTTTAAGTCCTTCCTCAACAAAGAACTTAATGGATTAGCAATGTCAACATATCGTTGAATAGATTTTCTATAATATCCTGTCAATCCCAAAAAGCTCCTAAATTGTCTACATTGGTTGGAACTGGAAAATTCTTCACTGCTGCAACTTTTGAATTCACTGTACTAAGTCCATGTCTATCTATCTTATGTCCCAAACAAATAACACTGTCTTGCAAGAACTTACATTTTTCCAGTTTCACTTTCAATCCTGCTTCAACTAGTCTTGAGAATATCAAATCTAATTTCTTAAAGTGCTCAACTGCTATCTGAGAAACTATTAAAATGTCATCTAGAAATACACAGGTAGTGTTTCTAACAATCCATCTAGAATTGTATTAATTAATCTCATGTAAATTAATGAACTATTACATAACCCACATGGCATTCGCTTGAACTCAATATGTCCCTTTGGAGTAGAAAATGCTGTGAACTCTTTTGAGTCTTCATGTAACTCTATTTGCCAAAAAGCAGATTTGATATCTATTGTGCTAAAATACCTATTCTCAGTTCTCAAACTTCTTAAAATGTCACCAATTTCTGGTAATGGTAACCTGTCACGAATGGTGTGCTCTATCACCAGTCTCTTCGTTTCGTCCGTCGCTGTCCACCACTGTTAGCGTCGGTTGCATTAATCTCCAAATAAGTTCTTATTCTTCTGTATAGTAAAATTCTTCATTCACCAGTGTTCGCTTCTTTTTAGGCCCCATGCCTAGTCCTTCACTCAAAGCTTGTGGGGTGAATGAAATGAGATTGTTTTTTCTTATCTTCATTCTACTACTTGGTTTTGTGAGCTACACCCAGAGAGTCCCGTTCGAGATCCCTCTACGATACGTCAAGCCACCTTCGTTCTGACGTCACTATTTCATTCATCCAATATCCTTTTACTTCTCAAACAAGTGCCACTCCCTAAGGGCGTGACTTTACCTCCCTGCGCCAATAGTTTTTCTCCTCCTCCACCTTTTTCTCCAATCAGAGAGGCTATTATATGGTTTCAAACGACATTAATACGTAAGCATTATGTCGCAACGGAAATGGCTTATACGCTTACAATTTTTGCTACATCAGGATTGTTTACAAATCAGTCACATCAGCACCTCTCGATATCCCAATCCAAGTGTACAAACACCAGACAGCAACTCTGCCATTCTGCAATTCTGCAACTATGCAACCCGCAGTTGGACATTGTATCATAACAACCTAATGAAATGACTATAAATTTTACCTTCCTTTCCTCCTACCCCTCGATCTACCTAAATGTCTACCTCTATCTACCGGCCTCTTACAATATATATATGTATATGTATACAAATATATATATATATATATATATATATATATATATATTGTAATATACATATATATATATATATATATATATATATGTGTGTGTGTGTGTGTGTGTGTGTGTGTGTGTGTGTGTGTGTGTGTGTGTGTGTGTGTGTGTGTGTGTGTGTGTGTGTGTGTGTGTGTGTGTGTTTGTGGAAAGGTTTGTTCCACACTTTGAATGCGATGTGAGTATATGAGCAAGGAAAAACCGGTTAGTTCTACGGATTTACTCTAGTAAATCGTAGCCAGTTGTCTTGTCCAGAGCCAGTCGAGATCTGCGTCAAGAAGCAAGGCAACTGACCATGAAGGTTGTGACGGTTGCCACTACTTCAATTTTTTGTCATACAGAAATATTACAGTGTAACAGAAATAGGTGTTTTCATGGTTGAGTGATACACTCAATATTAAATAAGAAATATTTACAATTATGGTAGAAAGAAAATGTAACATTTTAATAATACATGGTGACGGATGACCGTGTGGAACCAGATGACCACGATGGGGCAAATGTCCATGAGGAACTGAATGTCAGTGAAGGATCAAATGTCAATATACAGTAGAGCAAGGTGTCAATAAAGAATAAAATCATAATGTATGACATGACGTTGGAAATCAAAACGAGTCAAAAAGAAATAATCACACGTTTCTTAAAACCATGTGCTTTAATGCTTGCAGTATTAGATACAAATTCCAAGAAATCCAGGTGTATGTCAAAAGCGAAAATATCGATATGATAGGAATAACCGAGACATGGTTAAATGGTGGAGAGTTTGAAGATAAATTTAATATTACGAAATTTAAACACTTTCATCAGGATAGAAACCACAAGAAAGGTGGTGGTGTTCTGTTGTACGTTTTGTGGGTAGAATTAACACAAACAAATGGACAAAAAATTAATGTAGGTGTAATATATAGGCCAGAACATTATTATTAGCAGACAACAAACTGTTGTTTCAAGAACTGTCTAGTTTATGCAACCGGGACTTCTTGACGATGGTTCATTTCAATTTTACAGACATTGATTGGATTGACCTTGAACATGGCCATATAGGTAGTCGTTTGACAACACGAAATGAATATTGCTGACAAATCCAAAGAGAATCCCAAAGAAGACTATGGTTCCATTAGAGATAAAAAGGTTATTAGGAATCATATTTTCTCACTATTATCTGCTGATGGTCAACTTGAATATTCAAATGAAGGAGTGTGTGATATTTCAAACAATTATTTTAGCTCAGTATTCGTAAACGAAACACCTCAAAGTGAACTCCAAACTGAAATCTGTGAAATGTCTAGGATGAGCTTACTGCGGTAAATATAACAAAAGAAAAAATTAAAAGGTGTATAGAAAAACTCAAAGTTAATAAAACACCAGAGCCTGACGGTTGGCATCCAAGAATCTTAAAGGAAATGAAAAATGAGATTGTTGTTCCATTAGAAATTATTTTCAAGAAATCCATCATATCCGGAGATGTCCCAAGAGAATGGAAGCTAGCTAACGTTACTCCCATATTCAAAAAAAGGTGACAAAAAGAAAACAAATAACTAGAGGCATATAAGTTTGACTTCAATCATAGGAAGAGAGATGGAAACTATCATCATAGATGCTATCGAACATCTTTTAGAAAAGTAACTGTTTGATTAATGATCGCAAGCATGGAATTATACGGAAATGACAATAGAAAAAATATAGGTTTAATATATCTAGACTTTGCAAGAGCTTTTGATATCGTCCCCCACAAAAGACTACTTACTAAATTAGCTTTAAAAGGATAAGTGGTAGCCTAATAAGCTGAACTAGTAATAGGTTAAATGATCGAAAACAGAGAGTTGTTCTAAATGGCAAAACTTCTAGATGGAAAAATGTTATAAGTGGTGTTCCTCAGGGTTCTGTTCTTGGGCCACTTCTATTCATGGTATATATAAATGATATAGACCACGGACTGAATTCTATTGTCCCCAAATTTGTTGATGATACAAAAATGTGCGGAATGGCAAATGGTAAATGATCACTTAAACCAATTAGATATTCAATAATATTTAGATAAACTACAGCAATGGTCTGAAAAGTGGCTAATGAAATTTAACACAAGTTAAGGCAAGGTTATGCACATAGGTAAAAAATACAGTAAGTACGATTACAAGTTATTTGGAAATTCGTTAACAAAAGTGGATAGTGAAAAGGATCTCTGCGTAATTATCAGGAACGATCTCAAATCATCTAAGCAGTGTATTTCAGCCACTGAGAAAGCAAATAAGATTCCAGGACTGATTGCACGATCTTTTGACCTTAGAAGTCCATCTCTCATCAACAAGCTATATAAATCGTTAATTCGTCCACATTTGGAATATGCTGTTTCCGTATGGTCACCGAATCTCATTAAAGACATTGACAGATTAGATAAGGTGCAACGGCGAGCCACAAAACTAATTCCAAATACCAAAGGACAATCATACGAAAAGCGACTAAAACATATGAATATGTTTTCCCCCCAAAAAGTGAAAAAGTTTCACACTGAATGAGAATGAGACAAGAAATATCGGTCTCAAACTGCCAGGAAAGATTTAATTTGGAAATGGGTAGAAACAACTTCGCCAACTGTGTATTTCATGAATGGATTAAACTTCCTGCACAGACAGTGCAATATAGTTCAGTTCGAAGCTTTAAGATTCGTTTGAATAAACACCTAAGCAAGATGTTGTAATACCTCCATTTATTTTATATTGTTTATTCACTTGTTTGTTATTATGTCTATCATTTATCTTGTTATAATTTATTATTATTTGTCTGTCCATTTATTATTATTTACTATTTACCTGTTTG
>NC_134780.1:18995258-19032758 GCF_046742065.1 Oratosquilla oratoria | reverse complement strand
CAAAATATCGTGTGGAAACTGTCCTGTGAGCTACTACGGGGAAACCAGCAGAGGTATTAAGAAGCGGACAGTTGAGCACAGGAATGACATCAAGGCACACCGAGTATCAAACTCGCTAGTGGTTCATGTAGATCCTCACGGCCACTTACCAGACTGGGACAGAGTAGAGGTACTGCAGAAAAGACTTCCTAAGAAAAGAAGAAAAATAACTGAAGGAGCTTACATCGCTTCCCATCCAAACAGCAACCACCGCGATGGGTTTATTAAATCAACAAAGACGGCCAGCCGCTTGATACTTCGCGAGGCAGAGCGTAGGAGGACGAGAGGTCAGGTCGATCATGGTGGAACGCGGATAGATTCGGCGGGTATGTAGGGGGTGAATTGTTTGAATGTGCATGTACTCTGAAGAAGTCCTGGTAAGGACGAAACGTCAGAATAAATCCCTAAACGGATCCCTGTGTTTATCTCACCACCCGTCTACTCATTTATGTATATGCATATATATATATATATATATATATATATATATATATATATATATATATATATATATATATATATATATATATATTTATTCCTGACTAGTTTCGCAGGTATGCTTTTTCTTCCTTTGAAGAAAGCTAAAGATAAATGTGAGTAAAAGTAAGGTGATGAGATGTACAAAGGGTGAAAGTGGCAGTAGACTGGAAGTGAGCATTAAGGGAGAGCGACTGGAGGAAGTGGATAGTTTTAGATACTTGGGTGCAAATGTGGCAGGAAAAGGTGGAGTGAAGGTGGAGGTAGAATGTAGATTGAGAGAAGCGAGTATATGCCTAGGTGGATTGAAGAGTGTAATGAGGAATAGACATTTGGGAATGGATGCTAAGAGGAGACTGTATGAAGAAGCGATTGTGCCAACAGCACTGTATGGGGCAGAAACATGGAACATAAGAGAGGAAGAGAGAAGGAGTTTGAATGTGTTTGAGATAAGGTGTCTGAGAAGTATGATGGGGGTTACTAGGCTAGATAGAGTGAGAAATTAGGAGGTGAGGAGGAGAACAGGGGTGGAAAGGGAGTTGGGAGATAGGGTTGATGAAAGAGCATTAGGATGGTTTGGACACATGGAAAGAATGAGTGAAGAAAGACTAGTAAAAGAGGTATGGAAGGTAGATGTGGAGGGAGTGAACATGAGGGGACATCCTAGGATGAGGTGGATGGATGGGGTGAAGGGGGCTTTGGGGAAGAGGGGAATGTCTGTTGAGGAAGGACGGGAGAGGACAGAAGACAGGGATGAATGGAGAATGGTTGTATACGGATGATGTTGTGATGCATGAGGTGGAATGGGCGGGGGGGGGGGGTAGTATGTGTGAGCAAAATTTGACGCAGCCCGAAGGGATTTCTCCCCGTCTCCTCCTTTTATGCATGGGGGGACGGAGAGGGGGGGGGGTTCCCCGATTTAATGAAGCGGCCTTGCTGTGGATGTGCTGTGTCTTGCGACACTGCTTCTGACCCAGGGCAATGGACAAGGTGCAGGGATGATCCGTCAGCCAGGAGGTGCTAAGATGAGAGGGAGGGTGGAGGGGTGTGGAGTGCATTCAGGGATGGAATGGGTGGGAATAATTTTATGCCTTTTCCTTTTTGGATACCTCCCTTGTAAGGGGGGAAAAGACTTGGTATATGTATATATATATATATATATATATATATATATATATATATATATATATATATATATATTCTAACGATTATGTACAATCTTATTTTCTAATAAGGTCATGAGATGAGATTTCTACTTTGAATTTTTTGTTCTCACACACCAAAGTCACGTATCACTCCTTGTATTTTGTTAATGCCCATATATATAATCATTCAGAGCAGCCATGATCGGTATATTGCTGTTCATTGGTGACACATCAAAGCCATCCTGAGTTTGATTGAAGAAGAGCTCCTTTTCCTGTAGAAATCTGTCTTGTTGGGGGCGGAGCGAGGATGGGGGACGCATATGTCAACTTATAAAATTTTGTGTTCAAGGTCACTGGAAGAATGACCTTATTCCTATATACTTGATTATTTTCTGAATCATTCCTACTCCACCGTCTGGGTGATACAATACTTTTGGATTTAGAATGGAAAAGTGCGTGAAAAAAGTTGTTTATCTTAGCATAGATATTTTCTTGACCAGGGTAATCGATGAAAGCACATCAAAAAGAAGGCCAGAACTCCAGGATAACAATCGCCCGGTAATGTCACATGTTGGCACAGGAAGTCTAGAACAACCCGCTACTTTAATATTCCATTGATACCAAGCCTTCAGCTCAATCTATAGATTTGCTATGGCCCATACCCTCATATAATATTTTTCTAACATTGGATTCCCTCGAGACCTACAGAGGTTCATTTCTCCTGTCACCATAACAGAAGACTCGTAGTTAAGGTCATGAAATAGTCTTATCACCATTGGGTGGACTCCCATTGTGCTTATCGCCCACCTTACCTCGACAAAATCTGACGGCTTTGATCAAGCGAGACACTGTTCGGATTCTATGTGAGGGAGTCTGTAACCTAAGAAGGAATGTGTCTGAACGATACTAAAGTAATTAGTACACCAGGACAAGACCTCGGCACGTCTCGCTAGTCGACATGGTCACGCAGTGGATACAAGCATAGAGTTACGGACAACGGACTCAAAGACGACGGACCTCAAATAGAAGCAGGACATCTAATGAACAATCATGCCCTCATAAGAAATACGTGCATTGTCACACAGGCAAGGTTCAAGAATTATTAGAAGTTATTAGACGAAAAAAAAAAATTGGTTTACAGAAATAAGACTGAAATGACAAAGAAAAAATATTCATAACAATAATGAAATTATACATTTAGGCAAAGATGACAGTAGAATGATATATAAAAACAGTGTAATTCTTGCAATGACCCTGAACACAAAAACTTATAAATTTATGAAATTACAAACATATGCGCTTATTGTATATAGTAATAGCATTTTGTATCTATGTAGAAAATGCAGGTGATGCATAATTGGAAGTGTGTGTGTGTGTGTTCGTACGTGTGTCAAATTGTTCTCGAAGCTCCAGGAAGAAATCGTAGATTAGCATACCTATTTACTTATTTAATTATCATTTCAATTATTGTAATGTGAAAGTGGAATGAATGTAAAATAGATTATCCTTATATGATTATGCTTATTAACGTATTATTTTGAGTGTCCGTTGTTTTCTGTGTGAAAGGGAATAAATGAAACAAATTGAGAAAATGGAAACCCTAGGATGTGAAAGAGACGCGCAGGACGCGTTAGTTGTTAGCGGGTTGTTCCGAGTGAGAGGTGTGTGTACATTACGCAGTGATCCAATAAACAGTTACCCGGAACTCTAATATTCTTTCGTTAGCAAACCTATGTTGAGTCTTAAACGACACACAACACGTTGCCCATCCCAGCCCCGTCCACCAACGAGACAGATTTCTAGGAAAAGAGTTCTTCTCCAATCAAACTAACGAAGTCTTTGATGTGTCACCAATGAACAGCGATACACCAATCATGGCTGCTCTAGATAGTCATATGAACATCAACGAAATACAAGAAGTGATACGTGACTTTAGTGTCGGAGAACAAATCCCAAGAAGGAGTTAACATGACTTAACATAACTTATGACTCTAATAGAAAGCAGAGATGTACCCATAGTCGAAAATTCAATAGTATCCCTTTGTAAAGGTCAGCACATTAGTAATATGATCTAGATATGGTGATTAAAGACGTACAGTTCTTATAAAATCAAACTCAGCAAAACCATGTTTGTTAGACAAATTCTGAAAACACGTTTAAATTTTGCATAATAAAAGACCACGAAGTCCACCTACATTAGTTTTTGAGACAAAAAGCATGTTTCATTTTGTTGACCAGTGTTATGCTGTCACAGAATTCTAGTGTGTTACTATTCACTATTTTCTGTGACACTGCTCTGGTCGGGAATTGCACGGCCAGCATTAGTGAATGGAAGTGTGCTGGTCCAGGAGTTGTGAATGCAACACCCCTTATGGCACAAAGTCAAACAGACGTCATAGACATGCTGTACAGTGCTGCACATGTGATGGAGTGTTAGTTGAAAACAGTGTCCACTATCTTTAGGCGACGACCCAGTGTAACCTTTTCCATTACTGTATCAATCATCCTGTCCTGAGTGGAATTAACCCAAGTGAGGTCGCAAAATATTATTATCGATTCTTGCAAAATACCTTCGGTTATTTAAGCAATAACACTCTATAACAGTGTATTAATTTTGTTCTTCAGCAATAAGTGCTTTTTTTTTTTTTTTACAAATACGAATAGCTAAATACATAGAAAATGGTTATTATTACCTTACAGACTTTACTTCTTTGACCCAGATAATGCCATTTTCTAATTTACTTATTTCGAATAAAGAAACAAGCGAAATTGCATATTTTCATTCTAATGAAAGCAGAAAAAATGTGAATCAGCACACATTTCTATTAAAATCATACGAAAGTGAACGCAAATGCATTGAAATGTTTCTTTTTTCGAGACGTTCGGCTGGAATAATAACTGACCTTATGCCTCTGCCCCCATAGAGATATGGTCTTGTAGTGGAAGGTCCACTACATCCTGGTGGAAGTGCTCGCCTTGCTCATGAAGGTACGTTGCCACATTCTCCTTCTCTTGATCAAGATAAGCAACAGGGAGGTGAAGGGCGACCAAGTCAAGCCACAATTCACTACCGAGGAGGACCAGTAGATGAAGAGAGCAGCTAAGAGGCAGCCAAGACAAAAGGTCAGGTGGAAACAGTGATGGCTTGCAATGTGGAGACCTAGCGAGACCTAGTGTAGGCCTTATGGTCTCGTGCCGTCTTCTTCATTCTTACGTTCTTTTGTACTGCGATGCTTTTAAAGCTTTGATCGGGGCTCGATCTCGTTTCTGCTGAGTTGGCAGTCAAAGACATTAATTACTGTATCATCAACAAGCTGTGTGTGTGTGTGTGTGTGTGTGTGTGTGTGTGTGTGTGTGTAAGCGCGCACGCAGGTAAGTGTTTATTTTTGTATGTATGAGGGCTTGCGTGTGCATGTTCTAGTTCCTGAAATCCATCATACAAATCAAGCTACTTTGTATAAATACATGTATGCCAGTATGTGTGTTTGGAGAGGTTTTGTGTGACTACACGGAATCCGTTGTTCACCTTCGAGGGAAATAATAATGATAATAATAATAATAATAATAATAATAATAATAATAATAATAATGATAATAATAATAATAATAATAATAATAATAATAATGATAATAATAATAATAATAATAATAATAATAATAATAATAATAATAATAATAATAATAATAATAATAATAATAATAATAATAATAATAATGATAATGATAATAATAATAATGATAATAATAATAATAATAATAATAATAATAATAATAATAATAATAATAATAATAATAATAATAATAATAATAATAATAATAATAATAATGATAATAATAATAATAGTAATGATAATAATAATAATGATAATGATAATAATAATAACAATGAAAAATGAAATAAAGTAAAACAAAAGAGCATTGCATCACTCCTGTGCAAAACGATTACTTCCCGCCAGAATGTTTCTCCAATATTCCCCAAACTTTTTTTTTTTTTTTTTTTTTTTTTTTTTTTTTTTTTTTTTTTTTTTTTTTGGTAATCGCTGGCGAAAGGAGTAGAAAACACAATCTGATGGACCCGGTTACACACAAATGAAATGTACAGCCACTTCCAAGAATCTACACGCTTGTCATAACCGCAACAGTGACTGCATACAACTACCCAATCAAATCAGGCTCTCTCCAACATCGGCAGAAGACGGTTGCCTGAGGGCAGTAGGCAAGGGATTCATATCGTCCAGACGTCATCGTCATTCGTCGACACTTGTCTCATAGGTGCGCGTACAAGCACCCGGCATATCTGTCGCTATGTTCATTGAAAGATACGCGCGACCTTTCAAGGACGAGGGTTGCCACGTATTCCCACCGAGCCACGCTCGTGCGCGCTCACTGTCTCAAACGTTTACTTGTGTGGCAACGTTTGAATCCTCGACGTATCTAGCCTTCCGGAACGTGGAACGGTAATATATATCAGTTTCCGTTGTGTTGGTCATCACTCTGGACTTAGACTCAAGAGGTGCAAGACAAGTGGTGCTGTGTCCGTGTTGCATGGTGGCCGAAGAAGAGCGTATTCATTGATTGATTCCCACACTCATCCTTGGACTCGATGCGAGAGCTCACGGGCGCTTCCTATCTGCCAAATACCCACTAAACCAACTAAGCAGCATATCAGTGCACCTGCACACTGCATCTCCATCTGTGAACGTGAGAGACAGTGTGCCATTCGACCCAAGGCAAGCAAGGAAAACTAATCCGAGGCCGGAGGCACGCCGTCCCATTTCAGTCATGGAGGAGTACGTGTATGGGAATTCAGATTCCATGAACGACCTGTTTCTTGCTGCACGCTTTGAGATGGTTTCCCCGTTGACACCAGCAGGAGCTGCAGCAGCAGCAGCTATGGCGACAAAAGAAGGTTCCTTGTGCGAGGGCTTCTTCCGCGGATCCGAGGCTTATGGGGAACCGTCACACTACTCCATCACACGTAAGAGTTACTTGCTATGTGAGGGAACATTGAATAGTGACATGTGAACACTTAATCTCATAATCAGGCACTGCTCATGAGAATGGCAGTCACTGTATTCCTCATGACGTCGGCTGCAAGAGACCTTAATAACTTCTGTGTCTTGCAGATACTGGAGAAACACCGCCTGGTCCGTCGCCAGTCTACAGCTCCCCGTCCGTCTCCTTCTCGTCCCTCTCCCCTGGAGAAGGAGTAGGAACAGGGGTCTTGGAGTCCTACACCGTGACTGCAGGCCTAACGCCCCCTCCACTGACCAAGAAGGGCAAACCTCGCAAGATCAAGTTGTGGGAGATGGAGGGCCCCGCTGCCGAAAGGGCCAGGAAGGTCCGGGAGAACAGGGAACGCAAGAAAATGTAAGTCCATTGCAAAACGCCCTCCCTTTCTTCATTCCTTTCCCTCGTCCTACACCACCCATTCCCTGGCTCAGATACATATTTGGTTTATAGTATGGGCATATGACAGTGTGCAAGGTGGCTGAAAGAACGGTATATCAAGTCTTCATTTTTTTCTTGCAGGGAGAAGGCCTTCTTGCTGGAGAAATATGAATCCTTGGATAGAAGTAACAAAGAGGCCAAGAGGGAGATGGCGGCTCTCAGTGGCGAAATCACAGCCAGCGAGGAGAGACAGTCAGTTCTGCACTCCGCTCTCAGCAAAAAGGAAGAGGAAATCCAAAGGTTGAGGGTCTATATGGGCAACTCTTTGATGCAACTGGAAAAGGTGTCGCGCGGTATGGATCCCAGCTACAGACAGGAGGTCGCCAGGAACCTGTGCCACGACATGCGTCTCAACTTTATGAGCCACTCGGGCATGAGAGGCCAGACCCCGACTAGCGGCTGCACCACATACGGACAAGTGGAGGAGGCCTCGCCCGACTTGTTCTTCGCGTATCCTCCATGGGCGTCTGCCTCCTCGAACTTTTGAGTTTACCTCAATGGGAACAAACTCGTGTCAGTGGTCGCTGAATCGTATTTATCTCTTTTTCTCTTTCGCAAAGAGAAAAATTATAAGCTCACATGTACTTATTTACATATTTATTTTTAACGTTTATGTACAATCTAATTTTCTAATAAAATCATGAGATGATATTTCACCTTCGGATTTTTTGTTCTCCCACACCAAAGTCACGTATCACTCCTTGTTTTTTGTTAATGTCCATATGAGCATTCAGAGCAGCCATGATCGGTATATCACTGTTCATTGGTGACACATCAAAGACATCCTTAGTTTGATTAAAGTAGATCTTTTCCTATAGAGATCTGTCTTGTTGAGGGCGGGGCTAGGATGAGGGACGCATATGTTTGCATTTACGTCAACTTACAAGTTTTAGTGTTCAGAGTCACTGCAAGAATGATCTTATAATTATATACTTTATTATTTTCTGAATCATTCTTACTCCACCGTTTGTACTGTTGGTACTGTTTTCTTTGCCTCAATGTATTATTTAATCATCATTGTCAATTGTTTTTTCTTCCTCTCCTTTTTAGTATTGATTCTGCCAATCGTTTTATTATAATATACAGTGTATATGTATATATAATATATATATATATATATATATATATTCCTGACCTACTGGTTTTTCAACCTTGTCTCTATCATAATCTATATATTTATTGTAAGATCAACATTGTTAGATGTCCTGCTCTTGTTTGGGTACCGTCGTCTGTGGTTCCGTTGTCTACATTTGCTATTATCACCGCGTCGACTAGCGAGACCTTCCGTGGGCCTTTTCTGGTGTGCTAATGACTGTAGTATCATCCAGACACATCCCCTTAAATGATACAGTCTCCCTCATATAGAATCCGAGCAAATTGTCTCGCTGGATCAAAGTCGTCACATCTCGTCGAGGTAAAGTGGACGATAAGCACAGTGGGAGACCACCCAATGTTGATCAAACTATTTCATGACCTTAACTATAGGTCTTCTGTTATGCTGACAAGATAAATGAGCCTCTGTAGGCCTCGGGGCAGTCCAATGTTAGAAAAATATGATATGAGGGTATGGGCCATAGCCATAGACCCCTTAAATAGAAGGACTGATAAGTCCCCTGCTCGGCACCTGTAACTTGGGTCCCAAATCGTAAATTGGGTTCCACCATTTTTCACTACAAATGCATGGTAGAACATTCTTTTTGGTGTCTTCTAGGGGGTTTTAAAGGGCAAGAAATTCATTTTTCATAAATTCAACTTTCTTCAATGTCATCTAAAGGTCATAGGAAGCTCAAAGCACATTAAAAAAGCCTACATCGGCCAAAATATCATATATCTTCTCACTTGAAATAATGAAGTACACACTATATGTTGCAGTATGTAACATAATATAGGATAGTACACAAGAATAAATGTACAACACTATGAAACAGCCTGGTACAAAACTACTTATTGATATAAAAGTCTGTGTTAATTTTTTCGCATAAGTTTCTCCTTCCTTCTGAGGCAGCCGAGCTGTCTTTCTTTGTCACTTTTATCAAGTACAAATGCTTTTAAAAGAATATTCGCTAAAGTAACACAAGCTTCTTCAAGTTCGGCCATTAGGCTGTCAATAAAAGATAAAGATTTACTCAGATGATATCGGCAGCAATACAAGTTGCACTCTACAACAAGTTTGTAAGCTGAGCGTATGAAATGTACTGTTGAGAGCAGAGGTACAGTTAGTCCACCTGTACTTAGATTCATGAGAAACTGTGAATCAATACGATCTTTATCGTCATGCTCAGTTTCAGCACATACAATATGAGCTTGAAATTTGTGTTCCAAATGTCCTGCTAGAAAAATAACTTTATGTTTGACAGTATCACTAGTCTGAAGTAGGTCTTCAGAGTCAGCTATAGTGATGTCAACTTGATCATCATCAATGTAAATGTCAGAGATGCAAGGCACATCATGAGACTGGTGTGGAGTACACTCGTATTTCAAAAGCGCATGGAGGTTCTTGGAATCTGCAGCTGCCTTAATATCAACAACGTCAGTATAGAAATTTCCCCCACTGCGTTGTCTGGCTTGGCCAAAAAGCTTTTCAAGAGCAGAGTTGGGTAAGCTGTGTATGTGATCTAGGCAAGACGGATTTTGTTTTTTCGGTCTTCATTTTACAGTGCTTCAATGTCTTTCCATCGTCCAACATATACTTTTCCATCTGTTGTGAATGAAAGCTCCTTGTTATGCACAGTTATCCAGTTATTTCTTATATCTTTAAAGGAATGAACATAGTCAAACACAAGAAAGGCATAAGAATTGATAGTGTCTATAAATACTTTACCAGGGCCACCCAATTTAACATGAAAGGCAACGTTTGTATTGCAATTATCACATACACAAGAAATTATAGCTCCACCAGCTTTGTTAGCCACTACAAAAGGTTCTAGTAGAAGTTCCTTGAGTTGATCCGAATCAAGTTTTGCAACAGGGTTAATGCTTAATATATACTTAGGGCCACCATGATGGCAGACAACTTCAACCACCAAAGCATGTGTTGCGAGATCTTCGGAATCACCAGAAGCATTTTGAGCATAACCAACTGCACGGCCACCTGAAAACCTAAGAGTTTCTGTGAGCTTTACTTCATCAAAGAGAATGTTGACAAGACGCTGTTGAGGTTGAAGTTTCTGGAAAAGTTGACTCAAGTTTTCATCTTGAAGGCTAGAGGAGAGTAGTTTTTTCAACAGTTCCACTCTACGTAAAACAATTGAACCAGACTTTCGTATCATTTTATATGCAGCTGACGAAATGTTATGAAGTTCAGCAGCAAAAATATACAGATTTCTATAAGATCGACGTCCTTCTGGAGTACTGTGTAGTAACTGTAACTAAACAAAAAGAAACTGATAATGAAGTGAATCAGAACAATTCATGTGATTCATTTCCTCTAGAGCACTCTTCAAATAATCGTTGTCACTAAACTGATAATCTGCTATGCATGATAGAATTTGATCAAACTGGGACCATTTACTGAGGGGACTGTTCTTTTGCAGACAACCAGCTTTAGAGAAATAAGTTTTTGGTATTACCTTACCGTTTTTCTCAAAATTGTTACGAAACAAAAAGCCAAATGATGATTTTACATGCTTAAAATGGAAAAACTGGATCAGTGAATGTCCTATTGCATCAAATTTAGAAATATAGATATCATCACTATCACAAATAATACTATGATCCTTTGAGAATCTTTTCTGGATGACATTGCAAGACGAAGAAAAGTCCCCTATCCTATCCTATCCATAGCTTCATTTGGGAAACGTTCGTGTTCAGCTCGTGCGTCTGGTTTCTGGTTGATGAGGAGACCTCTTTTAAGCATGACTTTGAGACTCCAGGGAAAATGGATGGTAATTTGCTGGGTCTTTTTCCACCTTTAACTGAATCAATCAATCCAGCGGTTTCGCTCCAATTCGTCAGTTATGAATGATACTACTTTGGTGTATGATTCATTTCTATAGTTGCCTCGACAACCATAAACACTACACTTCTTCGGCATTGTGTTTTGTCAGCAGAAAACCCTGAAATGAAAAATATGTTTCAAAATCAGCTATATTGATAAATAGATAAATAGACATGCATACATATACCAAGGCTTTTTCCCCCTTACAAGGGAGGTATCCAAAAAGGAAAAGGCATAAAATCATTCCCACCCATTCCATCCCTGAATACACTCCACACCCCCTCCACCCTCCCTCTTATCTTAGCACCTCCTGGATGACGGGTCATCCCTGCACCTTGTCCAATGCTCTGGGTCAGAAGCAGTGTCGCAAGACACAGCACATCCACAGCAAGGCCGCTTCATTAAATCGGCGACACTCCCTCTCCGTCTCCCCATGCATAAAAGGAGAAGACGGGAAGAAATCCCTTTGGGCTGCGTCAAATTTTGCTCACACATACTACCTCATCCCCCATCCCCCCGCCCATTCCACCTCATGCATCACAACATCATCCATATACAACCATTCTCCATTCACCCCTGTCTTCTGTCCTCTCCTGTCCTTCCTCAACAGACATTCCCCTCTTCCCCAAAGCCCCCTTCACCCCATCCATCCACTTCATCCTACGACGTCCCCTCATGTTCACTCCCTCCACATCTGCCTTCCTTATTCCTTTCACTAGTCTTTCTTCACTCATTCTTTCCATGTGTCCAAACCATCCTAATACTCTTTCATCAACCCTATCTCCCAGCTCCCTTTCCACCCCTGTTCTCCTCCTCACCTCCTCATTTCTCACTCTATCTAGCCTAGTAACCCCCACCATACTTCTCAGACACCTCATCTCAAACACATTCAAACTCCTTCTCTCTTCCTCTCTTATGTTCCATATTTCTGCCCCATACAGTGCTGTTGGCACAATTACTCCTTCATATAGTCTCCTCTTAGCATCCATTCCCAAATATTCCTCATTACACTCTTCAATCCACCAAGGTATTTACTTGCTTTTCTCAATCTACATTCTACCTCCACCTTCACTCCACCTTTTCCTGCCACATTTGGACCCAAGTATCTAAAACTATCCACTTCCTCCAGTCGCTCTCCCTTTATGCTCACTTCCAGTCTACTGCCACTTTCACCCTTTGTACATCTCATCACCCTCCTTTTACCCACATTTATCTTCAGCTTTCTTCTATCACACACTCTCCCAAACTCTGTCACCAACTTCCTCAATCCCTCCTCCGATCCTGCCACAAGCGCAGTGTCGTCAGCAAACAACAGCTGGCTCACCTCCCACTTTTCTCCATTTTCTTTAACCATCTCCAATCCCTGACCCACCACCCTTGCATTTACCTCTCGCACTACCACATCCATGTATAAGTTGAACAGCCAGGGTGACATAACGCATCCCTGACGAAGTCCCACCTTTACCTCAAACCACTCGCTCTCTCCATTTCTAATCCTGATCCAAGCTCTATTACTCACATAAAAACTCTTGACAGCACCTAGAAGCTTTCCTTCTATCACGTATATCTGCATAACCTCCCACAGTGCCTCTCTGTCTACCCTATCGTAAGCCTTTTCCCGATCAATAAAAGCCCAAAAAACATCCTTCTCCTTTCCTATAGATTTCTCACATATCTGTCTTACCACAAAAATCTGATCTACACAACCTCTACCCGTCCTAAATCCACACTGTTCCTCACCAATTACTCCCTCTCTTCCTCTCCTAATCCTCTCAATCAAGATCCTCCCATAAGCCTTCCCAACTACACTTAATAAACCAATCCCTCTGAAACTACTACATTCACACTTGTCCCCTTTTCCCTTGTAAAGAGGAACTATACAGGCACTGCTCCAGTCCTCCGGCACTCTACCCTCTCTCCAACAAACATTAAATAACCTCACCAACCAGTCCACCATCACCGTACCTCCTTTTTTAAGACATTCTGCATGGCATCCATCCAGACCAGGTGCCTTACCTGCTTTCATCATCTTAACAGCTGCCTTCACTTCATCCTTCCTTATTTCTCCTCCATTTTCCTCACTCATCACCGTCATTTTCTTATCTTTCCCTCCCTATCCTCCTTCACATTTAGCAACTCCCTAAACTATTCTGCCCATCTTCCCCTTACTGCCTTCTCCTCCATTATCATCTCTCCATCTGCACCTTTTACCTTTTCTTCTCTACTTGATTCGCCTCCTCTTCCTCTCCTAATTTCTTTCCAAAACATCTTTTTATTACTTTCTGTCATACTCTTACCCCACTTCACATCTGCTCTCCTCTTTGCCTCCTTTACCTTTTGCTTTACTTCTCTTTTCTTTTCTTTGTACCTCTCATATGACTCCCTCGTCCTATTCTGTAACCAAACTATGAAAACTTGCCTCTTCTCTTCCACGACCTTCTCTGTTTCCTCATCCTACCATTCACTACCCTTCCTTCTATTTCCTCCTGTCCTTCTTGTTCCACACACCATCTTTGCACACTCTGTGACTCCCCCCTTGAACCATCCCCATCCCTCCTCCACACCTACCTTTACTCTATCCTTCACTCCCTCCCACTCCTCCCTCAGCTTCTTCTTGTATTCCTCCACCTTTTCCTTTTCATTTAAAGAGCTCACTCTAAGCACCTCCCTACCTGGAGAAGGAGAAGGATGCCTAGTCCCAATCCCCGTCCCTTTTCTTCTCGCCTCTTACGATCCAAGTGGAAATACTGGGTGGCAGTATTCTTTTCCCCCACCACAGGAATTGAATACTCAGAGAAATGGTACAGGACAGCAAACAAGGGGTTGGGGGACAGCATAGCGGAGGGAGAGTCGTGGTATAAAAGTGTCATCATTTCTCTATGAACAGAGTTTCCTCTATCATAGACAAAATGATGTGTGACTCTGGTCCGTAGGGGCGCCCCATATAGACCCTAAAGTATCAACTGCATGCTACTTTGCCACAATAACAAGCAGCCAATACCCCAGACGAATAGAAGGACTGCTAAATAGATAGATACTTCGAAGTTGTATCACAAGATTACAAGTATATAACACACCCTCTCACTACTAGATTCAGCGTCAACGAAATAATGGGAAAAGACACCCCCACGACTTTTTTCGAAAAATCGCTAGAAAATGAGCAACCCTAATCTACACTTACACATAATCCAAGTGAATAGCAACAAACCACTTCAGTTCTCAGCGACCGCGTGCACATAACGTGCACAGTGTTTGTAACGAACCTCCGCTTGTGAAACTGTGACTACAACACACCCTATATAACATACCCTTTCATGATGGAATGTTGGCATATACAGTATGTACTGATTCTAGTGAATTGATGTCCATTCTGTAAGACGGAGACCAAAACTGTACCGCATAGTCAAGGATGGGTCTAACTATCGCTAGATAGAGTTTAATAATTACCTCTGCACTTCTATTCGTTACCGTCCTAGCAATGAAGCCTAATGCCCTGTTAGCTTTATTTCTGGCGCTAATGCACTGCTTCCTGGTTTTAAGGTCCGGACTCACCAGAACTCCCAAGTCCCTCTCGCACTCAGATTTGTCTAAAAACGTGTTATCTAAGTTGTATCTATTTTCGGGGTTGTGTAGCCCTACGTTTAACACACTACACTTAGAGATATTGAAGTTCATTTGCCATTTCACCGACCATGTTAACAATTTATTAAGATCATCCTGCAGAATCTGGGCGTCGTCTCCTGACCTAATTAGACGTCCAATTTTACTGTCGTCCGCAATGAGGAAACCCTTGTTCGTGGGCCTTAATGCTGCTATAAGCATATTCAAACTAGTCATCACCATCAATGAAAGAACTTGGGAGTACTGGCGATACTGTTGTTTTGTCTTATTATTCGGTTGACAGGTTTTAAGGTCATTTGTTGAGTTCCTGGTGATCTGCTAAGATGCTCATCATTTTGTTCATTTTATCAAGGACCAAAAAGATAGAAGATTTGTTAACCCCACGGATTACAACTTTTAATTATTTTGCTGCATGTTTTCATTCAAGGATAATGATAGAAATGTAATTCTGCCTGCTTGATGTGTTGGGTTCTCCGATAATTTCAGCTTGCAAGTATTTGATTCCTGTATCCATAGATATGCATCTGTGAATATAGTGATAACTGGGCAGCGGGCACCATTATTCAAGGAAGAGGATCTACATATAGTTTTAATATAAAATAGAAATGTACACGAACGTGGCACGGTGGGAATACGTGGCAACCCTCGTCCTTGAAAAGTCGCGCGCATCTTCCAATGAATATATGGACAGATATGCCGGGTGCTTGTACGCACACCTATGAGACAAGTGTCGACGAACAACGATGACGTCTTCTCGATATGATAGGAATAACTGAGACATGGTGAAATGGTACAGAGTTCGAGGCTGAACTTAATATTGCTGGATTTAAACACTTTCATCAGGGTAGAAACCACAAGAAAGGTGGGGGTGTTCTTTTGTATGTTAGAAGCAATGTCCATGCCTGTGCTTTAGAGAAAGTGAAACAGGATGCATTGATAGTTTGTGGGTAGAATTAACCCAAACAAATGGACAAAAAATGAATGTAGGTGTAATATATAGGCCAAAGATATTATCATTAGTAGACGACAAACTGTTATTTCAAAAACTGTCTTCTTTCTGCAACCGGGATTTATTGATAATGGGTGATTTCAATATTACTGACATTGATTGGATGACCCTTGAACATGGCTATATAGGTAGTCGCTTGATTGATTTTCTTGGTGACAATTATTTAGTTCTGCATGTAAAAGAGCCCACAAGATATGGAAACTTACTCGATCTATTGATTACTAGCCGTGAAAGCATGATAACCGATGTAAAAGTTGGCGAAACTATTGCAAATAGCGATCACAAGTTAGATTCAAACTGCTAAAAATTTTAGAATAGATACTTGTGTTTGTAAAATACCCGGTTTCAGTAAAGCTCAGTTTATGGGACTACGTCAGGAGCTTCAGCTTACAGATTGGGAGGCATATTAAGCGAAAGACCTGTAGATCAGATATAGGAAATATTTCAAATACGCTTATTAAGATGATTCATACTTACATCCCGTTTAAGAACAGACGCCCCCAAATCAGGCTTGCCTAAAATGGATCGACAAAGAAACTGAAAAAAGTATTGCTAAAAAGAGACAGGCTATTAAGAAATATAAGTGCTCGGGTGCATCTAATGACTATGAAAGTTATGTATCAATACAGAGAGATTAAAAAACAAAACAAAAAACGACAATACGAAATGAACATCGCTGATAAATCCAAAGAGAATCCCAATGAATTCTATAGTTACATTAGAGATAAAAAGGTTGTTAGGAATCACATTGGTTCATTAGTATCTGCTGACGGTGAACTTGAATATTCAAATGAAGGAATGTGTAATATCTTAAACAATTATTTTAGCTCGGTATTCGTAAACGAAACACCTCAAGGTGAATTCCAAACTGAAACCTGTGAAAAGTCTAGGGTAAACTTACTCACTACGGTAAATATAACAAAAGAAAAAATTAAAAGGTGTATAGACAAACTCAAAGTTAATAAAACACCAGGGCCTGACGGTTGGCATCCAAGAATCTTAAAGGAAATGAAAAATGAGATTGTTGTTCCATTAGAAATTCTTTTCAAGAAATCCATCATATCCGGAGATGTCCCAAGAGAATGGAAGCTAGCTAACGTTACTCCCATATTCAAAAAAGGTGACAAAAAGAAACCAAATAACTATAGGCCTATAAGTTTGACTTCAATCGTAGGAAAAATAATGGAAACTATCATCAGAGATGCTATCGAACATCATTTAGAAAGTAACCGTTTGATAAATGATAGTCAGCATGGTTTCAGACGGAAACGTTCTTGCGTGACTAACTTACTCGAATTCTACAACACAGTTATCTCGAATTATGACAAAAGAAACAATATAGATTTAATATATCTAGACTTTGCAAAAGCTTTTGATACCGTCCCACACGAAAGACTACTTACTAAATTAGCTTTGCATGGAATAAGTGGTAGCCTATTAAGTTGGACTAGTAATTGGTTGAATGGTCGAAAACAGAGAGTTGTTTTAAATGGAAAAACTTCTGGATGGAAAAGTGTTGCAAGTGGAGTTCCTCAGGGTTCCGTTCTTGGGCCACTTCTATTCATAGTATATATAAATGATATAGACCATGGACTAAAATCTACTGTTTCCAAATTTGCTGATGATACAAAACTGTGCGGAGTGGCAAATGATCACTCAAACCAATTAGATATTCAAGAAGATTTAGATCAATTACAGCAATGGTCTGAAAAGTGGCTAATGAAATTTAACACAAGTAAATGCAAGGTAATGCACATAGGTAAAAATAACAGTAAGTACGATTACAAGTTATTTGGAAATTCGTTAACAAAAGTGAATAGTGAAAAAGATCTCGGCGTAATTATCAGTAACGACCTCAAATCATCTAAGCAGTGTATTTCATCCTCTGAGAAAGCAAATAAGATTCTAGGACTCATTGCGCGATCTTTTGATTTCAAAAGTCCATCACTCATTAACAAGCTATATAAATCGTTAGTTCGTCCACATTTGGAATATGCTGTTTCCGTATGGTCACCGAATCTCATTAAAGACATTGACAGACTGGAAGAAGTACAACGGCGAGCCACAAAACTGATTCCAAATATCAAAAATAAGTCATACGAAAATCGACTAAAACATATGAATCTGTTTTCCCTAAAAAAGCGTAGACTCAGAGGTGACTTGATACAGGTCTTTAAAATTCTAAAGGGAATTGACAACATCAAAAATGACCAAATTTTTACATTGAATGAGAATCAGACAAGAAACAATGGTCTCAAACTGTCCGGAAATAGATTCAATTTGGAAGTAGGTAGAAACAACTTTGCCAACCGTGTAGTTAATGAATGGAATAAACTTCCTGTACAGGTAGTGCAATGTAGTTCAGTTCGAAGCTTTAAGAATCATTTAGATAAATACCTAAGTAAGATGCTGTAATGATTTTAATTTATCTTATATTATTTGTTTTTGTTTTGTTATCATTTTCTGTCTGATTTTCATTTATTATTAGTTATATGTCAATTTATTATTATTTACTATTTACCTGTTTGTTTATTATTTAACTATACCTATGCATTTATTTATGTATTTTATTTGTTATTTACATTATCATAGTTTTTATTTATTATTTTATTATTAATATGATTTTTTTTCGCATCCGACCTAGATATGGATCAAAAGGTCTCCTGTCGGCATGCTCCGCCTTTGTAATCCTTTGTAATCCTTTGAGTCTGATTTGATTGGGTAGTTGCATGCAGTCACTGTTGCGGTTATGACAAGCGTATAGATCCTTTGTACGTAATCATGTCCATCAGATCGTGTTTTGTACTCTTTTCTTCAGTGATTTAGGAAAAAAAAAAACGTTTGGGAAACATTGGAGAACCATTCTGGCGGGAAGTAATCGTTTTGCACAGGAGTGATGCAATACCTTTTTTTCCACCTCGAGGGTGAACAAAGGTCTCCGTGTAGTCCCAAAAAAACTTCTCCAAACACACATACTGGCATACATTTACTTATACAAAGTAGGTTGAGTCGTATGATGGCTTTCAGGAACGGGAACCTCCACAAGCACGCCCACATGCACACAAAAATGGACACGTAAGTGCGCGCGCGCGCTTACACACACACACACACACACACACACACACACACACACACACACACACACACACACACACACACAAGGCTCTGTATTGGCTCCTTTAATGTTTGCCATATATATATAAATGATATGGATGAGGGAGTAAATTGTTACATGAACTTCTTTTCTGACGATGCCAAATTACTCAAGAGAGTAAGAACAGAAGAAGATTGCAGATCGCTACAAGAAGACCTAGACAAAATGTAACAATGGAGTCAGAGATGTGAGATGAACTTCAACATTAAGAAATGTACCAAAATGTAATTTGGAAAAAGCAAAAATAGAGTATTGGGTCAATATGAAATTGGAAACAAGGAAGTCAAAAAGTCGATTCAGAAAGGGACCTGGGAGTAATCATCTCAAGTGACTTGACACCTGATAACATGTCAATAAATTATTTGGAGAGACTTATTGAGTTCAATGAAAGTGGCTTTCGACTACATGGATGAGGAGATGGCTACAATATTGTTGACCATTTACAGAATTATGAAAGGCATGGAAATTCTCGATAGAGACGACTTATTAAAGTGGGACAGAAGAGAAACAAGAGGACACGAAAAGAAACTCAAAAAGGACAGTTACAGAAGAGACCTGAAAAAAATAGCTTCCTACATAGAGTGATTGATGTCTGAAACAAACTAAACGGAGGAACAGTGAGTGCCAAAACTATATTTGATTTTAAGAAAAAACTGAAAGCGTCCCCTAAAATACAACTAGGTAAATACACACACACACACACACACACACACACACACACACACACACACACACACACACACACACACACACACACACACACACACACACACACACACACACACACACACACACACACACACATAAACACACACACACACACATAAACACACACACACACACATACACATACACACGGCTTGTTGATAATGCAGTAGTTAACGTATTTGACTGCCAACTCAGCAGAACCATGATCGAGCCCCGATCAAAGCTTCAAAAGCATCGCAGTACAAAAGAACATAAGAATGAAGATGACGGCACGAGACCATAAGGCTACACTAGGCAGTTCCACATTGCAAACCATCACTGTTTCCACATGACCTTTTGTCTGCTACTCTCTTCATCTACTAGTCCTCCTTTGTAGTGAATTGTGGGTTGACCTGGTCGCCCCTCACCTCCCTGTTGCTCATCTTGATCAAGAGAAGGAGAGCGTGGTAACATACCTACAGGGGCAAGGCGAGCACTTCCACCAGGATGTAGTGGACCTTTCCAACAGCACTGTAGGGGGCAGTAACATGGAACATAAGAGAGGAAGAGAGAAGGAGTTTGAAATGAAATGTCTGGGAAGTATGATCGGGGTTACTAGGCTAGATAGTGTGAGAAATGAGGAGGTGAGGAGGAGAACAGGGGTGGAAAGGGAGCTGGGAGATAGGGTTGATGAAAGAATAGTAGGATGGTTTGGACACATGTGAAAGAATGAGTGAAGAAAGATTAGTTCAAAAAGTGTGAAAGGCAGAGGTGGAAGGAGTGAATATGAGGGGGCGTCCTACGATGAGATGGATGGATGTGGTGAAAGGGGCATTACAAAAAAGAGGAATGTCTGTGGAGGAAGGACGGAAGAGGACAGAAAATAGGGGTGGATGAAGAGGGGTTGTATATAGATGATGCTGTGATGCATGAGGGGGTGTGGGTGGGGGATGGGGTGTGAGGAAGTATATATGAGAAAAAAATTGACGTAGCCCGAAGAGATATTTCCCCGTCTTCTCCTTTTCTGCATGGGGGGACGGAGAAGGGGGGTCGCCGAATTTATAAAGCGGTCTTGCTGTGGATGTGCTGTGTCTTGCGACACTGCTTCTGACCCAGAGTAGTGGACAGGATGCAGGGATGACCCGTCATCCAGGAGGTGCCAAGATGAGAGGGAGGGTGGAGGGGAGTATGTATGTATGTATGTATTTTCCAAGAATCGATAATAATAATTTGCGACCTCACTTGGGTTAATCACACTCAGGACATGATGATTTATGCAGTAATAGGAAAGGCTACACTGGATCGTCGACTAAAGATAGCGGACTTTGTGCGTGGTAATGTTTAAAGAGCTGCATGGCTTTCATTCAAGAAACAGTACAGATGAAGAGAAAAGCAAAGATGCACTCAGGACAAAAGGCCAGCTGAAACAGAGCAGTGAAGGTTTGCAATACTGCAAGGCCATGAATGGGGCTCGATCTCGGTTCCGCTGAGTTGGCAATCAAAGACGGTAACTGGTACATCAACAAGTCGTGTGTATTTGTGTTTTTATGTGTATGTGTGAGTATGTGTACATACGTGTTTATGTTTGTATGTATGTGCGCGCTTGCGTGCGTGTGGAGGCTCGTGCTCCTGTACGCCATCGTACAAATCAATCTGCTCGTACTTTGTATAAATACGTGTATGCCAGTATGTGTGTGTGAAGAAGTTTCGTGTGCTTACACGGAAGCTTTTGTTCATCCTCGACAGAAAAAAAGAGCATTGCATCATTCCTGGGGGAAACGATTGACAACTTCCCACCAGGACGTTTGTCCAACTTTCCTCAAACGTTTTTTCATCACTGGAGAAATGAGTCGAAAACACGATATGATGGCCTCGAATACGCACAAAATGAAATGTACAGCCAGTGCTAAGTATCCACACTCTTGTTTTAACTGCAACAGTGAATGCATGCAACTATACAATCAAACCAGTCACTCCCCATCAGCAGCAGAAGACGACTTTACCTTCACCTCAGGCGAATATGCAATCGCCACCGCAACTTATCGTTCAGGCGACAACGTTGTTCTTCAACGTGTACAAGCATCCGGCCTATCTGTCGCACGTTCATTGAAAAATGTGCGTAACTTTTCAAGGACGAGGGTTGCACGTACTTCCACGGTGCCGCACTTTAGCGCCCTGACTGTCTCAAACGTCCATTTTTGTGGCAACGTTTGAAGTCTGAACGTATCTAGCCTTTCCGAGAGTGAAACGGTTGTATATATATATCACTTTGCGTTGTTATTGGTCATGACTCCTGACTCATATTGGAGAAGTGCATGACAAAGTAGATACAGAGAATTCCAACCTTCCTTGACGATCCAAGCGAACAAATTGCAGACAACCGCTGCGGTGCCCGTGTTGTGTAGAGGCCGAAGAAGACAGAGCTGAACGATTGACGCGCACAACAATCTTTGGATTTGATGTGAGAGCCCACGCGCGCTTCCTCCCTCTCTTCTCAGTACCCACTTAAGCAACCAACCAGCATATCAGCGGACCTACACACTGTCCACACCATCTGCCCGAGTGACAGACCACTGTGTAGCCCGACCCAAGGCAAGCAGAGAAAACTCTAGACCCGAGGCCGGAGGCACGCCGTACCATTTCAATCATGGAGGAATATGTGTATGGGAATTCAGACTCCATGCAGGACCTTTTCCTTGCCGCACGCTTTGAGATGCTATCCACGGTGACACCAACAGAAGCACAAGTAGCAGCAGCAGCAGCAGCAGCAGCAAAAGAAGGTTCCTTCTGCGAAGGCAGAAACCGCAGGTCAGAGGTTTCTAGGGAGCCGTCACTTTATCCCGCCACAGGTAAGAGCTCTGCTTTCGAAGTAAGGGAACACTGAGTAGTGACATATGAACACCTAATTCCATGGTGGCTATGCCGCAGTCAGGCTCAGCTTATAAGCGTGGCAGTTCTTGTCTTCTTGCCGACGTTGGCTGCAGAGCCCTTGATACCTTGTTTGTCTTGCAGATGCTGGAGTAACATGGCCTGGTCCGTCGCCAGCCTACAGTTCCACGTCCGTCTGCTCCTCCTCGTCCTTGTTCCCTGGAGAAGGAACAGGCCTCACGCCCCCTCGACTGACCAAGAAGGGCAAACCTCGCAAGATCAAGTTGTGGGAGATGGAGGGCCCCGCTGCCGAACGGGCCAGGAAGGTCCGGGAGAACAGGGAACGCAAGAAAATGTAAGTCCATTGCAAAGCACCCTCCCTTCCTTCATTCGTCTCCCTTGTCCTACTCTTCCCATTCCCGAAAGAACGAGATGCCAAGTCTTCTGTTTTTTCTTGTAGGGAGAAGGCGTATTTGCTGGAGAAACATGAATCCTTAATGAGAAGGAACCAAGAGGCCGAGAGGGAGATGGCGGCTCTCAGTGGCGAAATCACAGCCAGCGAGGAGAGACAGTCTGTTCTGCACTCCGCTCTCAGGACGGAGAAGGAGGAAATCCAACGGTTGAGGTCCCATATGGGCAACTCCTTGATGGAACTGGAAAAGGTGTCGCGCGGCATGAATCCCAGCTACACACAGGAGGTTACCAGGAACCTGTGCCACGACATGCATCTCAACTTAATAAGCCACTCGGGTATAACAGGCCAGATTCCGACCAGCGGCTGCATCACATACGGAGAGGAGGAGGAGGACTCCACCAACTTGTTCTTCGCGTAGCCTCGATGGGCGTCTACCTCCTCCAACTTTCGGATCTACCTCAATGAGAACAAACTCAAGACCTCGTGTCAGTGGTTGCTGAATCCTATTTATCTTCTGTTCTCTTTCGTAAAGAGAAAAATCATAGGTGCACATGTATTTATATATAAATACAATCATAGAGTTACGGACACCGGACTCAAAGACGATGGTACTCAAATAGAAGCAGGACATCTAACAATCATGCCCTCATAAGAAATACGTACATTGTCACACAGGCAAGGTTTAAAAATTAGTAGAAGTTATTAGAAGAAAAAAAAAATGGTTTACAGATATATGACAGAAATGGCAAAGAAGAAAAAATATTCATAACAGTAATGAAATGATACATTTAGGCAAAGATAACAGTACAATGATATATAAAAACAGTGTAATTCTTGAAATGACCCTGAACACAAAAACTTATAAGTTCACGAAAATACAAACATATGCGTTTACTGTATATAGCAATAGCATTTTGTATCTATGTAGAAAATGCAAGTGATGCACAATTGGAAATGTGTGCGTGTGTTCGTACGTGTGTCAAATTGTTCTCGAAGCTCCAGGAAGAAATCGTAGATTAGCATACCTGTTTACTTATTTAATTATCATTTCAATTATTGTAATGTGAAAGTGGAATGAATGTAAAATAGATTATCCTTATATGATTATGCTTATTAACGTATTATTTTGAGTGTCCGTTGTTTTCTGTGTGAAAGGGAATAAATGAAACAAATTGAGAAAATGGAAACCGTAGGATGTGAAAGAGACGCGCAGGACGCGTTAGTTGTTAGCGGGTTGTTCCGAGTGAGAGGTGTGTGTACATTACGCAGTGATCCAATAAACAGTTACCCGGAACTCTAATATTCTTTCGTTAGCAAACCTATGTTGAGTCTTAAACGACACACAACACGTTGCCCATCCCAGCCCCGTCCACCAACGAGACAGATTTCTAGGAAAAGAGTTCTTCTGCAATCAAACTAACGAAGTCTTTGATGTGTCACCAATCAACAGTGATACACCAATCATGGCTGCTCTAGATAGTCATATGGACATCAACAAAATACAAGAAATGATATATGACTTTGGTGTCGGAGAACAAATCCCAAGAAGGAGTTAACATGACTTAACATAACTTATGACTCTATTAGAAAGCAGAGATGTACCCATAGTCGAAAATTCAATAGTATCCCTTTGTAAAGGTCAGCACATTAGTAATATTCTAATATGTTAATTAAAGATGTACAGTTCTTATAAAATCAAACTCAGCAAAACCATGTTTGTTAGACAAATTCTGAAAACACGTTTAAAATTTGCATAATAAAAGACCACGAAGTCCACCTACATTAGTTTTTGAGACAAAAAGCATGTTTCATTGTGTTGACCAGTGTTATGCTGTCACAGAATTCTAGTGTGTTACTATTCACTATTTTCTGTGACACTGCTCTGGTCGGGAATTGCACGGCCAGCATTAGTGAATGGAAGTGTGCTGGTCCAGGAGTTGTGAATGCAACACCCCTTATGGCACAAAGTCAAACAGACGTCATAGACATGCTGTACAGTGCTGCACATGTGATGGAGTGTTAGTTGAAAACAGTGTCCACTATCTTTAGGCGACGATCCCGTGTAACCTTTTCCATTACTGTATCAATCATCCTGTCCTGAGTGTGATTAACCCAAGTGAGGTCGCAAAATAGTATTATCGATTCTTGCAAAATACCTTCGGTTATTTATGCAATAACACTCTATAACACTTTATTAATTTTGTTCTTCAGCAATAAGTGCTTTTTTTTTTTTACAAATACGAATAGCTAAATACATAGAAAATGGTTATTATTACCTTACAGACTTTACTTCTTTGACCCAGATAATGCCATTTTCTAATTTACTTATTTCGAATAAAGAAACAAGCAAAATTGCATATTTTCATTCTAATGAAAGCAGAAAAAATGTGAATCAACACACATTTCTACTAAAATCATATGAAAGTGAACGCAAATGCATTGAAATGTTTCTTCTTTCGAGACGTTCGGCTGGAATAATAACTGACCTTATGCCTCTGCCCCCATAGAGATATGGTCTTGTAGTGGAAGGTCCACTACATCCTGGTGGAAGTGCTCGCCTTGCTCCTGTAGGTACGTTGCCACATTCTCCTTCTCTTGATCAAGATAAGCAACAGGGAGGTGAGGGGCGACCATGTCAAGCCACAATTCACTACCGAGGAGGACCAGTAGATGAAGAGAGCAGCTAAGAGGCAGCCAAGACAAAAGGTCAGGTGGAAACAGTGATGGCTTGCAATGTGGAGACCTAGCGAGACCTAGTGTAGGCCTTATGGTCTCGTGCCGTCTTCTTCATTCTTATGTTCTTTTGTACTACGATGCTTTTAAAGCTTTGATCGGGGCTCGATCTCGTTTCTGCTGAGTTGGCAGTTAAAGACATTAATCACTGCATCATCAACAAGCTGTGTGTGTGTGTGTGTGTGTGTGTGTGTGTGTGTGTAAGCGCGCGCGCAGGTAAGTGTTTATTTTTGTATGTATGAGGGCTTGCGTGTGCATGTTCTAGTTCCTGAAATCCATCATACAAATCAAGCTACTTTGTATAAATACATGTATGCCAGTATGTGTGTTTGGAGAAGTTTTGTGTGAGTACACGGAATCCATTGTTCACCATCGAGGGAAATAATAATAATAATAATAATAATAATAATAATAATAATAATAATAATAATAATAATAATAAATAATAATAATAATAATAATAATAATAATAATGATGATGATGATGATGATGATGATGATGATGATGATGATGATGATGATGATGATGATGATGATGATGATGATGATGATGATGATGATGATGATGATGATGATGATAATAATAATAATAATAATAATAATAATAATAATAATAATAATAATAATAATAATAATGATGATGATGATGATGATGATGATGATGATGATGATGATGATGAATAATAATAATAATAATAATAATAATAATAATGATGATGATGATGATGATGATGATGATGATGATGATGATGATGATGATGATGATGATGATGATGATGATGATGATGATGATGGTTGTGGTGATGATGATGATGATGATGATGATGATGATGATGATGATGATGATGATGATGATGATGATGATGATGATGATGATGATGATGATGATGATGATGATGATGATGATAATAATAATAATAATGATAATAATAATAATAATAATAATAATGATGATAATAATAATGATAATAATAATAGTAATAATGATAATAATGATAATAATAATGATAATAATAATAATAATAATAATGATAATAATAATAATAATAACAATGAAAAATGAAATAAAGTAAAACAAAAGAGCATTGCATCACTCCTGTACAAAACGATTACTTCCCGCCAGAATGGTTCTCCAATATTCCCCAAACGTTTTTTTTTTTTTTTTTTTGTAATCGCTGGCGAAACGAGTAGAAAACACGATCTGATGGACCCGATTACACACAAATGAAATGTACAGCCACTTCCAAGAATCTACACGCTTGTCATAACCGCAACAGTGACTGCATACAACTACCCAATCAAATCAGGCTCTCTCCAACATTGGCAGAAGACGGTTGCCTGAGGGCAGTAGGCAAGGGATTCATATCGTCCAGACGTCATCGTCATTCGTCGACACTTGTCTCATAGGTGCACGTACAAGCACCCGGCATATCTGTCGCTATGTTCATTGAAAGATACGCGCGACTTTTCAAGGACGAGGGTTGCCACGTATTCCCACTGAGCCACGCTCGTGCGCGCTCACTGTTTTAAACGTTCACTTGTGTGGCAACGTTTGAATCCTCGACGTATCTAATCTTCTGGAACGTGGAAGGGTAATATATATATCAGTTCCCGCTGTGTTGGTCATCACTCTGGACTTAGACTCAAGAGGTGCAAGACAAGAGGTGCTGTGTCCGTGTTGCATGGTGGCCGAAGAAGAGCGTATTCATTGATTGATTCCCACACTCATCCTTGGACTCAACACGAGAGCTCACGGGCGCTTCCTATCTGCCAAATACCCACTAAACCAACTAAGCAGCATATCAGTGCACCTGCACACTGCATCTCCATCTGTGAACCTGAGAGACAGTGTGCCATTCGACCCAAGGCAAGCAAGGAAAACTAATCCGAGGCCGGAGGCACGCCGTCCCATTTCAGTCATGGAGGAGTACATGTATGGGAATTCAGATCCCATGAACGACCTGTTTCTTGCTGCACGCTTTGAGATGGTTTCCCCGTTGACATCGGCAGGAGCAGCATCAGCATCAGCTATGGCGACAAAAGAAGGTTCCTTGTGCGAGGGCTTCTCCCGCGGATCCGAGGCTTATGGGGAACCGTCACACTACTCCATCACACGTAAGAGTTACTTGCTATGTGAGGGAACATTGAATAGTGACATGTGGACACTTAATCTCATAATCAGGCACTGCTCATGAGAATGGCAGTCACTGTATTCCTCATGACGTCGGCTGCAAGAGACCTTAATAACTTCTGTGTCTTGCAGATACTGGAGAAACACCGCCTGGTCCGTCGCCAGTCTCCAGCTCCCCGTCCGTCTCCTTCTCGTCCCTCTTCCCTGGAGAAGGAGTAGGAACAGGGGTCTTGGAGTCTTACACCGTGACTGCAGGCCTAACGCCCCCTCGACTGACCAAGAAGGGCAAACCTCGCAAGATCAAGTTGTGGGAGATGGAGGGCCCCGCTGCCGAAAGGGCCAGGAAGGTCCGGGAGAACAGGGAACACAAGAAAATGTAAGTCCATTGCAAAACGCCCTCCCTTTCTTCATTCCTTTCCCTCGTCCTACACCACCCATTCCCTGACTCAGATACATGTTTGGTTTATAGTATGGGCATATGACAGTGTGCAAGGTGGCTGAAAGAACGGTATATCAAGTCTTCATTTTTTCTTACAGGGAAAAGGCCTTCTTGCTGGAGAAATGTGAATCCTTGGATAGAAGTAATCAAGAGGCCAAGAGGGAGATGGCGGATCTCAATGGCGAAATCACAGCCAGCGAGGAGAGACAGTCAGTTCTGCACTCCGTTCTCAGCAAAAAAGAAGAGGAAATCCAAAGGTTGAGGGTCTATATGGGCAACTCCTTGATGGAACTGGAAAAGGTGTCGCGCGATATGGATCCCAGCTACAGACAGGAGGTCGCCAGGAACCTGTGCCACGACATGCGTCTCAACTTTATGAGCCACTCGGGCATGACAAGCCAGATCCCGACTAGCGGCTGCACCACATACGGACAAGGGGAGGAGGCCTCGCCCGACTTGTTCTTCTCGTATCCTACATGGGCGTCTGCCTCCTCGAACTTTTGAGTTTACCTCAATGGGAACAAACTCAAGACCTCGTGTCAGTGGTCGCTGAATCGCATTTATCTCTTTTTCTCTTTCGCAAAGAGAAAAATGATAGGCTCACATGTATCTATTTACATATTTATTTTAAACGTTTATGTACAATCTAATTTTCTAATAAAATCATGAGATGATATTTCACCTTCGGGTTTTTTGCTTTCCCACACCTAAGTCACGTATCACTCCTTGTTTTCTGTTAATGCCCATATGAGCATTCAGAGTAGCCATGATCGGTATATCACTGTACATTGGTGACACATCAAAGACATCTTGAGTTTGATTGTAGAACAGCTTTTCCTGTAGAGGTCTATCTTGTTGGGGGCAGGGCTAGGATGAGGGACGCATATGTTTGCATTTACGTCAACTTACAATTTTAGTGTTCAGAGTCACTGCAAGAATGATTTTATTTCTATACACTCTATTATTTTCTGAATCATTCTTACTCCACCGTCTGTACTGTTGGTACTGTTTTCTTTGCCTAAATCTATTATTTCATCATTGTCAATATTTTTTTCTTCCTCTCCTTGTTAGTATTGATTCTGCCAATCGTTTTATTATAATATACAGTGTATATGAATATGTATGTATATATATGATATATATATATATATATTTATATATATACATACATATATTTATATATATATATTCCTCACCTACTGGTTTTTCAACCTTGTCTCTATCATAATCTATATATTTCTTGTAAGATCAACATTGTTAGATGTCCTGCTCTTGTTTGGGTATCGTCGTCTGTGGTTCCGTTGTCTTCATTTGCTATTATCACCGCGTCGACTAGCGAGACCTTCCGTGGGCCTTTTCTGGTGTGCTAATGACTGTAGTATCGTCCAGACACTTCCCCTTAAATGATACAGACTCCCTCATATAGAATCCGAGCAAATTGTCTCGCTGGATCAAAGTCGTCACATCTCGTCGAGGTAAAGTGGACGATAAGCACAGTGGGAGACCACCCAATGTTGATCAAACTATTTCATGACCTTAACTATAGGTCTTCTGTTATGGTGACAAGATAAATGAGCCTCTGTAGGCCTCGGGGCAGTCCAATGTTAGAAAAATATGGTATGAGGGTATAGGCCATAGCCCTATACCCCTTAAATAGAAGGCCTGGTAAGTCCCCTGCTCGGCATCTGTAACTTGGGTCCCAAATCGTAACTTGGGTCCCACTATTTTTCACTACAAATGTATGGTAGAACATTCTTTTTAGTGCCTTATAGGAGGTTTTAAAGATAAGAAATTATTTTTTCATCATTTCAATTTTCTTCAATGTCATCTAAAGGTCATAGGAAGTTCAAATCACATTAAAAAAGCCTATATCGCCCAAAATATTGCATATTTTCTCACTTGAAATAATGAAGTACACACTGTATGTTGCAGTATGTAACATAATATAGGATAATACACAAAAATAAATGTACAACACTTGAAATAATGAAGTACACACTGTATGTTGCAGTATGTAACATAATATAGGATAATACACAAAAATAAATGTACAACACTATGAAACAGCTTGGTACAAAACTACTTATTGATATAAAAGTCTGTTAATTTTTTCCCATAAGTTTCTCCTTCCTTCTGAGGCAGCCGAGCTGTCTTTCTTTGTCACTTTTATCAAGTACAAATGCTTTTAAAAGAATATTCGCTAAAATAACACAAGCTTCTTCAAGTCCAGCCATTAGGCTGTCAATAAAAGATAAAGATTTACTCAGATGATATCGGCAGCAATACAAGTTGCACTCTTCAACAAGTTTGTAAGCAGAGTGTACGAAATGTACTGTTGAGAGCAGAAGGACAGTTAGTCCACCTCTACTTAGATTCATTAGAAACTGTGAATCAATACGATCTTTATCGTCATGCTCAGTTTCAGCATATGCAATATCGAGACTGGACCTAATAATCACATCAGAACCTGAAATAGTGGACAAGATTGAACTTAAGACACTAATAGGTAAAAGTGACTACATATTGGTTGAACTGGAACTAAATGAGGAAAAATACACAAAAAAGAAAACAATAAAGAAAGAATGATTGACGTATGTAAAATTGTTTTTTGATAAAATAAGAGAATTAAAAAAAAAGAAAAAAAAAACAGACTGGGAAAGGATGCACAAGGAGGAAGCAACAGTAGAAGAGAAATGGAATATTTTGACAAAAAATTATAGAGTGGAAAAGTATGTTCCAATACGTAAACAAGAAAAAGTATATGTAAAGTGTTGGAACAAGAAAAGATTTAGGGAGTTGAAAGACAAAAGAGATAAAGCTTGAATAAAATGAAAGACAAAAGACCTGAAAAATGGAAAATATAAAATAGTTATAGAAATCAATATGTACAAGTGTGCAGAGAAGAAAAGAGAAAATACGAAAAAGATGTCATAGAAAAATGTAAAGATCAATCAAAACTAATTTATAGATTTGTAAACAACAAACTGAAAAACAAACAAGAATTAGTGAAACTACGACAAGGAGTTGAATACACAGAGGAAATAGAAATGGCAGAAATTATGAACAAGTATTTTAAATCAGTGTTTACGAGAGAGAACATACAACTTGGAGATATCGAGTGGAAGGAGAAAGTCCCCCCTATGAAAGAGATAGAAGTAACGAGAAAAGAAATGATGAATCACTTGAGTAATCACGATGTTAGAAAATCGCATGGACCAGATGAAATGGCAAACTGGATTTTGAGAGAATGCAGGAATGAACTAACAGACAAAATACATAGTCTAATAAACAATTCATTGAAAGAAGGAAAAATTTCAGACGAGTGGAAAAGATCAAATATAGTGCCAACATATAAAGGGGGAAACAAGGAATACCCTACTAACTATAGACCGGTCTCTCTAACAAGTACGATAGCTAAAAATTGTGAAAGAATGATCAAAATTACATGGATAAGGCATTTGGAAAAAACAAAGTACTAAATCCAAGGCAGTTTGGATTTAGACAGGGACGTTCATGCTTCACAAACTTAATGTGTTTCTATTCAAGGCTAATAGATGTAATACAAGAAAGAGATGGATGGGCTGACTGTGCATTTCCAGATCTGAAAAAAGCTTTTGATAAGGTGCCACATAAAAAAATTGCTAAAGAAATTAGAAACTGCAGGAGGAATACAAGCCAAACAGCTGAAGTGGATGAAGACTTCTTACATGAAAGAAAAATGAGAGTGGTGATAAGAGACAAACACTCTAATTGGGGTGAAGTGATTAGTGGACTTCCACAAGGAACAGTTCTGGCCTCATTAATGTTTCCTACATAAATTAATGATATGGATAGAGGAATTAAAAGGTATGTAAGCTTCTTTGCAGATGATGCAAAATTGTTGAAAAAAGTGAACACTGTAGAAGACTGTGAGTCGCTACAAAGTGATCTCAATAAAGATTTGTTTTGGAATAGGAAGTTGGAGATGGAATTTAATATTAAGATGTGTAGTATGATGGAATTTGGAAGAAGCAAAAAAAGAATAGTGGGATCATATAAATTGGGAGAGGAAGAAATTAAAAAAGTAGAAAATGAGAAGGACCTAGGAGTCATTATTATGAATAATATGTCCCTTGAGAAACATATAAACAAAACTTTTGGAGAAACTTATCATTTAATAAGAACAATCAAAGTGGCATTTACATACCTGGACGAAGAAATTGTAAAGAAAATACTAGTCACTTTGATAAGACCAAGATTGGAGTATGCAGCGACGACGTGGTCACCAAATACAAAAAAATGTATTAAAAAAACTTGAAAGAATACAGAGAGCAATTACGAAATTGGCACCAACACTCTCAGAGCTATCATATGAGGAGAGACTAGCAAAACTTGAGCTACAGACATTAGAGCAAAGAAGAGAGGAGACTTGATAACTATTTATAGAATCATGAAAGGTATAGAAACTGTTGATAGAGAGGATCTAATAATATGGGATAGTAAAGATACAAGAGGACACAGAAAGACCATCAAGAAAGACATTTATAGAAAAACAACAGCTTTCCCCACAGGGTAATAGACCTTTGGGACAAGTTAGATGAAAATGTGGTGTGTGGAAAAACGATACACGAATTGAAAAAACAGTCTAGATAAAACGAGTTATGAAGACAGGACACCACGAGCATAGCTCCCCTTCCCGTGAAATACAACCAGGTAATTACACGTACACACACACACACACACACACACACACACACACACACACACACACACACACACACACACACACACACACACACACACACACACACACACACACACACACACACACATATTATACTGTATATATATATATATATATATATATTGTTACGAATCTTGCGAATACTTCTGACTTGTAACAAAGATATTCCAAGATTATATGAATGATTTCCAAGACTCCGTGTCTCTGGAATAATCTCCTCACAGTATCAACTAATAGATCGCCACTCAATTTTGCCTTATCAAGTATCATTAAAATTGAAAGAAAACAAAAAGAAAACAAATGAAACGTTTAACCTTAATTATAAAGATTAATAGGAATAACAAGATAATTATAACCAGGGCATGTAAGCGAATAATAAATTCTAAACTTGATTCCCAGTTCTTCATAATTTTTGACGGGGGTGAAAGAGGAATAATTACCAAGAGATTCACTGTCTAGGCTTCCCGTCTCACTGCCATAGACTTCACACATAATCTAAATTAATTACTGAGTTAAATATACAAACAGGGGGAGGAAAGGACTTACTTAATTCGCTGCCGGAACATCTCCACTCCGTCCTCTAGAACTACTTATCTCACACTCACCTAGAACGCGCGAAAAGCATCCCTTCCTTTTGTACAAAAGTACCTTTGATTAGTCCATACAACCAGCGTCTATGCAGTTTGAACCTGATTGGCCAAGACATACTAAACTTCTCGAACAAACACGACAGAAACGTCTTACACATTACCTTCAAATAATACATAATTTTGTATTGTATCCACATAAAAACATAATACTCATTTGGTTTGACATGATTACAGAATAATACGCAAAATAATAATGCATCTTACCAAGTTAAACCTAATTCAATAGAATATTAAGACGTCAACCCAAAACGTTTGTGATCTCCCTATGTGTGACGCCGAAAACGTAACGCTCCATTCTCGTTTGTAGAATAACTGATGTCTTTTCACTCAAAATTATTATTTTCTCACATTACATATATAGGATACTCATATATGTAACTATATATATATATATATATATATATATATATATATATATATGTATATATACATATATATATATATATGTATGTATATATGTATGTATATATATATGTGTGCATGTGAGTGTGTGTGTGTGTGTGTGTGTGTGTGTGTGTGTGTGTGTGTGTGTGTGTGTGTGTGTGTGTGTGTGTGTGTGTGTGTGTGTGTGTGTGTAACACTGAATAGGTCCCAGTGAACTGATATATATTTTATCAACCAAAATACACTTTAATTGTAAACTATTAACATCGAGGGAGACTCGTGGAGGCCAACATGCAGAAACCGAAACGTGGTACGGCCAAGTACTCAAACCTGAGCTAGCACGTGACAAGTGTCAGTGACTTAGCTGATTGCGCCATATCTCTTGATGGCGCAATCGGGTATCCACGTTTCCCGAGGATAGGAAAGATCACTAATCTGCGACCCCAAATCCTGTTTTACACAAGATGCGAGCCCACTCGTGGAGGGGGTTAAGGACTGGAACAAATCCCTTTCACGCTTCGCCATTGTCAATACGAGAGAAATTCGCTAGTGACAGCAACATTGATCTGATAATCTTTATGACAGTCACATGTAGGATTCGAACCTACTGCTTCAGCCATCGGTAAGATAGCCTTACATTGCGTTAATCCCTTTGGCCACCGAGGCTACAAATGTCTTGTAACCCGGAATCTTTCTGTTTCCCGAAGATAGGAAAGGTCACTAATCTGCGACCCCAATTCCAGTTTTACAAAAGATACGAGCCCACTCGTGGAAGGGGCTATGGACCGGAACAAATCCCTTTCACTCTTAGCCATTGTAACTACGAGAGAAATTCGCTAGAGACAGCAAAATTAATATGGTCATTTTTTAGACAGTCGCATGTAGGATTCGAACCTACTGCTTCAGCAATCGTAAGATAAATTTACAGTGCCTTCATCCCTTCAGCCACATAGGCTACGAGAGTCTAGCAACCCGGAATGTTTCTGTTTCCCGAGGATAGGAAAGATCACATATCTGATTCGAGCCCACTCGTGGAAGTGGGAAAGGACCGGAACAAATCCCTTTCACGCTTCGCCATTGTACCTACGGTGGCTGAAAGAGTTAAGGCACTGTAAGGTTATCTTAGCGATGTCTTAAGCAGTAGGTTCGAATCTTACATACGACTTTCATAAAATTATCAGATCAATGTCGCTGGCACTAGCGAATTTGTCTCTCTCTCTCTCTCTCTCTCTCTCACCCACCCACCCACACCCACACACAGACACACACACACACACACACACACACACACACACACACACACACACACACACACACACACACACACACACACACACACACACACACACACACACACACACACACACACACACACACACACACAATAATAGACAGTTGGAACAAGTTAGATGAGAAAGTGGTGTTTGCAAAAACAATACATGAATTTGAAAATAGTTTAGATAAAATGAGATATGAAGACGGGACACAACGAGCATAGCTCCCCTTCCCGTAAAATACAACTAGGTAAATACAACTAGGTAAATACACACACACACACACACACACACACACACACACACACACACACACACACACACACACACACAATAATAGACAGTTGGAACAAGTTAGATGAGAAAGTGGTGTTTGCAAAAACAATACATGAATTTAAAAATAGTTTAGATAAAATGAGATATGAAGACGGGACACAACGAGCATAGTGTGTATATATATATATACATACATACTTATATATATATATATATATATATATATATATATATACATACATACATACATCTTACAATCACCGTTGAGATCCAGGTTTGTAGCCTTTACATATACCTCAATGGTGAAAGAGTGTGTACCGATATGAACTATAACGTCCAAAAAGGGGAGTTTATTGTTCACTCTAATTCCATAGGCATAGTCGAGATAAGAACCACATCCAATGAATTTAGGGCTAATAAAGTTTTAATCTATGTATCTAGCATACATGGATGGTTGAAGTTCGGGATTTTGCATATAGAAATTAGCAAAGAGGATGCTCAAGGGGGATTTCATGACAACACTATCTATTTGGACATACATGTTGCCATCGGGTCCATAAAAGGCGTTTCTTTAACACACGCACGAAGTAGGCAGCTTACCGTGTCTTCAGGTTTCAGTTGGAGGGTCTCTTCTGAATCTCTGCCGTGGCAAATTCTCCGATGAATTATGTCAATGATCTCATCCACAGGGTCATGAGTGAAAGGACTGACCATATCCATGGTATCGGTTATACACGAAGGTCATGTTGATTTTAGATTGCGGCCGCAGGGGTGAAAGGAATGATGAGATCGTTCAGACGTTTTGCAAGTTTGTAGGTGACAGATGATATCTGGCTGATATTAGGGCTATGAGGAAACCCTTGTTCGTGGGCCCTAATGCTGCTATAAGCATATTCAAGCTTGTCATCACCATCAATGAAAGAACTTGGGAGTACTGGCGATACTGTTGTTTTGTCTTATTATTCGGTTGACAGGTTTTAAAGTCATTTGTTGAGTTCCTGACGATCTGCTAAGATGCTCATCATTTTGTTCATACAATATTTATGAAGGACCACAAAGATAGAAGATTTGTTAGCTCTACGGATTACAATAGTGTTATTAACTTTTAACTTTTCTGCAGCAACTTTTCATTCAAAGATGAGAAGAGAACTGCAATTCTGCCATCTTGGAGTGTTGGCTTCTCCGATAATTTCAGCTTGCAAGGTTTTGATTCCTATGTAGTGGGCAGCATTATTCAATGAAGAGGATCTACATATAGTTTTAATAGAAAATAGACATTTTACACGAATGTTTTAAATATATATACATAAATATACATGTGCACCTATGATTTTATACTTTGCAAAGAGAAAAGAAGATAAATAAGATTTAGCGACCACTGACACGAAGTCTTGAGCTTGTTCCCGTCGAGGTGAGATCGAGGAGACAGACGCCCATCGAGGCTACGCGAAGAACAAGCCTGTTGAATCCTCCTCTCTTTGTCCGTATGTGGTGCAGCTGGTCGGGATCGGGCCCGTCAAGCCCGAGTGGCTCACAAAGTCGCAGCGCATACCGTGACACAGGTTCCTGGCGACCTCCTGTGTGTAGCTGGGACCCATATCACGGGACACCTTTTCCAGTTCCATCAAGAAGTTGCCCATGTGGGATATGAACCGCTGGAATTCCACCTTCTTCGTACTGAGAGCGGACTGCAGAGCCGACTGTCTCTCCTCGCTGGCTGTGATTTCGCCACTGAGAGCAGCCATGTCCCTCTCGGCCTCCTGGTTCTCTCTCACCAAGGACTCATATCTCTCCTGCAAGTCGGCCTTCTCCCTGCAAGATAAAAGAGAAGACTTGGCATTCCGTCCTTTCGGTCACCTCGCACACCGGCACTTACCATTCAACGAAGTCAAAACTTCAGTCATGGGAGGGAAGGGTAGGGCTAGGGAAAGGAATGAAGGAAGGGAAGGCGTTTTGCAATGGACTTACTTTTTCTTGCGTTCCCTGTTCTCCCGGACCTTTCTGGCCCTTTCGGCAGCGGGGCCCTCCTTCTCCCACAACTTGACCTTGCGAGGTTTGCCCTTCTTGGTCAGGCGAGAGGGTGCGAG
>NC_134780.1:18957758-18987758 GCF_046742065.1 Oratosquilla oratoria | reverse complement strand
AGTATAAAAAGCTAATCTACCCTTACATAAACTGGTTAAATAGCATAGTAAAATATATTAAAGAAATAAGCAGCCCTCCAAAATGCACAAAAATAATTCAGGCAATAAATGTAAATAACATGCATGTCAGATTTATAGGGCATAAATCAAAATAAATTGGAAACAAAATCATTTACAAACAAATAACAAAATTGCAAAATTCACTAAGAACACTATTTTTCACTGGGGGAATGGTTTCATCATCTTTACAAAGGCGGAGCATACCGACAGGAGACCTTTTGATCTATAAATAAAAATATAATAATATAAACAAAAACAAATCAAATAAATAGATAAATGTATAGGTATGGTTAGATAATAAACAAACAGGTAAATAATAAATAATAATAAATTGACATATAACTAATAATAAATGAAAATCAGACAGACAAATGATAACAAAACAAAAACAAATAATATAAGATAAATTAAAATCATTACAGCATCTTACTTAGGTATTTATCTAAATGATTCTTAAAGCTTCGAACTGAACTACATTGCACTACCTGTCCAGGAAGTTTATTCCATTCATTAACTACACGGTTGACAAAGTTGTTTCTATCTACTTCCAAATTGAATCTATTTCAGGACAGGTTGAGACCATTGTTTCTTGTGTGATTCTCATTCAATGTGAAAATTTTGTCACTTTTGATGTTGTCAATTCCCTTTAGAATTTTAAAGACCTGTATCAAGTCACCTCTGAGTCTACGCTTTTTTAGGGAAAACAGATTCATGTGTTTTAGTCGATTTTCGTATGATTTATCTTTGACATTTGGATTCAGTTGTGTGGCTCGCCGTTGTACTTCTTCCAGTCTGTCAATGTCTTTAATGAGATTCGGTGACCATACGGAAACAGCATATTCCAAATGTGGACGAACTAACGATTTATATAGCTTGTTAATGAGTGGTGGACTTTTGAAATCAAAAGATCGCGCAATCAGTCCCAGAATCTTATTTGCTTTCTCAGAGGCTGAAATACACTGCTTGGATGATTTGAGGTCGTTACTGATAATTACGCCGAGATCTTTTTCACTATCCACTTTTGTTAACGAATTTCCAAATAACTTGTAATCGTACTTACTATTATTTTTACCTATGTGCATTACCTTGCATTTACTTGTGTTAAATTTCATTAGCCACTTTTCAGACCATTGCTGTAATTGATCTAAATCTTCTTGAATATCTAATTGGTTTGAGTGATCATTTGCCACTCCGCACAGTTTTGTATCATCATCAAATTTGGAAACAGTAGATTTTAGTCCATGGTCTATATCATTTATATATACTATGAATAGAAGTGGCCCAAGAACGGAACCCTGAGGAACTCCACTTGCAACACTTTTCCATCCAGAAGTTTTTCCATTTAAAACAACTCTCTGTTTTCGATCATTCAACCAATTACTAGTCCAACTTAATAGGCTACCACTTATTCCGTGTGAAGCTAATTTAGTAAGTAGTCTTTCGTGGGGGACGGTATCAAAAGCTTTTGCAAAGTCTAGATATATTAAATCTATATTGTTTCTTTTGTCATAATTCGAGATGACTGTGTTGTACAATTCGAGTAAGTTAGTCACGCAAGAACGTTTCCGTCTGAATCCATGCTGGCTATCATTTATCAAACAGTTACTTTCTAAATGATGTTCGATAGCATCTCTGATGATAGTTTCCATCATTTTTCCTACGATTGAAGTCAAGCTTATAGGCCTGTAGTTATTTGGTTTCTTTTTGTCACTTTTTTTAATATGGGAGTAACGTTAGCTAGCTTCCATTCTCTTGGGACATCTCCGGATATGATGGATTTCTTGAAAATAATTTCTAATGGAACAACAATCTCATTTTTCATTTCCTTTAAGATTCTTGGATGCCAACCGTCAGGCCCTGGTGTTTTATTAACTTTGAGTTTTTCTATACACCTTTTAATTTTTTCTTTTGTTATATTTACCGTAGTGAATAAGTTTACCCTAGACTTTTCACAGGTTTCAGTTTGGAATTCACCTTGAGGTGTTTCGTTTACGAATACCGAGCTAAAATAATTGTTTAAGATATTACACATTCCTTCATTTGAATATTCAAGTTGACCGTCAGCAGATAATAGTGGACCAATGTGATTCCTAACAACCTTTTTATCTCTAATGTAACTATAGAATTCTTTGGGATTCTCTTTGGATTTATCAGCGATGTTCATTTCGTATTTTCGTTTTCTTTTTCTTATTGTCTTTTTTAAATCTCTCTGTATTGATACATAACTTTCATAGTCATTAGATGCACCCGAGCACTTATATTTCTTATAAGCCTGTCTCTTTTTAGCAATACTTTTTTCAGTTTCTTTGTCGAGCCACTTTGGGAATCATCTTAGTGAGCGTATTTTGAAATATATCCCACATCTGATCTACTGGACTTTCGTTTAATTTTGCCTCCCTCTGTAAGCCGAAGCTCCTGATGTAGTCCTGTGAACTGAGCACTACTGAAATCGGGTATATTACAAACACAAGTATCTATTTTTTTAGCAGTTTGAATCTAAGTTGTGATCGCTATTTGCAACAGATTCACCGACTTATACATCAGTTACCATGCTTTCGCGGCTATTGATCAAAAGATCGAGTAAGTTTCCATATCTTGTGGGCTCTTTTACATGCTGAATTAAGTCATTGTCACCAAGAAAATCAAACAAGCGACTACCTATATGGCCATGTTCAAGGGTCATCCAATCAATGTCAGTAAAATTGAAATCACCCATTATCAATAAATCCCGGTTGCAGAAACTAGACAGTTCTTGAAATAACAGTTTGTCGTCTGCTAATGATAATGTCTTTGGCCTATATATTACACCTATATTCATTTTTTTTCCATTTGTTTGGGTTAACTCAACCCACAAACTATCATATGCATCCTGTTTCACTTTCTCTAAAACACAAGCATGAACATTGTTTTTAACGTACAATAGAACACCCCCACCTTTCTTGTGGTTTCTATCCTGATGAAAGTGTTTAAATCCCGCAATATTAAATTCAGCTTCGAACTCTGTACCACTGCCCCCTGTCTCAGTTATTCCTATCATATCGAGAAGACGTCATCGTTGTTCGTCGACACTTGTCTCATAGGTGTGCGTACAAGCACACGGCATATCTGTCGCTATGTTCATTGGAAGATGCGCGCCACTTTTCAAGGACGAGGGTTGCCACGTATTCCCACCGAGCCACGCTCGTGTGCCCTCACTGTCTCAAACGTTTACTTGTGTGGCAACGTTTGAATCCTCGACGTATCTAGCCTTCTGGAACGTGGAACGATAATATATATATATCAGTTCCCGGTGTGTTGCGTGGTGGCCGAAGAAGACCGCATTCATTAATTAATGCCCACACCCATCCTTGGACTTGACGCGAGAGCTCACGGGCGCTTCCTATCTGCCAAATACCCACTAAACCAACTAAACAGTATATCAGTGCACCTGCACACTGAATCTTCATCTGTGAACCTGAGAGACGGTGTGCCATTCGACCCAAGACAAGCAAAGAAAACTGTAAATCCGAGGCCGGAGGCACGTCGCCACATTTCAATCATGGAGGAATACGGGTATGGGAATTCAGACTCCATGCAGGACCTGTTCTTTGCCGCACGTTTTGAGATGCTATCCACGGTGACACCAACAGAAGCACAAGCAGCAGTAGCAGCAAAAGAAGGTTCCTTCTGCGAAGGCAGAAACCGCAGGTCCGAGGTATCTAGGGAGCCGTCACTTTACCCCGCCACAGGTAAGAGCTCTGCTTTCGAAGTAAGGGAGCATTGACTAGTGTCATGTAAACACCTAATTCCATGGTGGCTATGCCACACTCAGCCCCAGCTTATAAGCGAGGCAGTTCTTGTCTTCTTCCCGACGTTGGCTACAGAACCCTTGATACCTTGTTTGTCTTGCAGATGCTGGAAAAGTATTAGGAACAAATTTTAAGAAATACAGGCGTATGTCAAAAGCGAAAATCTCGATATGAGAGGAATAACCGAGACATGGTTAAATGGTACATAGTTTGAAGCTGAATTTAATACTGAGGGATTTAAACACTTTCATCAAGATATAAACCACAAGAAAGGTGGGGGTGTTCTGTTGTACGTTAAAAACAATGTCCACGCTTGTGTTTTAGAGAGTGAAACAGGATGCACATGATAGTTTGTGGGTTCAGTTAACCCAAACAAATGGACAAAAAATGAATGTAGGTATAATACATAGGCCAAAGACATTATCATTAGCAGACAACAAACTGTTATTTCAAGAACTGTCTTGTTTCTGCAACCGGGATTTATTGATAATGAGTGATTTCAATTTTACTGACACTGATTGGATGATCCTTGAACATGGCCAAATAGATAGTTGCTTCACTGATTTTCTAGGTGACAATTACTTAGTTCAGCGTGTAAAAGAGCCCACAAGACATGGAAATTTACTCTATCTATTGATCACTAGCCGCGAAAGCATGATAACCGATGTAGAAGTCGATGAAACTGTTGCAAATAGCGATCACAACTTAATTAGATTCAAACTACTACAAAATTATAGAATAGATACTTGTGTTTCTAAAATACCCGATTTCAGTAAACCTCAGTTTATAGGACTACCTCAGGAGCTTCAGCTTACAGATTGGGAGGCAAAAATAAGCGAAAGACCTGTAGATCAGATGTGGGAAATATTTCAAAATACGCTCACTAAGATGATTCAAACTTACATTCCTTTCAAGGACAGACGTCCCCCAAATCAGTCTCGCCCAAAGTGGCTCGACAAAGAAACTGAAAAAAGTATTGCTAAAAAGAGACAGGCTTATAAGAAATATAAGTGCTCGGGTGCATCTAATGACTATGAAAGTTATGTATCAATACAGAGAGATTTAAAAAAGACAATAAAAAAAGAAAACGACAATACGAAATGAACATCGCTGATAAATCCAAAGAGAATCCCAAAGAATTCTATAGTTACATTAGAGATAAAAAGGTTGTTAGGAATCACATTGGTCCACTATTATCTGCTGACGGTCAACTTGAATATTCAAATGAAGGAATGTGTAATGTCTTAAACAATTATTTTAGCTCGGTATTCGTAAACGAAACACCTCAAAGTGAACTCCAAACTGAAACCTGTGAAAAGTCTAGGGTAAACTTACTCACTACGGTAAATATAACAAAAGAAAAAATTAAAAGGTGTATAGATAAACTCAAAGTTAATAAAACACCAGGGCCTGACGGTTGGCATCCAAAAATCTTAAAGGAAATGAAAAATGAGATTGTTGTTCCATTAGAAATCATTTTCAAGAAATCCATTATATCCGGAGATGTCCAAAGAGAATGGAGGCTAGCTAACGTTACTCCCATATTTAAAAAAATGACAAAAAGAAATCAAATAACTACAGGCCTATAAGTTTGACTTCAATCGTAGGAAAAATAATGGAAACTATCATCAGAGATGCTATCGAACATCATTTAGAAAGTAACCGTTTGATAAATGATAGCCAGCATGGTTTCAGACGGAAACGTTCTTGCGTGACTAACTTACTCGAATTGTACAACACAGTTATCTCGAATTATGACAAAAGAAACAATATAGATTTGATATATCTAGACTTTGCAAAAGCTTTTGATACCGTCCCACACGAAAGACTACTTACTAAATTAGCTTTACACGGAATAAGTGGTAGCCTATTAAGTTGGACTAGTAATTGGTTGAATGGTCGAAAACAGAGAGTTGTTTTAAATGGAAAAACTTCTAGATGGGAAAATGTTACAAGTGGAGTTTCTCAGGGTTCCGTTCTTGGGCCACTTCTATTCATAGTATATATAAATGATATAGACCATGGACTAAAATCTACTGTTTCCAAATTTGCTGATGATACAAAACTGTGCGGAGTGGCAAATGATCACTTAAACTAATTAGATATTCAAGAAGATTTACATCAATTAAAGCAATAGACTGAAAAGTTGCAAATGAAAATAAACACAAGAAAATGCAAGGTAAAGCACATAAGTAAAAATAACAAAAAGTAAGATTACAAGTTATTTGGAAATTCGTTAACAAAAGTGGATAGTGAAAAAGATCTCGGCGTAATTATCAGTAACGACCTCAAATCATCCAAGCAGTGTATTTCAGCCTCTGAGAAAGCAAATAAGATTCTAGGACTGATTGCGCGATCTTTTGATTTCAAAAGTCCATCACTCATTAACAAGCTATATAAATCGTTAGTTCGTCCACATTTGGAATATGCTGTTTCCGTATGGTCACCGAATCTCATTAAAGACATTGACAGACTGGAAGAAGTACAACGGCGAGCCACAAAACTGATTCCAAATATCAAAAATAAATCATGCGAAAATCGACTAAAACATATGAATCTGTTTTCCCTAAAAAAGCGTAGACTCAGAGGTGACTTGATACAGGTCTTTAAAATTCTAAAGGGAATTGACAACATCAAAAGTGACAAATTTTTTACATTGAATGAGAATCAGACAAGAAACAATGGTCTCAAACTGTCCGGAAATAGATTCAATTTGGAAGTAGATAGAAACAACTTTGCCAACCGTGTAGTTAATGAATGGAATAAACTTCCTGCACAGGTAGTGCAATGTAGTTCAGTTCGAAGCTTTAAGAATCATTTAGATAAATACCTAAGTAAGATGCTGTAATGATTTTAATTTATCTTATATTATTTGTTTTTGTTTTGTTATAATTTTCTGTCTGATTTTCATTTATTATTAGTTATATGTCAATTCATTATTATTTACTATTTATCTGTTTGTTTGTTAGTTAACTATACCTATGCATTTATTTATGTATTTTATTTGTTATTTACATTATCATAGTTTTTATTTATCATTTTATTATTAATATGATTTTTTTTCGCATCCGACCTAGATATGGACCAAAAGGTCTCCTGTCGGCATGCTCCGCCTTTGTAATCCTTTGTAATCCTTTGAGTCTGATTTGATTGGGTAGTTGCATGCAGTCACTGTTGCGGTTATGACAAGCGTATAGATTCTTGGCACTGGTTGTACGTTTCATTTGTACGTAATCATGTCCATCAGATCGTGTTTTCTTCAGTGATTTAGGAAAAAAAAAAAAAAAACGTTTGGGAAACATTGGAGAACCATTCTGGCGGGAAGTAATCGTTTTGCACAGGAGTGATGCAATACCTTTTTTTCCACCTCGAGGGTGAACAAAGGTCTCCGTGTAGTCCCAAAAAAACGGGTCCATGACTTTTCGTCGCCGTCTTTTCGTCGCCGGACTTTTCGTCGCCGACGTTTCGTCGCCGGACATTTCGTCGCCGCGACTTTTCGTCGCCGGACGTTTCGTCGCCGCGACATTTCGTCCCCGCGACTTTTCGTCGCCGGTCTTTTCGTCGCCGGACTTTTCGTCGCCCCAAGCATAAACTGTATGCAAAGATTGACAATATTTGAAATATAAAATAATTGAAATATAAAATTGGAAATATATGATTTAATGCCAAATTCAATATACTTCTTCTGATTGATCTTGATGTGATTATTGGTAGTAGCGTCTGTCCAGCCTTACTAAAGAACTTTACATTTCAATACATATGGACTATTTACTAATAACTTACTAATTTTATAATAAATGATTTTACCCTTACACTTTAATGAATAGCTTCATAATTATGATTTCGTGTCAAATTATTACTGTATGATATGCCAATAATGAATTATCATATATACTGACGTGTCAAATATATATTTAGATAATGATGTATTAAATTATTTATTGTAATTTAAATAAAATTGTATTTCATCTACGTAAGTTAGGGCTCAGGTATTTGCAAGTCGGACTGGTTAAGGCAAGAATGAATGGTTTATACGGCACTGAGATGTATAGCTATTTGCCACACTCATATTATTGCATTGGGAGTAGGAATATAAGTACAAGTATGACATTAAATCAATTATTTTATATTTTAAATATTGTCAATCTTTGCATACAGTTTATGCTTGGGGCGACGAAAAGTCCGGCGACGAAAAGACCGGCGACGAAAAGTCGCGGGGACGAAATGTCGCGGCGACGAAACGTCCGGCGACGAAAAGTCGCGGCGACGAAACGTCCGGCGACGAAAAGTCGGCGACGAAAAGTCCGGCGACGAAAAGACGGCGACGAAAAGTCGTGCACCCAAAAAAACTTCTCCAAACACACATACTGGCATACATTTACTTATACAAAGTAGGTTGAGTCGTATGATGGCTTTCAGGAACGGGAACCTCCACAAGCACGCCCACATGCACACAAAAATGGACACGTAAGTGCGCGCGCGCTTACACACACACACACACACACACACAAACATACAAGGCTCTGTATTGGCTCCTTTAATGTTTGCCATATATATATAAATGATATGGATGAGGGAGTAAATTGTTACATGAACTTCTTTTCTGACGATGCCAAATTACTCAAGAGAGTAAGAACAGAAGAAGATTGCAGATCGCTACAAGAAGACCTAGACAAAATGTAACAATGGAGTCAGAGATGTGAGATGAACTTCAACATTAAGAAATGTACCAAAATGTAATTTGGAAAAAGCAAAAATAGAGTATTGGGTCAATATGAAATTGGAAACAAGGAAGTCAAAAAGTCGATTCAGAAAGGGACCTGGGAGTAATCATCTCAAGTGACTTGACACCTGATAACATGTCAATAAATTATTTGGAGAGACTTATTGAGTTCAATGAAAGTGGCTTTCGACTACATGGATGAGGAGATGGCTACAATATTGTTGACCATTTACAGAATTATGAAAGGCATGGAAATTCTCGATAGAGACGACTTATTAAAGTGGGACAGAAGAGAAACAAGAGGACACGAAAAGAAACTCAAAAAGGACAGTTACAGAAGAGACCTGAAAAAAATAGCTTCCTACATAGAGTGATTGATGTCTGAAACAAACTAAACGGAGGAACAGTGAGTGCCAAAACTATATTTGATTTTAAGAAAAAACTGAAAGCGTCCCCTAAAATACAACTAGGTAAATACACACACACACACACACACACACACACACAAACACACACAGACACACACACACACATAAACACACACACACACACACACGCACATACACAGACACACACACACACACACACATACACAAACACACACAGACACACACACACACACACACACACACACACACACACACACACACACACACACACACACACACACACACACACACACACATACACATACACACGGCTTGTTGATAATGCAGTAGTTAACGTATTTGACTGCCAACTCAGCAGAACCATGATCGAGCCCCGATCAAAGCTTCAAAAGCATCGCAGTACAAAAAAACATAAGAATGAAGATGACGACACGAGACCATAAGGCTACACTAGGCAGTTCCATATTGCAAGCCATCACGGTTTCCACATGACCTTTTGTCTGCTGCTCTCTTCATCTACTGGTCTTCCTCGGTATTGAATTGTGGGTTGACTTGGTCGCCCCTCACCTCTCTGTTGCTCATCTTGATCAAGAGAAGGAGAGCGTGGTAACATTACATGAGCAAGGCGAGCACTTCCATCAGGATGTAGTGGACCTTTCCAACAGCAATGTACGGGGCAGTAACATGGAACATAAAAGAGGAAGAGAGAAGGAGTTTGAGATGAAATGTCTGGGAAGTATGATAGGGGTTACTAGGCTAGATAGTGTGAGAAATGAGGAGGTGAGGAGGAGAACAGAGGTGGAAAGGGAGCTGGGAGATAGGGTTGATGAGAGAATAGTAGGATGGTTTGGACACACGGAAAGAAGGAGTGACGAAAGATTAGTTCAAATAGTGTGGAAGGAGTGAATATGAGGGGGCGTCCTACGATTAGATGGATGGATGTGGTGAAAGGGGCATTACAAAAGAGAGGAATGTCTGTGGAGGAAGGACGGAAGAGGACAGAAGATAGAGGTGAATGAAGAGGGGTTGTATATAGATGATGCTGTGATGCTGTGATGCTGCGATGCAGTGGAAAGGATACAGGGATGACCCGTCATCCAGGAGGTGCCAAGATGAGAGGGAGGGTGAAGGGGAGTATGTATGTATATATGTATTTTCCAAGAATCGATGATACTATTTTGCGACCTCACTTGGGTTAATCACACTCAGGACAGGATGATTGATATAGTAAAAGGAAAGGCTACACTGCATCGTCGACTAAAGATAGTGGACTTTGTTTTCAACTAACACTCCATCACATGTGCAGCACTGTACAGCATGTCTATGACGTCTGTTTGACTTTGTGCCATATGGGGTGTTTCATTCACAACTCCTGGACCAGCACACCTCCCTTCACTAATGCTGGCCGTGCAATTCCCGACCAGAGCAGTGTCACAGAAAATAGTGAATAGTAACACACTAGACTTCTGTGACATCAGCATAACATTGGTCAACAAAATGAAACATGCTGATGTAGGTGGACTAGTCTTTTATTATGCAAAATTAAAATATGTTTTCAGAATTTGTCTAATAAACATGGTTTTGCTGAGTTTGATTTTATAAGAACTGTCTCTGCCATTTCAGTCTTATTTCTGTAAACATATATATATATATGTATATATATATGTATACATATATGTATGTATATATATACATATGTATATATATATATGTGTGTGTATATATATATATATGTATATATATACATATACATGTATATGCAGAAAGCTCACTATAAACAACACGTGATCCACAAATTTTGCTGGTAACCACTAAGGAAATCGGAAGAAAACAGTAAATCCCAAGCGCTTTCGTGTAATTCACATCTTCAGGGGAATACAGAAAAAGTTGTGTTACAAAGAGGTTTTAAAATAGGAAAGGAACAGGCAAGGTACGAGATGTCACAAAATTAAACACTAGGAAAGGAACTGGCATAGCACAAGATGACACGAAATATTACACTAGGAAAGGAACCGGTGAAGCACAAAAAGTCACATATGAAATAAGAAAGTCTTGGTACATAAAGTCATCAAAGAAAAAGAAATCTAGAGAACAGCACAATTCACCAAATTAATTTTGGTCACATACAACCTGATTACAAATTTTGTTAATGATGAATTTATCTAATTTATAAATGCCATTACTGATATTAAGAGTAGAACCTTCAGAATTTTTTATAATACTACTTTCTATTATGTTTCTATTGACAAATGAATTACAAGAAATGATAGAGGAAGCATTAGTCCAATTAATACAATGATTGAAGTCTTTCATGTGAACAAATAAAGCATTGGATTCTTGTGCTGTTCTAACACTATATTTATGTTGTTTAATTCTAGTTGATAGTTCTTTGCCCGTTTGTCCAATGTAATACTTTTCACAATCTCTGCAAGGGATTTTGTATATGCAACCATCAGAATCAGCGGGAGAATTTTTAATTATTAATTTCTTAAAAGTGCATGGGTTATTAAACGCTACTTTAACATTCCATGTTTTAAGTAGATGAGGAACTTGAGAAAGATTGTTACTGTAAGGTAATACTAAAAGATTCTTAATGTCAAAAAGGGGACTGGCACGTAAGAACATAGAAGAAAATACAGATTTTTTTTTACTTTATCTTGGTGTTCAGAGTAATAATGAATATAAGAAAACACATTAGTCGGTTTTCTATAAATACTAGATTTAAAGTCATAACCTTCTCTGTGGATAAGGCAATCTAAAAAGGGCAATTTGTTATTATTTTCTAGTTCTACAGTAAAATTAATGGAGGGAACTAAATTATTCAGAGATTGTAGAAAAGCATCCAAGATAAAGTAAAAAAAAAAAATCTATATTTTCTTCTACGTTCTTACGTGCCTTGCGGATATGCAGCCCGGAATTCATTGATGAAGAATTTGAGTCTATTGTTGACCTAGGTTTAGAATTAAAGTACCCTAGAACATTTTTAGATAACGCTCTCTATTTGGCGAAAAAAACTTTTCATAGGAATCAACCCCCTCCCCCTTTTGACATTAAGAATCTGAAGGTTCTACTACTTTTTAAGGAATTGATTCAAGATCAAATGTTCGACGAAGTGCTTAGTAATGTTTAAAGAGCTGCATGGCTTTCATTCAAGAAACAGTACAGATGAAGAGAAAAGCAAAGATGCACTCAGGACAAAAGGCCAGCTGAAACAGAGCAGTGAAGGTTTGCAATACTGCAAGGCCATGAATGGGGCTCGATCTCGGTTCCGCTGAGTTGGCAATCAAACACGCTAACTACTACATCAACAAGTCGTGTGTATTTGTGTTTGTATGTGCATGCGTGAGTGTGTATACATACGTGTTTATGTTTGTATGTATGTACGCGCTTGCGTGCGTGTGGAGGCTCGTGCTCCTGTACGCCATCGTACAAATCAATCTGCTCGTACTTTGTATAAATACGTGTATGCCAGTATGTGTGTGTGAAGAAGTTTCGTGTGCTTACACGGAAGCTTTTGTTCATCCTCGACAGAAAAAAAAGAGCATTGCATCATTCCTGTGGGAAACGATTGACAACTTTCCGCCTGGACGTTTTTCCAACTTTCCCCAAACGTTTTTTCATCACTGGGGAAATGAGTTGAAAACATGATATGATGGCCTCGAATACGCACAAAATGAAATGTACAGCCAGTGCTAAGTATCCACACTCTTGTTTTAACTGCAACAGTGAGTGAGTGCATGCAACTGTACAAGCAAACCAGTCACTCCCCATCAGCAGCAGAAGACGACTTTTCCTTCACCTCAGGCGAATATGCAATCGCCACCGCATCTTATCGTTCAGGCGACAACGTTGTTCTTCAACGTGTACAAGCATCCGGCCTATCTATCGCACGGTCATTGAAAAATGTGCGAAACTTTTCAAGGACGAGGGTTGCACGTACTTCCACGGTGCCGCACTTTAGCGCCCTGACTGTCTCAAACGTCCATTTTTGTGGCAGCGTTTGAAGTCTGAACGTATCTAGCCTTTCCGAGAGTGGAACGGTTGTATATATATATCACTTTGCGATGTTACTGGTCATGACTCCGGATTCATTTTGAAGAAGTACAAGACAAAGTGGATACAGAGAATCCCAACCTTCCTTGACGATCCAAGCATACAAATTGCAGACAATTGCTGCGGTGCCCGTGTTGTGTAGAGGCCGAAGAAGACAGAGCTGAGCAATTGACGCGCACAACAATCTTTGGATTTGATGTGAGAGCCCACGCGCGCTTCCTCCCTCTCTTCTCAGTACCCACTTAAGCAACCAACCAGCATATCAGCGGACCTACACACTGTCCACACCATCTGCCCGAGTGACAGACCACTGTGTAGCCCGACCCAAGGCAAGCAGAGAAAACTCTAGACCCGAGGCCGGAGGCACGCCGTACCATTTCAATCATGGAGGAATATGTGTATGGGAATTCAGACTCCATGCAGGACCTTTTCCTTGCCGCACGCTTTGAGATGCTATCCACGGTGACACCAACAGAAGCACAAGTAGCAGCAGCAGCAGCAGCAGCAGCAAAAGAAGGTTCCTTCTGCGAAGGCAGAAACCGCAGGTCAGAGGTTTCTAGGGAGCCGTCACTTTATCCCGCCACAGGTAAGAGCTCTGCTTTCGAAGTAAGGGAACACTGACTATGGCATGTGAACACCTAATTCCATGGTGGCTATGCCACAGTCAGCCCTAGCTTATGAGCGTGGTAATTCTTGTCTTCTTGCCGACGGTGGCTGCAGAGCCCTTGATACCTTGTTTGTCTTGCAGATGCTGGAGTAACATGGCCTGGTCCGTCGCCAGCCTACAGTTCCACGTCCGCCTCCTCCTCGTCCTTGTTCCCTGGAGAAGGAACAGGCCTCACGCCCCCTCCACTAACCAAGAAGGGCAAATCTCGCAAGATCAAGTTGTGGGAGATGGAGGGCCCCGCTGCCGAACGGGCCAGGAAGGTACGGGAAAACAGGGAACGCAAGAAAATGTAAGTCCAATGCAAAGCACCCTCCCTTCCTTCCTTCGTCTTCCTTGTCCTATTCTTCCCATTCCCTGGCTCAATACATAGTATGGGAAAGTGCCAGTGCGTTAGGTGACCTAAAGAACGGGATGCTAAGTCTTCTATTTTTCCTTGCAGGGAGAAGGCTTTCTTGCTGGAGAAACATGAATCCTTAATGACAAGGAACCAGTAGGCCGAGAGGGAGATGGCGGCTCTCAGTGGCGAAATCACAGCCAGCGAGAAGAGACAGTCAGTTCTGCGCTCCGCTCTCAGGACGGAGAAGGAGGAAATCCAACGGTTGAGGTCCCATATGGGCAACTCCTTGATGGAACTGGAAAAGGTGTCGCGCGGCATGAATCCCAGCTACACACAGGAGGTTACCAGGAACCTGTGCCACGACATGCATCTCAACTTAATAAGCCACTCGGGTATAACAGGCCAGATTCCGACCAGCGGCTGCATCACATACGGACAAGGGGTGGAGGACTCAACCGACTTGTTCTTCGAGTAGCCTCGATGGGCGTCTGCCTCCTCGAACTTTCGGATCTACCTCAATGGGAACAAACTCAAGACCTCGTGTCAGTGGTTGCTGAACCTGATCTCTCTTCTGTTCTCTTTCGCAAAGAGAAAAATCATAGGTTCACATGTATTCATATATATATATATATATATATATATATATATAGATATATATAGATATATATAAATACAAGCATAGAGTTACGGACACCGGACTCAAAGACGATGGTACTCAAATAGAAGCAGGACATCTAACAATCATGCCCTCATAAGAAATACGTACATTGTCACACAGGCAAGGTTTAAAAATTAGTAGAAGTTATTAGAAGAAAAAAAAAATGGTTTACAGATATATGACAGAAATGGCAAAGAAGAAAAAATATTCATAACAGTAATGAAATGATACATTTAGGCAAAGATAACAGTACAATGATATATAAAAACAGTGTAATTCTTGAAATGAGTTGACGAAATTACAAACATATGCGTTTATTGTATATAGTAATAGCATTTTGTATATATGTAGAAATCGTAAATTAGCATGCCTGTTTACTTATTTGGTTATCATTTCAATTATTATAATGTGAAAGTGGAATGAATGTAAAATAGACTATCCTTATATGATTATGCTTATTAACGTATTATGTTGAGTGTCCATTGTTTTCTGTGTGAAAGGGAATAAATGAAACAAATTGAGAAAATGGAAACCCTAGGATGTGAAAGAGACGCGAAGGACGCGTTAGTTGTTAGCGGGTTGTTCCGAGTGAGAGTTTTGTGTACATTACGCAGTGATCCAATAAACAGTTAACCGGAACTCTAATACTCTTTCGTTACCAAACCTATCTTGAGTCTTAAACGACACACAACACGTTGCCCATCCCAGCCCCGTCCAACAACGATTTCTAGGAAAAGAGTTCTTCTGTAATCAAACTAACGATGTCTTTGATGTGTCACCAATGAACAGCGATACACCAATCATGGCTGCTCTAGATAGTCATATGGACATCAACAAATTACAAGATGTGACACGTAACTTTGGTGTTGGAGAACAAATCCTCAGAAGGAGTTAACATGACTTAACATAACTTATGACTCTTTTAGAAAGTAAAGATGTACACATAGTCGAAAATTCAATAGTATTCCTTTGTAAAGGTCAGCACATTACTAATATGATCTAGATATGGTGATTAAAGACGTACAGTTCTTATAAAATCAAACTCAGCAAAACCATGTTTGTTAGACAAATTCTAAAAACACATTTAAATTTTGAACAATAAAAGACCATCTACATTAGTCTATGAGACAAAAAGCATGTTTCATTTTGTTGACCAGTGTTATGCTGATGTCACAGAAGTCTAGTTTGTTACTATTCACTATTTTCTGTGACACTGCTCTGGTCGGGAATTGCACGGCCAGCATTAGTGAATGGAGGTGTGCTGGTCCAGGAATTGTGAATGCAACACCCCTTGTGACACAAAGTCAAACAGACGTCATAGACATGCTGTATAGTGCTGCACATGTGATGGAGTGTTATTTGAAAGCAAACTCCACTATCTTTAGGCGACGATCCTTTCCCATTACTGTATCAATCATCCTGTTCTGAGTGGAATTAACCCAAGTGAGGTCGCAAAATATTGTTATCGATTCTTGCAAAATACCTTCGGTTATTCAAGCAATAACACTCTATAATACTTCATTAATTTTGTTCTTCAGCAATAAGTGTTTTTTCCAAATTCATATAGATAAATACATAGAAAATTTTTATTATTACCTTACAGACTTTACTTCTGTGACCCAGATAATGCCATTTCATATTTACCTATTACGAAAAAAAAAAAACAAGCGAAATTGCATATTTTTTCATTCCGATGAAAGCAAAAAACACGTGAATCAACACGTATTTCTACTAAAATCATATGAAAGTGAACGCAAATGCCTTGAAATGTTTCTTTTTTGAGACGTTCGGCTGGAATAGGAACTGATCTCATGCCTCTGCCCCCATGGAGATATGGTCTTGTATTGGAAGGTCCACTACATCCTGGTGGAAGTGCTCGCCTTGCTCATGTAGGTACGTTACCACATTCTCCTTCTCTTGATCAAGATGAGCGACAGGGAGGTGAGGGGCGACCAAGTCAACCCACAGTTCGCTACCGAGGAGGACCAGTAGATGAAGAGAGCAGCTAAAAGGCAGCCAAGACAAAAGGTCAGGTGGAAACAGTGATGGTTTGCAATGTGGAAGTGCCTAGTGTAGGCCTTATGGTCTCGTACCGTCTTCTTCATTCTTATATTCTTTTGTACTACTATACTTTTGAAGCTTTGATCGGGGCTCGATCTCGTTTCTGCTGAGTTGGCAGTCAAAGACATTAATTACTGCATCATCAATAGGCCGTGTGCGTGTGTATGTGTGTGTGTGTGTGTGTGTGCGTTCGTGTATGTGTGTGTGTGCGTCTGTGTGTGTGTGTGTGTGTGTGTGTGTGTGTGTGTGTGTGTGTGTGTGTGTGTGTGTGTGTGTGTGTGTGTGTGTGTGTGTGTGTGTGTAGGCGCGCGCAGGTAGGTTTAAATTTTTGTATGTATGCGGGCATAACGTGTGCATGTTCTAGTTCCTGTAATCCATCATACAGCTTAACATACTTTGTATAAATACATGTATACCAGTATGTGTGCTTGGAGAAGTTTCGTGTGTGTGCCTACACGGAATCCTTTGCTCACCCTCGAGGGAAAAAAATAACGATAAAAGGTCAAATAAAGTAAAATAGAATGAAAGAGCATTGCATCACTCCTGTGCAAACCGATTACATCCCGCCAGAATGTTTCTCCAATATTACCCAAACGTTTTTCTTTTCGAATCACTGGCGAAACGAGTAGAAAAAACGATCTGATGGACACGATTACACACATATGAAATGTACAGCCACTTCCAAGAATCTACACGCTTGTCATAACCGTGACAGTGACTGCATACAACTACCCAATCAAATCAGGCTCTCTCCAACATCGGCAGAAGACGATCGCCTGAGGGCAGTAGGCAAGGGATTCATATCGTCCAGACGTCATCGTCATTCGTCGACACTTGTCTCATAGTTGCCCGTACAAGCACACGGCATATCTGTCGCTATGTTCATTGAAAGATACGCGCGACTTTTCAAGGACGAGGGTTGCCACGTATTCCCTCTGAGCCACGCTCGTGCGCGCTCAGTCTCAAACGTTCACTTGTGTGGCAACGTTTGAATCCTCGACGTATCTAGCCTTCTGGAACGTGGAACGGTAATATATATATATCAGTTCCCGGTATGTTGGTCATCACTCTGGACTCAGACTCGAGAGGTGCAAGACAAGTGGTGCGTGTCCGTGTTGCGTGGTGGCCGAAGAAGAGCGCATTCATTGATTGATGCCCACACCCATCCTTCGACTCGACGCGAGATATCACGGGCGCTTCCTATCTGCCAAATACCCACTAAACCAACTAAACAGCATATCAGTGCACCTGCACACTGCATCTTCATCTGTGAACCTGAGAGACGGTGTGCCATTCGACCCAAGGCAAGCAAGGAAAACTGTAAATCCGAGGCCGGAGGTACGCCGCCCCATTTCAGTCATGGAGGAGTACGTGTATGGGAATTCAGATTCCATGAACGACCTGTTTCTTGCTGCACGCTTTGAGATGGTTTCCCCGTTGACACCAGCAGGAGCTGCAGCAGCAGCAGCAGCTATGGCGACAAAAGAAGGTTCCTTGTGCGAGGGCTTCTTCCGCGGATCCGAAGTTTATGGGGAACCGTCACACTACTCCATCACACGTAAGAGTTATTTGCTATGTGAGGGAACATTGAATAGTGACATGTGGACACCTAATCTCATAATCAGGCACTACTCATGAGAATGGCAGTCACTGTATTCCTCATGACGTCGGCTGCAAGAGACCTTAATAACTTCTGTGTCTTGCAGATACTGGAGAAACACCGCCTGGTCCGTCGCCAGTCTACAGCTCCCCGTCCGTCTCCTTCTCGTCCCTCTCCCCTGGAGAAGGAGTAGGAACAGGGGTCTTGGAGTCCTACACCGTGACTGCAGGCCTAACGCCCCCTCCACTGACCAAGAAGGGCAAACCTCGCAAGATCAAGTTGTGGGAGATGGAGGGCCCCGCTGCCGAAAGGGCCAGGAAGGTCCGGGAGAACAGGGAACGCAAGAAAATGTAAGTCCATTGCAAAACGCCCTCCCTTTCTTCATTCCTTTCCCTCGTCCTACACCACCCATTCCCTGACTCAGATACATATCTGGTTTATAGTATGGGCATATGACAGTGTGCAAGGTGGCTGAAAGAACGGTATATCAAGTCTTCATTTTTTTCTTGCAGGGAGAAGGCCTTCTTGCTGGAGAAATATGAATCCTTGGATAGAAGGAACCAGTAGGCCGAGAGGGAGATGGCGGCTCTCAGTGGCGAAATCACAGCCAGCGAGAAGAGACAGTCAGTTCTGCGCTCCGCTCTCAGGACGGAGAAGGAGGAAATCCAACGGTTGAGGTCCCATATGGGCAACTCCTTGATGGAGCTGGAAAAGGTGTCGCGCGGCATGGATCCCAACTACATACAGGAGGTCGCCAGAAACCTATGCCACGACATGCGTCTCAACTTTATGAGCCACTCGGGCATGACAGCCTTGATCCCGACCAGCGGCTGCACCACATACGGACAAAGGGAGGAGGACTCCACCAACTTGTTCTTCGCGTAGCCTCGATGGGCGTCTACCTTCTCGATCTTACCTCGACATGACCAATCTTAAGATCTCGTGCCAGTGGTCGCTAAATCTTATTCATCTCTTTTTCTCTTTCGTAAAGAGAAAAATCATAGGTGCACATGTATATATTTACATATTTATTTTTAACGTTTATGTACAATCTAATTTTCTAATAAAATCATGAGATGATATTTCACCTCCGGGTTTTTTGTTCTTCCACACCAAAGTCACGTATCACTCCTTGTTTTTTGTTAATATCCATATGAGCATTCAGAGCAGCCATGATTGGTATATCACTGTTCATTGGTGACACATCAAAAACATCTTGAGTTTGATTGTAGAACAGCTTTTCCTGTAGAGGTCTATCTTGTTGGGGGCAGGGCTAGGATGAGGAACGCATATGTTTGCATTTACGTCAACTTACAATTTTAGTGTTCAGTCACTGCAAGAATGATTTCATTTCTATATATTTATTATTTTCTGAATCATTCTTACTCCACCGTTTGTACTGCTGGTACTGTTTTCTTTGCCTAAATCTATTATTTCATTATGATTGTCAATTGTTTTTTCTTCCTCTCCTTTTTAGTATTAATTCTGCCAGTCGTTTTATTATAATATACAGTGTATATGTTTATATATATATATATATATATATATATATATATATATATATATGTGTGTGTGTGTGTGTGTATATATATATGTATATATACAGACATACATATATATATATATATATATATACAGTATATATGTATATATATAGTATACATATATATATATATACATATATATGTATATATGCAGTGTATATGTATATATACATATATATATATATATATATTTATATAGTATACATATATATATGTGTGTGGATGTGATACAGGTGAGAGTAAAAGGGAAGAGATAGGTAGTATGTTTGTGAGAAGAAAGATGGATGTGTTGGCTTTGAGTGAAACTAAGTTGAAAGGGAAGGGTGAGTGTAAGTTTGGGAGTGTAAGTGGGAGGTTATCAGGAGTGAAGAGAGGGCGAGGGAGGGAAGGGGTGGCTATTCTAGTAAGTGAGGAGATAGGTAAACAGGTAGTGGAGTGGAAGGAGGTTTCCTCAAGGATAATGTGGATGAAGGTGAAACTGGGAAAGGAGATGTGGGTCTTTGTAAGTGCATATGGGCCTGGCAGTGAGAAGAGCGTGGAAGAAAGGGAGGCCTTTTGGATAGATTTAAATGAGTGCATAGAGGGTTTAGGAAGAAATGTCAATGTAATAGTACTGGGAGACCTTAATGCTAGGGTGGGAAATGGTCCAATCGATGGAGTGGTTGGGAAGTGTGGAGTTCCAGGAAAGAATCGTAGTGGAGAGTTGATGGTGGAAATGTGTCTAGAAAGAGTTGATGATAGCAAATACAGTGTTTTGGAAGAAAGTCAAGCATAAGTACACATGGGAGAGGGTGGTGGAGGGAAGGGTGGTAGTGGTAAATAGGATTATAATAGGAAGAGTTAAGGATGTACATGTGCTAAGGGGAGAGGGTGGGGGAATATCAGATCATTTTTTGGTGGAAGGTAAGTTGAGAGTGGAGGATAGATGGAGAAAGAGGAAAGGGACAAAAGGTAGGGAGGTGCTTAGAGTGAACTCCTTGAATGAAAAGGAAAAGGAGAAGGAGTACGAAAAGAAGCTGAAGGAGGAGTGGGAGGGAGTAAAGGATGGAGCAGAGATGGGTGTGGAGGAGGAATGGGGATGGTTCAAGGAGGGAGTGTGCAAGGATGGTGTGTGGAACAAGAAGGACAGGGGGAAATAGAAGAAAGGGTAGTGAATGGTGGGATGAGGAAACAAAGAAGGTTGTAGAAGAGAAGAAGCGAGCATTCACAGATTGGTTACAAAAGAGGACGGGGGAGTCATATGAGACGTACAAAGAAAAGAAAAGAGAAGTAAAGCAAAAGGTAAAGGAGGCAAAGAGGAGAGCAGATGTGAAATGGGGTAGGAGTATGACAGAAAATTTTGAAAGTAATAAAAAGATGTTTTGGAAAGAAATTAAGAGAGGAAGAGGAGGCGAATCAAGTAGGGAAGAAAAGGTAAAAAGTACAGATGGAGAGATGATAATGGAAGAGATGGCAGTAAGGGGAAGATGGGCAGAATATTTTAGGGAGTTGCTAAATGTGAAGGAGGATAGGGAAGGAAAGATAGCTGCAGTGGGAAATGCGAAGAAAATGAGAGTGATGAGTGAGGAGAATGGAGGAGAAATAAGGAAGGATGAGGTGAAGGCAGTTGTAAAGATGATGAAAGCAGGTAAGGCACCTGGTCTGGATGGATGCCATGCAGAATGTCTGAAAAAGGGAGGTTCAGTGATGGTGGATTGGTTGGTGAGGTTATTTAATGTTTGCTGGAGAGAGGGTAGAGTACCGGAGGACTGGAGAAGTGCCTGTATAGTTCCTCTTTACAAGGGAAAAGGGGACAAGTGTGAATGTAGTAGTTTCAGAGGGATTAGCCTGTTAAGTGTAGTAGGGAAGGCTTATGGGAGGATCTTAATTGAGAGGATTAGGAGAGGAACAGGAGTAATTGGTGAGGAACAGTGTGGATTTAGGACAGGTAGAGGTTGTGTAGATCAGATGTTTGTGGTAAGACAGATATGTGAGAAAGCTATAGGAAAGGGGAAGGATGTTTTTTGGGCTTTTATGGATCTGGAAAAGGCTTATGATAGGGTAGACAGAAAGGCACTGTGGGAGGTTATGCAGATTTATGGGATAGGAGGAAAGCTTTTGTGAGCTGTCAAGAGTTTTTATGAGAGTAGTAGAGCTTGTGTCAGGATTAGAAATGGAGAGAGTGAGTGGTTTGAAGTAAAGGTGGGACTTCGTCAAGGATGCGTTATGTCGCCCTGGCTGTTCACACAAACACACACACACACACACACACACACACACACACACACACACACACACACACACACACACACACACACACACACACACACACCCACATATATATATATATATATATATATATATATATATATATATATATATATATATATGTATATATAGACCTATATATACATATATATACATATGTATATAAACATATATATATACATATGTCTATATAAATATATATATATATATGTATATATATATGCATATGTATATATATATATGTATATTTATATACTGTATATATACATATATATATATGTATAAATATGTATATGTATGTATATGTATATATATATAATATATATATAATATATATATATATATATATATATATTTGCAAAGTAGACCACTTGGAAAAAGAAACTAACGAAGCAGAGCGCTTTCGTATATTACATCTTCAGTGCAACAAGTACATAGTGATAGGAATGCATAGACAATATATACATGATACAAAGGAACAAGGACAGTTTGAATAAGCGTAGCGACCAATTATCCCCTGGAGAGCGGAAGGTCATTGTCAATTATCTTACGATGGTCGGGCGACATCAGGTCACAGTCGCCAAGGGTCACTGTTTCTACTAATTATATAGGGCGACATTAAGTCAATTCGTTGGATTACATTTTACCTTATATTATCTTACTAATTTCTTGACAAATGAAATTATCAAGTTTGTACAAGCCTTTATGTAGGTTGGTATTTTGACTACATAAAGGCTTGTACAAACTTGATAGTTTCATTTGTCCAGAAATTAGTAAGATATTATCAGGTAAAATGCCTTTCCCTTTTTGGCTACCTCCCTTGGAAGGGGGAAAAAGCCTTGGTATATGTATGTATGTATATATACATATGCCTTAACTACTGGTTGTTCAACCTTGTCTCTATCATAGTTTATATATTTCTTGTAAGATCAAGATTGTTAGATGTCCTGCTCTTGTTTGGGTACCGTCGTCTGTGGTTCCGTTGTCTACAATTGCTACTATCACCGCATCGACTAGCGAGACCTTCCGTGGGCCTGTTGTGGTGTGCTAATGACTGTAGTATCGTCCAGACACATCGACTTAAATGATACAGACTCCCTCACATAGAATCCGAGCAAATTGTCCCGCTAGATAAAAAGTCGTCACATCTCGTCGAGGTAAAGTGGACGATAAGCACAGTGGGAGACCACCCAATGTTGATCAAACTATTTCATGACCTTAACTATAGGTCTTCTGTTATGGTGACAAGATAAATGAGCCTCTGTAGGCCTCGGGGCAGTCCAATGTTAGAAAAATATGGTATGAGGGTATAGGCCATAGCCCTATACCCCTTAAATAGAAGGCCTGGTAAGTCCCCTGCTCGGCATCTGTAACTCGGGTCCCAAATCGTAACTTGGGTCTCACTATTTTTCACTACAAATGCATGGTAGAACATTCTTTTTAGTGTCTTATAGGAGGTTTTAAAGATAAGAAATTAATTTTTCATCATTTCAATTTTCTTCAATGTCATCTAAAGGTCATAGGAAGTTCAAAGCACATTAAAAAAGCCTATATCGCCCAAAATATTGCATATTTTCTCACTTGAAATAATGAAGTACACACTGTATGTTGCAGTATGTAACATAATATAGGATAATACACAAAAATAAATGTACAACACTTGAAATAATGAAGTACACACTGTATGTTGCAGTATGTAACATAATATAGGATAATACACAAAAATAAATGTACAACACTATGAAACAGCTTGGTACAAAACTACTTATTGATATAAAAATCTGTTAATTTTTTCCCATAAGTTTCTCCTTCCTTCTGAGGCAGCCGAGCTGTCTTTCTTTGTCACTTTTATCAAGTACAAATGCTTTTAAAAGAATATTCGCTCAAATAACACAAGCTTCTTCAAGTCCAGCCATTAGGCTGTCAATAAAAGATAAAGATTTACTCAGATGATATCGGCAGCAATACAAGTTGCACTCTACAACAAGTTTGTAAGCAGAGTGTACGAAATGTACTGTTGAGAGCAGAAGGACAGTTAGTCCACCTCTACTTAGATTCATTAGAAACTGTGAATCAATACGATCTTTATCGTCATGCTCAGTTTCAGCATATACAATATCGAGACTGGACCTAATAATCACATCAGAACCTGAAATAGTGGACAAGATTGAACTTAAGACACTAATAGGTAAAAGTGACTACATATTGGTTGAACTGGAACTAAATGAGGAAAAATACACAAAAAAGAAAACAATAAAGAAAGAATGATTGACGTATGTAAAATTGTTTTTTGATAAAATAAGAGAATTAAAAAAAAAGAAAAAAAAACAGACTGGGAAAGGATGCACAAGGAGGAAGCAACAGTAGAAGAGAAATGGAATATTTTGACAAAAAATTATAGAGTGGAAAAGTATGTTCCAATACGTAAACAAGAAAAAGTATATGTAAAGTGTTGGAACAAGAAAAGATTTAGGGAGTTGAAAGACAAAAGAGATAAAGCTTGAATAAAATGAAAGACAAAAGACCTGAAAAATGGAAAATATATACTAGTTATAGAAATCAATATGTACAAGTGTGCAGAGAAGAAAAGAGAAAATACGAAAAAGATGTCATAGAAAAATGTAAAGATCAATCAAAACTATTTTATAGATTTGTAAACAACAAACTGAAAAACAAACAAGAATTAGTGAAACTACGACAAGGAGTTGAATACACAGAGGAAATAGAAATGGCAGAAATTATGAACAAGTATTTTAAATCAGTGTTTACGAGAGAGAACATACAACTTGGAGATATCGAGTGGAAGGAGAAAGTCCCCCCTATGAAAGAGATAGAAGTAACGAGAAAAGAAATGATGAATCACTTGAGTAATCACGATGTTAGAAAATCGCATGGACCAGATGAAATGGCAAACTGGATTTTGAGAGAATGCAGGAATGAACTAACAGACAAAATACATAGTCTAATAAACAATTCATTGAAAGAAGGAAAAATTTCAGACGAGTGGAAAAGATCAAATATAGTGCCAACATATAAAGGGGGAAACAAGGAATACCCTACTAACTATAGACCGGTCTCTCTAACAAGTACGATAGCTAAAAATTGTGAAAGAATGATCAAAATTACATGGATAAGGCATTTGGAAAAAACAAAGTACTAAATCCAAGGCAGTTTGGATTTAGACAGGGACGTTCATGCTTCACAAACTTAATGTATTTCTATTCAAGGCTAATAGATGTAATACAAGAAAGAGATGGATGGGCTGACTGTGCATTTCCAGATCTGAAAAAAGCTTTTGATAAGGTGCCACATAAAAAAATTGCTAAAGAAATTAGAAACTGCAGGAGGAATACAAGCCAAACAGCTGAAGTGGATGAAGACTTCTTACATGAAAGAAAAATGAGAGTGGTGATAAGAGACAAACACTCTAATTGGGGTGAAGTGATTAGTGGACTTCCACAAGGAACAGTTCTGGCCTCATTAATGTTTCCTACATAAATTAATGATATGGATAGAGGAATTAAAAGGTATGTAAGCTTCTTTGCAGATGATGCAAAATTGTTGAAAAAAGTGAACACTGTAGAAGACTGTGAGTCGCTACAAAGTGATCTCAATAAAGTTTGGGAATGGAATAGGAAGTGGGAGATGGAATTTAATATTAAGATGTGTAGTATGATGGAATTTGGAAGAAGCAAAAAAAGAATAGTGGGATCATATAAATTGGGAGAGGAAGAAATTAAAAAAGTAGAAAATGAGAAGGACCTAGGAGTCATTATTATGAATAATATGTCCCTTGAGAAACATATAAACAAAACTTTTGGAGAAACTTATCATTTAATAAGAACAATCAAAGTGGCATTTACATACCTGGACGAAGAAATTGTAAAGAAAATACTAGTCACTTTGATAAGACCAAGATTGGAGTATGCAGCGACGACGTGGTCACCAAATACAAAAAAATGTATTAAAAAAACTTGAAAGAATACAGAGAGCAATTACGAAATTGGCACCAACACTCTCAGAGCTATCATATGAGGAGAGACTAGCAAAACTTGAGCTACAGACATTAGAGCAAAGAAGAGAGGAGACTTGATAACTATTTATAGAATCATGAAAGGTATAGAAACTGTTGATAGAGAGGATCTAATAATATGGGATAGTAAAGATACAAGAGGACACAGAAAGACCATCAAGAAAGACATTTATAGAAAAACAACAGCTTTCCCCACAGGGTAATAGACCTTTGGGACAAGTTAGATGAAAATGTGGTGTGTGGAAAAACGATACACGAATTGAAAAAACAGTCTAGATAAAACGAGTTATGAAGACAGGACACCACGAGCATAGCTCCCCTTCCCGTGAAATACAACCAGGTAATTACACGTACACACACACACACACACACACACACACACACACACACACACACACACACACACACACACACACACACACACACACACACACACACACACATATTATACTGTATATATATATATATATATATATATATATTGTTACGAATCTTACGAATACTTCTGACCTGTAACATAAAGATATTCCAAGATTATATGAATGATTTCCAAGATCCTATGTCTTTGGGATACTCTGTTCACAGTATCAATTAATAGGGCGCCACTCAATTTTGCGTTATCAAGTATCATTAAAATTGAAAGAAAACAAAAAGAAAACAAATGAAACGTTTAACCTTAATTATAAAGATTAATAGGAATAACAAGATAATTATAACCAAGGGCATGTAAGCGAATAATAAATTCTAAACATGATTCCAAGTTGTTCACAATTTTTAACGGGGGTGAAAGAGGAATAATTACCAAGAGATTCACTGTCTAGGCTTCCCGTCTCACTGCCATAGACTTCACACATAATCTAAATTAATTACTGAGTTAAATATACAAACAGGGGGAGGAAAGGACTTACTTAATTCGCTGCCGGAACATCTCCACTCCGTCCTCTAGAACTACTTATCTCACACTCACCTAGAACGCGCGAAAAGCATCCCTTCCTTTTGTACAAAAGCACCTTTGATTAGTCCATACAACCAGCGTCTATGCAGTTTGAACCTGATTGGCCAAGACATACTAAACTTCTCGAACAAACACGACAGAAACGTCTTACACATTACCTTCAAATAATACATAATTTTGTATTGTATCCACATAAAAACATAATACTCATTTGGTTTGACATGATTACAGAATAATACGCAAAATAATAATGCATCTTACCAAGTTAAACCTAATTCAATAGAATATTAAGACGTCAACCCAAAACGTTTGTGATCTCCCTATGTGTGACGCCGAAAACGTAACGCTCCATTCTCGTTTGTAGAATAACTGATGTCTTTTCACTCAAAATTATTATTTTCTCACATTACATATATAGGATACTCATATATGTAACTATATATATATATATATATATATATATATGTATATATACATATATATATATATATGTATGTATATATGTATGTATATATATATGTGTGCATGTGAGTGTGTGTGTGTGTGTGTGTGTATATATATATATATATATATATATATATATATGTGTGTGTGTGTGTGTGTGTGTGTGTGTGTGTGTGTGTGTGTGTGTGTGTGTGTGTGTGTGTGTGTGTGTGTGTGTGTGTGTGTGTGTAACACTGAATAGGTCCCAGTGAACTGATATATATTTTATCAACCAAAATACACTTTAATTGTAAACTATTAACATCGAGGGAGACTCGTGGAGGCCAACATGCAGAAACCGAAACGTGGTACGGCCAAGTACTCAAACCTGAGCTAGCACGTGACAAGTGTCAGTGACTTAGCTGATTGCGCCATATCTCTTGATGGCGCAATCGGGTATCCACGTTTCCCGAGGATAGGAAAGATCACTAATCTGCGACCCCAAATCCTGTTTTACACAAGATGCGAGCCCACTCGTGGAGGGGGTTAAGGACTGGAACAAATCCCTTTCACGCTTCGCCATTGTCAATACGAGAGAAATTCGCTAGTGACAGCAACATTGATCTGATAATCTTTATGACAGTCACATGTAGGATTCGAACCTACTGCTTCAGCCATCGGTAAGATAGCCTTACATTGCGTTAATCCCTTTGGCCACCGAGGCTACAAATGTCTTGTAACCCGGAATCTTTCTGTTTCCCGAAGATAGGAAAGGTCACTAATCTGCGACCCCAATTCCAGTTTTACAAAAGATACGAGCCCACTCGTGGAAGGGGCTATGGACCGGAACAAATCCCTTTCACTCTTAGCCATTGTAACTACGAGAGAAATTCGCTAGAGACAGCAACATTAATCTGGTCATTTTTATGACAGTCGCATGTAGGATTCGAACCTACTGCTTCAGCAATCGTAAGATAAATTTACAGTGCCTTCATCCCTTCAGCCACATAGGCTACGAGAGTCTAGCAACCCGGAATGTTTCTGTTTCCCGAGGATAGGAAAGATCACATATCTGATTCGAGCCCACTCGTGGAAGTGGGAAAGGACCGGAACAAATCCCTTTCACGCTTCGCCATTGTACCTACGGTGGCTGAAAGAGTTAAGGCACTGTAAGGTTATCTTAGCGATGTCTTAAGCAGTAGGTTCGAATCTTACATACGACTTTCATAAAATTATCAGATCAATGTCGCTGGCACTAGCGAATTTGTCTCTCTCTCTCTCTCTCTCTCTCTCACCCACCCACCCACACCCACACACAGACACACACACACACACAGACACACACACACACACACACGCACGCACACACACACACACACACACACACACACACACACACACACACACACACAATAATAGACAGTTGGAACAAGTTAGATGAGAAAGTGGTGTTTGCAAAAACAATACATGAATTTGAAAATAGTTTAGATAAAATGAGATATGAAGACGGGACACAACGAGCATAGCTCCCCTTCCCGTAAAATACAACTAGGTAAATACAACTAGGTAAATACACACACACACACACACACACACACACACACACACACACACACACACACACACACACACAATAATAGACAGTTGGAACAAGTTAGATGAGAAAGTGGTGTTTGCAAAAACAATACATGAATTTAAAAATAGTTTAGATAAAATGAGATATGAAGACGGGACACAACGAGCATAGTGTGTATATATATATATACATACATACTTATATATATATATATATATATATATATATATATATATATATATATATATATATACATACATACATACATCTTACAATCACCGTTGAGATCCAGGTTTGTAGCCTTTACATATACCTCAATGGTGAAAGAGTGTGTACCGATATGAACTATAACGTCCAAAAAGGGGAGTTTATTGTTCACTCTAATTCCATAGGCATAGTCGAGATAAGAACCACATCCAATGAATTTAGGGCTAATAAAGTTTTAATCTATGTATCTAGCATACATGGATGGTTGAAGTTCGGGATTTTGCATATAGAAATTAGCAAAGAGGATGCTCAAGGGGGATTTCATGACAACACTATCTATTTGGACATACATGTTGCCATCGGGTCCATAAAAGGCGTTTCTTTAACACACGCACGAAGTAGGCAGCTTACCGTGTCTTCAGGTTTCAGTTGGAGGGTCTCTTCTGAATCTCTGCCGTGGCAAATTCTCCGATGAATTATGTCAATGATCTCATCCACAGGGTCATGAGTGAAAGGACTGACCATATCCATGGTATCGGTTATACACGAAGGTCATGTTGATTTTAGATTGCGGCCGCAAGGGTGAACGGAATGATGAGATCGTTCAGACGTTTTGCAAGTTTGTAGGTGACAGATGATATCTGGCTGATATTAGGGCTATGAGGAAACCCTTGTTCGT